>NC_081414.1:223965732-224565732 GCF_030272615.1 Cryptomeria japonica | reverse complement strand
AATCAGTCGGTCCAGTTGGCATTTCAAATTTCAAGACCTGCCAGCCTGTATCTTTCACAGACTTTGAATCTGAGCCATTGATCAGATGGATTCAACTAGGAATCCTTGATCTCACCTATCATTATGGAATTTCCACATGCCACATCACCAACCACCTCAGCCATATACACATTCACACTTTGTCTCAAGAGAACACATATATTCTCACCAACAGTCGAAGTTCAAATGTACATTTGATAGATCAGGCAGATTTGATCTTCCAAATCTGCTCCACAGATTTTCTGTCCATCATCATTCATTGCAACATCTTCCTTCTTCAGTTCAAACACTGAGTTTAGATTACTATCTTAGTAATCTTCACCTACTTCTAGCTTGGACATCTTGTTGACTAAAGATCTTCTGATGTTATCGAGTCGCTCACTTGTCTGCTACTGGATCACCATTAATGAATTCACCATCCTCCTATTCAAATTGGATCACAAACACTATCTTCAGTACTTTAGCTTTCCTGGTTAATCACTTGGATTACACATGTCATCACATTTGACATCCAAGTCATCCTGTCAATCATAATCATCATTCTCATGGACCTATGAGTTTGTCGACTTGCAGACACATCTGATTTGTCTTATGTCAACCTCTGCATTGATTGGATTGACCAACTGCCTTACTCAACATCCTAGTATATCTTCTTGATCACTTGGGGTACACGTATCTTCACATTAGTCATCTAGGTCACTCGATCAAGATAGGTCAACTTCCATGTGGATAATCAGGCTGCATAGACTAGTTGGTCTTCATGTTGTGAATGATCTTCGTGTTATGCACACATATCAGGTTTACAAAAATCTACTATGTTGATCCACTCTGTTTCCATGTTACTTATATCAGGTTTACAATTGAACACCTATCCCGATCTTTCTTTGTCAACTGGATCTCTCTTTTCTCATGTTCATCACCGTAGCTATCCCGATGTCGACTTCTCAAAGCTATATTCGTATAGTTTTAACTTTTAACAGGCAGTTGGACCTTGAAGTGTTATCCCAATAATTATCAATTACTCCAATCATTCATCTCGTCTTTTCATTCTTATCGACATGACTTACCCCGATGTAACACCTTGTCCCCTCATCAGCATAACAATCACTATCGAGCAGACATCTCACACCTATTCTGCCTTTACAAACTATCCTAATGACCTTGTGAAGCCTTTGGTTCCTTTTGTCGACATGAGTTATTTCGATGAGAAACTCACCTCTAATTACTCTTGTTGCCATAGGCTATCTCGAGCAACCTCCAAATTAGATGACCTCATATCAGAATAACCCTTAACTATCTGCACAAGAAAAACATGTTAGATCGATAAAATAAGTCATACCAATGACATACTATTAGACTCCTTTTATCGATATAGCTATCCCAAAATCTCAACTCTATGGTGACAAACTACATCGACATAGGTTACTCCGATGAGAATCTCCATCAGAATAGCCAACACTATCGACTTAGCACTTGGACACTATACCTTCAATACTTGTGCAGGAGCACCTAGGACTTAGACTATTTAGTTTTCTCAATTTTGGCGTGTACTGACCCTAGCCAAGTCAGTAGTGAATAATAACTCCAGGAGGGTCCAAGAGTTAGTGTTTTGAGTCAATGTAGGCCTAGGTTGAGTTCATTCTTTTTAGGTTTGCTTTTTTGTGTAAATATTTGGTTTGAGTAGGTAGTTGACCTTCTTGATGGTCAAAAGTGTCAAAAATTAGTATAGGAATTAGGGAGGGTTAAATTAGTCTTAGAAATGTTCTAAAAGTCATGTGTGATGACTTAGAATAGGTCTCATAGGTTGGGAAGACCAAAAAGTGAAAAAGTGCAAAATTGCAAAAAGTTGTCATGATAACTTTTGTCCTGAAATGGTTAGCAATGGAGTTAGGGATTGTCCAACGCCCTAGGATGACTCCACACATGGTAAAAACTATAAGTACCCTCTCTTGCATGGATACCAAGGTTGGAGAATGTGTTATGTAAGTTCAACAATCTGAAACTACTCATTTTCAGACTAGTTGGTAGCATTTTGGCTTGATTTTACTTATTTTGTAAATTAAAATGGATTGAATCCATTGATCCAGCAATGGATTGAGTTTCTCTAGTGTGTTACAATATTGTTTGTTCCATTTCAATCTTTGTAGTTAGTTTCCATTAGTGTTTTCTTGCTTTGGTTTGTAAGCAGCCAGTTTTGGCTTGTATATAGCAGTTTTTGTAAAAATGGTTGCCCCATGAGTTCCACATGTGCTGCCATCACGACTTGTTGGGAAATGAAGGAAAACCACCTGTATAGTTTACATATGTAGGGAAAAGTTCTAGAGAAGAGTTTTAATATGACTGTCACCTTATTCTAGGCGAGTCCAGGAGCAACCCGGTTAGAGGAAATAAGGTGAAAATGAAGTGCCAAGTGCAGGGGTGAATGCCAATTCACTATCTAATCATCTGTACAGGTCCATGGAGTTGGGATAGAGTTTCCAATGGAAGGAGAAGCCTTCAAAAAGGTTGTTTAATTCCCAAACCCCAACTTGACCAGTCACTGTCGGCTAGAAGGCCTAGAAACCCTTCAAAACCCTCATTTTGGGGTTAGCATATTGTACGGTGAAACAAGAAGCTAAAACCACAAAAATATCTTGAGGATAGGTGAACCATTGAAGAAAAACCAAACTTTCTAGGGGGTCTTTTGGACCATTTTCACTCAAGCCCTAAAAAACCGGTTTTAGGAGGCCTAATAGGGCTAATTCCTTGTAGCCCTTTCTAGGCAAAATATTGAAATTGGTAAGCAAATGGTTGCAAACCTCAAATGGACCCTAAATACATTCAAACCATAAAATAAGACACCTCCACACCTCTGCATCATCTCACAATGGTAGGAGGTCAATTTGACAACTTGAATCTAAGAATCCATTATTGAGCATATGGGAAGCACTATGAATTGGTAGGGTTCGTAGCCAAAAAACTTGAAGAAAACACCTTGGAATGGTCAAGAATCAGGCCCTAGAAGAGACTGAGAAGGACTTGGAGGTCTAGAGAGAAACTAGACCTAGTGAGTTGGTGGAATTGAGCAACATCAACTAGGTGAAGTGTTGAGCAAACTAGGTGAACCCCCACCAAATTGGTATCAAAGCCTATAAGATTTGGGCTAGATAAAATTGATGTCCTTAGAATTGGAAGAGCCAGTTGGAGACAATATGGTGACCAATGCAGAATTGGCAAGGAAAGTGGATGATCAGGAGGAAGAGAATAGGCTCCTAAGGGAAAAATTGGCAAGATTGGAAGGCAAGCTTGGTGAGGTTGAAACCAAGGCAGATGAAGTGTTGGTAAAGGTTGAAGGAATAGAAGGGAAGGAAATAAAGGTGTCAGAAGAAGACAAAGTACCTGAACTTGATCCTGTGACAAAGCAGGAACCTTTCCTAAGGGCATTGAAAGCCTTGAGTGGTAGATCACTAGAAGGATTACCATTTTTCACTGGTAAGATGGAGGCAGAAGTGGTCGTAGAATGGATAGAAGGTATGGAGAACCATTTTGAATGTGAAGGTATAACTAAAGCTCGGAGAGTCAAAGTAGCCAAGTCAAGGATGAGAGGAGCTGCTCTCACATGGTGGAAATTTGTGCAAGATGAAAGGAAGAAAATGGGCAAAGTACCCATCTCTTCTTGGAAAGGGATGTTAGTCAAAATCAAAGAAGTTTATCTCCCTGATGACTATGAAGTGCAAATTCATAGGAAAAGAAAAAACTTACGACAAAAAGAATTTGATGTCAGTAGTTATATGGAGGAGTTCCAAAAACTTAGCCTTAGATCACAAGTGGTGGAAGAAGAGACTCTCAAAGTTGCTAGATACTTGAATGGTCTACGGTGGAACATCTAAGAAGAAATCAGTTTAATGAGCCCAAAAATAGTCCATCAAACCTATCAACTTTCCCTTAAGGTGGAAGAAAAACTGAAAAAAAAAAAAAAGCACGATTCAAGTAGCAATAGGGGTAGAGGTAGAAGAAAAGACAATAGAGGCCATAGGGGAGGCTTTGGAGGAAGAAGTTTTGAACAAAGAACACAAGGAGAGTCTAAACTCACCGAGAAACAAGATAGTGGTACTAGTAAAGGAGGATTCAATAGAGGAAGGGGATCAAACAATAGTTTTAGAGAAAGATCTAGTGGACAAGGTAGAGGTTCCTCATACTTTGCAACAATGAAGTGTTACCATTGTAACCAGCTTGGGCATCCAACATATAGGTGTCCAGAGAAGGGATCATCATCACAAGGTGGTGATAGGAGAGTGAAATATCTTCAAGAAGAGTCTTCAAGCAGCAAGACTTCAGAGGTTGCCTTAGAATCAGAGGTAAGTGACAACTTGATGATAAGGAGAACTTTGATCAAAGAACCAGTCAGAGAAGAGCCAAGCCAAAGAAGG
Source organism: Cryptomeria japonica (assembly GCF_030272615.1). Lineage (NCBI taxonomy): Eukaryota > Viridiplantae > Streptophyta > Pinopsida > Cupressales > Cupressaceae > Cryptomeria > Cryptomeria japonica. The sequence continues at coordinate 224,561,284 of NC_081414.1, read as the reverse complement.
TCCTTATTTAGGATCAAATACAATATTATGGACAAAGTGTGCAAAGTGATCATTGATTCAGGGTCTATGGACAACATTGTGTCAGAAGAGGTAGTGAGTAAGCTCAAATTGCAAAGGATACCTCACAACAATCCTTATAGAGTCACTTGGTTGAACAAAGGCCAACATGTCCTAGTTAATGAGCAAGCATGGGTGTATTTTACCATTGGGAGGTATAAGGACAAGGTGTTATGTGATGTCCTACCCATGGATACATGCCATCTTCTATTAGGAAGACCATGGAAATTTGATAGACAAGCTATCCATGATGGATCCAAGAATGCATATTCATTCAAGAAAGATGGAATCACATTCAAGATTCAGTCTATCCTTGAGGAAAGTGAAAAGAGGGTAGCAGGTCCTAATGTTCTTTTGGTGAGTGAAAAATGGTTCTTGAAGACACTTGAGGAAGGTGAAGGTATAGGGTTTGTACTAGTAATGAAGCCCAAAGAGGAAGACTAGAAAAAGTGGCCAGATTTGTCAATAGAGGTGCAAGATTTGTTGAAGAAATTCAAAGGCATAGTAAGTGATGGATAGCCAGCCACCTTACCTCCTAAAAGAACCATAAGCCATCAAATAGACTTCATTCCCAGAGCATCCTTACCCAACAAAGCAACTTATAAAATGACTCCCCAACAAAATGTTGAGATTGCCAAGCAAATCCAAGAGCTCTTAGACCAAGGCCTAATTAGGAAGAGCATTAGCCCTTGTGTTGTCCCTACTGTGTTAGCACCAAAGAAAGGTGGAAATTAGAGATTGTGTACTGATTCTAGAGCCATAAATAGGATCACCATCAGATATAGGTTCCCTATTCCTAGAATAGAAGACCTAATGGATTGTTTAGGGGAATCCAAGTACTTTACCAAGATTGACCTTAAAAGTGGATATCACCAAATTAGGATTAAGGAGGGTGATGAACGGAAAACTGCATTTAAGACTACTGAGGGTCTTTATGAGTGGCTTGTAATGCCATTTGGCTTATCCAATGCTCCAAGCACCTTCATGAGACTCATGAATGAGGTGATGAAGGAATTAATAGGTAAATTTGTGGTGGTATACCTAGATGATATTCTCATTTTCAGTAAGGATAGGTCAAATCACATTAATCATTTGCAAGATGTATTACAAAGATTGTATGATGAAAAGCTAACCATGAATTTGGAGAAGTGTGAATTTGTTAAGGAGTTGGTTTACCTTGGGTTTTTGTTGTCTCAAGGAAACCTCATGATGGATCCCAGCAAGGTTGAAGTCGTAGTAAATTGGCCTACTACTAAGTCAGCAATAGAGGTAAGAAGCTTCCATGGACTAGCTCAGTGCTATAGGAAGTTCATTAGGAAATTCAGTGATATATGTGCACCAATGTTATACACCATTAGAGGTGGTATGAAAGAAAAGTTTCAGTGGAGTGAACAAGCAAACAAAGGTTTTGAAACCTTGAAGGAGAAGATAGCTACTCAACTGGTGCTAGTGTTGCCTAGTTTTGAGAAAATTTTCATAGTGGAATGTGATGCAAGCAATGTTGCAGTAGGTGTTGTCCTAAGCCAAGAAGAAAGACCAATAGCTTTCCATAGTGAGAAGCTAAGTGATGCCAAGAGGAAATACTCCTCTTATGATCTTGAGTTATATGCTTTAGTGCAGGCTTTGAGGAAGTGGAGACACTGTCTCCTTCCTAAGGAATTTGTAGTCTATACAGACAACCAAGCATTGAGCTTTCTAAACTCCCAAGACAAACTCAGTCATAAACACATGAAATGGGTGGAGTACATGTAGGCCTACACGTTCACCATTAAGCACAAGAAAGGGCAACTAAACTGGGTAGCTGATGCATTAAGTAGGAGACTTTTGACAATCCAAGAAATCCAATTGAGAAGCATAGGTGTTGATAGTTTTAAAGGCTTATACCCGAAGGATGAAGACTTCTCAAATGCCTACAAGGTGTGTAAGGAGTATCAAAATCACTTCCATAGTGAGTATTCTGATTTTACTTTGCAAAATAGACTATTGTTTAAAGGTGGGCAGCTTTGTGTGCCTAGAGGCTCAATGAGAGAAAATCTCATACAAGAGAAGCATAATGGCAGCCTTGGTGGACATTTTGGAGTCAATAAGACTCAAGAGTTGGTTCAGAGGTATTACTATTGGCCAAGGATGAATCAAGATGTGAAGAAGTATGTGGAGACTTGCATAGTTTGCCAAAAGGCCACGGGTACTTCTACAAATGTCAGTTTATACCAACCTCTTTCCATACCAAATAGACCTTGGGAATGCATTAGTATGGATTTTGTAGTAGGTTTACCAAGGACAAAGCAAGGATATGACAAAATTTATGTCATTGTGGACAAATTTATTAAAATGGCTCACTTTGTGCCTTGCAAGACTACTCATGATGCATGCCAAATAGCTCAATTGTTCTTCAAAGAGGTAGTGAGGATACATGGTTTGCCTATGAGCATTGTTTCAGATAGGGACTCAAAGTTCATGAGTCATTTTTGGAAGACACTTTGGAAAAAGCTTGGCACCAACCTCTCTTTTGGATCAGCCTACCATCCTCTTACAGATGGGTAGACCGAAGTGGTGAATAGAAGCTTGGGAAACTTATTAAGCTGACTTACCAAGGAATATGGTCAGACATGGGCTCAAGTACTCTCACAAGCTGAATATGCATATTATGACACCATAAATAGGAATACCGGCAAGAGCCCTTTTAAAGTGGTCTATGGTGTGCACCCAAGAGGTATTTTGGAGTTGAGAGACTTAGGAAGTGCAACAGCAAGAAGTGGATATGCAAAAGACTTTTCTCAATCAATGAAGGAGGTCCATGAATCAGTCAAGCAAGCATTGGTAGAGAACACAAGCAAAATCAAACAAAAAGTTGATGAAAGAAGGAAGAATCTACACTTTCAAGTGAGAGACCTTGTCATGGTGCACCTAAACAAAGCAAGGCTATATCAAGGAGTTCCTAACAAGTTGCAAATGAGAAGGATAGGTCCATGTGCCATCCTAGCCAAGTATGGAGAAAATGCATACAAGGTGGATCTACCTAGTGACATAGGATTGTCACTGGTTTTCAACATAGCAGACCTAGTTGCCTACAAGGGACCAATTCAAGGTTCAGATTGCATTCACTCAGAGGTTTTAGATGATGTGAATAACCTTCAGTTACTAGCCAAACCAAATCCAAAGGCCGAGAAGGTGTTGAGTTCAAGGATTGCCAAAAGGACAAGGCATCAAACCTATTGGGAGAACCTAATCAAATGGTGGGGAATGAATTATGTTGGAGCTACATGGGTGCTTGAGATAGAGTTTAAGAAACTTGGAATTGATCAGAATCTGATTCCCAAGGAGGTGACATGATTTTCTTTTGTTTGGGAGAATGGTGTAGGAGCACCTAGGATTTAGACTATTTAGTTTTCTCAATTTTGTCTTGTACTGACGCTAGCCAAGTTAGTAGTGAATAAGAACTCCAGGAGGGTCCAAGAGTTAGTGTTTTGAGTCAATGTAGGCCTAGGTTGAGTTTTCTTTTTAGGTTTGCATTTTTGTGTAAATAGTGGGTTTGAGTAGGTAGTTGACCTTCTTGATGGTCAAAAGTGTCAAAAATTGGTATAGGCATTAGGGAGGGTTAAATTAGTCTTATAAATTTTCTAAAATTCATGTGTGATGACTTAAAATAGGTCTCATAGGTTGGGAAGACCAAAAAGTGAAAAAGTGCAAAATTGCAAAAAGTTGTCATGACAACTTTTCTCCTGAAATGGTTAGCGATAGATTTAGGGATTGTCCAATGCCCTAGGATGACTCCACACATGGGAAAAAATATAATTAGCCTCTCTTGCATGGATACCAAGGTTGGAGAATGTGTTATGTAAGTTCAACAATCTGAAACTACTCATTTTCAGACTAGTTGGTAGTGTTTGGCTTGATTTTACTCATTTTGTAATTGAAAATGGATTGAATCCATTGATCCAGCAATGGATTGAGTTTCTCTAGTGTGTTATAGTATTTTTGGTTCCATTTCAAGCTTTGTAGTTAGTTTTAATTAGTGTTTTCTTGCTTTGGTTTGTAAGCAGCCAGTTTTGGCTTGTATATAGCAGTTTTTGTAAAAATGGTTGCCCCATGAGTTCCACACATGTTGCCATCATGGCTTGTTGGGACATGAAGGGAAACTACCTGTACAGTGTACATATGCAGGGACAAGTGCTGGAGAAGAGTTTTAATATGATTGTCACCTTGTTCTAGGCAAGTCCAAGAGCAACCCGGCTAGAGGAAATAAGGTGAAAATGAAGTGCCAAGTGTAGGGGTGAATGCCAAATCACTATCTAAGCATCTGGAGGGGTCCATGGAGTTGGGATAGAGTTTCCAATGCAAGGAGAAGCCTTGAAAAGTTTGTTTAATTCCCAAACTCCAACTTGACCAGTCATTGCCGGCTAGAAGGCCTAGAAACCCTTCAAAACCCTCATTTTGGGGTTAGCATATTGTACGGTGAAACAAGAAGCTAAAACCACAAAAATATCTTGAGGTTAGGTGAACCATTGAAGAAAAACCAAACTTTCTAGGGGGTCTTTTGGACCATTTTCACTCAAGCCCTAAAAAATCATTTTCAGGAGGCCTAATAGGGCTAATTCCTTGTAGCCCTTTTCTAAGCAAAATATTGAAATCGGTAAGAAAGAAAATGGTTGCAAACCTCAAATGCACCCTAAATGAATTCAAACCATAAAATAAGACACCTCCACACCTCTTCATCATCTCACAATGGTAGGAGGTCAATTTGACAACTTGAAGCTAAGAAGCCATAATTGAGCACATGGGAAGCACTGTGAATTGGTAGGGTTCCTAGCCCAAACACTTGAAGAAAACACCTTGGAATGGTCAAGAATCAAGTCCTAGAAGAGACTGAGAAGGACTTGGAGGTCTAAAGAGCAACTAGGCTTGGTGAGTTGGTGGAACTGAGCAACATCAACTAGGTGAAGTGTTGAGCAAACTAGGTGAACCCCCACCAAATACACACTTATTCTGGTGACTCAAATTGAACCTGCATCGGCATAGGTTACTCCGATATGCACACCCATTGGAATAATTGACACTATTGGATTGACATTTGAACTCTGACCCATCAATACATCCTATTTCGATGACTCAACTTGAACCTGCATCGGCATAGTTACTTCGATGATCAAACTCCATGGTGACAAACTTCATCATCATTGTTATCCTGAAACACAAAATCCACAGTGATGAACTACATCAATTTATATTATACCAATGATCTTACCAAAAGGGTCTTCTCTACATTTTCTTGTTTCCTCTATTGGCATAGCTTGGTCTATCAGGATAGAGATAAATTATAATTTCGAGTTCAAAAGCTATTCCAATACACCTTCTTGATCTCCTTGTCAGCATAACTATTCTGACACAACGATGTTAGAGTAGTTTACACTATCGACATAACACAAAATCGTTATGTCATCTTCAATAGTTACTCCAATAGGCATCCTCAATCACTTGGTCGGCATAGGCTATTCCAATACGATGATGTTGGAGTAGTTAGCTCTATCAGCATAACACGAAATCACTACTCCGCCTTTGTCAACTATTTTGATGCACCTCCATTATCTCCTGGTTGGCATAGCTAACTCGATATGACTTAAACTGCAGATGACCCAACATCAGCATGACTTATGTCGATAACAAATTCCTCCATGCGACTTGGTATCGACCAAGCTATTCTGATACGACCACTTCACTTGCACAACATTTGATCAGCTTAGCTATTCCGATATGATCACTTGAGAAACCCAACACTTAATATAACATAGTGGAGTCTTGTCGAAATACATGATTTGTTGTTTACACAACTCCATCTTCAAGAACTCCATAGGCATATCATATGGCATTGTGGGAGTTTGCGACATCACTGTTGATCTCTTCTACTACATCTGCCATCTTCATCAATCTGATCTATGTGATCTCTTCTACTATATCTACAGTCTGCAAATTAACATACCTGGATGGCACTCTTTTGTAACTTCATCATCCCTTCACACACACATGTTGACATCAATGACAACTTCAATGCCAACAAGACATGGAAGAGAAAAATAAATAGTTGGAGAGAGATGAAGATATAGAAAGATAAAGATAGCAATAGGAAATGACATATATAGAGAGGGAGATATATAGTGGTAGAGAGAGATAGAGATAGAGAGATAAAGATATAGAGAGGAAAAGAGATATGGATATAGAGGTCAGAAAAGAAATAGAATGAGAGAGAGAGAGAGAGAGAGAGATGGATGGATAGAAGGAGGCATGTCTAGAGATTAGGGGGAGAGATGAAGATAAAGTAAAAGAGGAGAGAAAATAATATAGAGTAAGGGAGAGGGGGGAGATAAAGATAGAAAGAGAGGAGATAGAGAGGGAGAGACAAAGAGGAAGAGATAGAGAGGTATATAAGGGGGGAGAGAGAGAGAGAGAGAGAGAGAGAGAGAGAGAGAGAGAGAGAGAGAGAGAGAGAGAGAGAGAGAGAGAGAGAGAGAGAGAGAGAGAGAGAGACATGTGGGGAGATAGAGAGGAGGGTAAGATAAAGAGAGGGATGGCCTAGTGAGAGAGAGAAGGGTGGATTGATATAGATAGAGGAAAATATAGATAGATAGAGAGGGACAGGGAGGGAGATAGAGATGTATGTATAGAAAGAGATAGATAGATGAGCCAGAGAGAGATGGAGAGAAATATAGAAAAGATATATTGTGCAAGAGATATGGAATCAATAAGAGAGAGGGGGGTAAGAGTGACAAAAAGGAGTTGAAAATGACAAGTAATAGAGAGAAAGGTTTATACTTATTAAAAAAAAATAGAGAGAAAGGTTTAGAATTTAGAGAGATGAAGAGAGATAAAGAGCCTAATACACTCTTCCATAGTGCTAATATGTGTCTTTATTATCGATCCACCTGCAGAAAACCGCCTACTCCCTATCTACACATACACATAAACCATCTTTCTCAACCATATTATTAGTTTAGTGCTCAAATATATTGACTGATCAAAAACTTTATGGCTAACATATATAAACATCCAAATCAGATAATTGAATCTATTATCTTCTTGCTTCAAATTTCTACAAATCTTAAAAACTCATAGCCATATATTTCTGCACAATTACTACCCCTAGATCATATAATATCAGAACATGAAAAACAGACCATATTCCGATTAAACACATACTTAAAGAAAGTTCCATTAAAAAATGTCATATCTAAACCTGAATCTTGCTAAGCCATCCACCCAATTCTGCATAGCCATGTTAGCACTATTATGAATAAACCTACTACAGAATAAAGGAAACAATCCTAAAGAACTACAAATACTTGATTGCTTATTTCTGAGAAAAGAGTTATTCCCTGACTATAAATCGTTCAAGGATCCTCTGTCCACATTTGTACATGAAACAATCTCTTCCCAGCCTTAAGCATTTAAATATTTCAAGAAGCACATAGCATAGACAATGAGATAACATGATATAACTATATATTAACCATAGTTTGTGAAAGTTCCAAATATTGTCTGTAGAGAAAAATTCAAAATATAAGTCTAAAACTTCACTGTAAGTATTTATGTCCTAATTTTCTATCGGCTACTAAAGCATACTATCATTATAGCCAAAATTTAAAGTTAAAAACTACTAAGATCATTGCCTTACTAGAAATAAGTCGTGCTCATTCTAGATTGTTCCTAAAAGAACTCAGCCTGATCTGTCGTGCGAATTTCACCTTGAGTCTGCCAACTCACCTTTCATCATTAATATGTAGTGTTTGCTTTATACTTAAAATTATTGTTATACATGATTTAACAAACTAGCTTTCCTCGAGTCGATGAATATTAATAATTTATACCCTTCTATCCGATGCTAAAAATTAATTTCCCAGTTATGCTGAAGTTATCATTTCCTCTAACCTTAATGCTTCCTTGATTCAAAATAAAATATGATACTATAATCACCATATCATTATCAATTCCCTATTTTGCTTAGCCAATGTCCATCTGCTCTGAAATTCGCCAAAGCATCTGCATTTTTATTTCCTTCTCTATAAATATGATTGATTGTACACAATTTAAACTCTTCTACTAATGTCAGCACTCTATCCAAAAGGGGTTTTAGTTTCCAACTTGGAGTATTTTTTGTCCATAATGCATTGATTACTATTTGTGAGTCCCCTTCAATTGCCAATTTCTTAATTCCCAAAGCTCTGCTAAAGATCAAACCTTCTATCAGGGCCTCAAATTCTTCCATATTATTGGATGTCTGACCTATTAGTTTGGCTATCATGGCACAAGTTGAACCACCCCAATGCCTGATTATACAACCAATTCCTGCAATGCCCGAATTGCCTCTAGCTGCCTCATTAATGTTTAGTTTAAACCATCCATACTCAGGCTTCTCCCATTTGCATTGATCCCTTAGATTTTTTATAGACATACCACCTACCCTGAATTGATTAGGTATAATCAGACCAAACCAATTCATTCTCATCTTGCTATCCCATAATGAAAATTCTCTCCCCTTGATATTATCCCTACGAAGCCTATTATTTGTGATTTCAACTATACTTGCCTCTATTTTATTACTTAATTGTTGAGCCCACAGTCTCATGTTCTTAAAAATTCTCCTATTACATTCCTTCCACAGTTCCCAAACCAAGCTTGAGGGAGAAATCTTCCACAAATATTTAAAGAGGCTATTTTTGTGTATTATGGGTCATCCTTTAATTAGAGAGTACAGATTATTCGGTAAGGTCGAAGTCCATTGTAACTTTTCTATTAATCCTCTCCAACACTCAGATGCATATGAGCAATTAAGCAGCAAATGGTCTACCGTTTCTTCACTAGCTTCACATAAAGGACACCTTGATGGTCCATTAAAATCTATCTTCTGAAACCATTCTACTATCAATATTTTTTTTTGTATTGCTGCCCACAGAAACATTCCTGCTTTGGGCAAACATGCCTTATCCCAACATAGGTGATTGGGAATATTTGTATTGTCCCAGTTAAAAGACTTTATTATTTATGCATAACCTTCTTTAGCCTTGTATGTACTAGTGCTAGAACATGTCCATACAAGCCTATCTTCTCCATTTCTAATTGTTATTTTCCTATTAGCTAGAGCTTGCTCAAACTCTCTTTGCTCATTCTCAATCAAGGGAGTGTTTTTAGTGCTTTTCCATTCCCACCCCCACATAGGTCCTCCACTTGCCACTTTGATGTAGTCTTCTAAATGAGAGCCCCAAAGATTAGTCAAAACTTCCTTTATTCCGAGACTTAAATTCATTTTGTCTAAAGAAACATAGCCACCCCATGAGTCACCCCAAAATTCTACACTTCTACCATTAGAAACATCCCAAGTTAATCTATCTATGATCAAATGTTTGCAGTTTAATATAAAGTTCCAAATCCCGGATCCTTGTGGTGGGTGTGGTGTTCTAAAGATATAACTTGGATCTCGATCTTCTAGATACTTAAGTTGTAAAATCTTAGCCCATTTCTTGTCGAGATTTTGATACAAATTCCACACAAGTTTTGCTCCTAATGCCTTCCCTTGCCAGCTAAGATCCTTGATGCTCACCCCTCCTTTATCTTTAGGTTTGCATATTTTATCCCAGCTTAGTTTTGCTAGCTTCCTCTGCTCATTTGGACCTTGCCAATAAAATTTCTTCAGAAGCTTCTCTATTTTCTCTTTAGCCCCTTGAGCCAAAGGTAAACATGACAATTGGTATATTGGGATACTGCTTAGAATCAACTTGATCAATATTGTTCTACCTGCACTTGAGATCCATCTTCCTTTCCAGGAGCTAACTCTATGTTCTATTTTATCCTTTACTGGTTCCCATAGCTTGTTGACCCTTCTCCCCTTGTCTAGAAGAAGGCCCAAATATTTGCATGGGAACAAACTTTTTTTAAATCTAAGTAATCTACAGATGCTTTCTTCATCATTCTCTTTTGTGTTTATGAAGTAGATCTCTGATTTTTTCTCATTAACTTCTTGTATAGATGACCTGGTATAACTGAGCATAATGTTCTTAAAATGTTTTTCTTTATTATTAGAGTTTTTGCCAAAAGACATGGTACTATCTGCAAATTGTTGGTGTGTCACATTTTCCACTCCCTCGGTAACTTTAATACCTTTAATAATCCCCTCATTATATGCATCTTGAATCAACCTACCAAATGCCTTTGCTATTATTATAAATAAGAAGGGGGATAGTGGATCCCCTTGCCTCAACCCTCTAGATATTCCAAAATACCCTTCTGGGGAACCATTAACTAGAGTGGACATACTAGGACTAGAGATATAGCTAAAAATGAGGTTAATGATGGATTTGAAAAATCCAAATGAATCCATACATTTGCATGGGAACCTCCAATCCACCTTATCATAAGTTTTCCTAATATCCAATTTAATCAACATGATTGGCTCTTTATTATTTTGAGCTAGGTGTATTACCTTCTGGGCAATTATAACTCCATCCAAAATTGATCTACCCAGTACAAAACCTGTTTGCTCCCCAGATATAATATTTGGTAGAATGGTTTTGATTCTATTTGCTATGGATTTTGATAATATTTTATAAAAGGTGTTACATAGTGAGATGGATCTAAACTCATCTAGCTCTTCTGCATTTTCTTTTTTTTGTAATGAGAGCTATAAAGGTATTGTTGATTTCATTCAAAATCTTACCTGAGTTCCTCATCTAGCTCTTCTGCATTTTCTTTTTTTTGGAATGAGAGTTATAAAGGTATTGTTGATTTCATTCAGAATATTACCTGAGTTCCTCATATTTTCTACCACCTCCCATATCTCTCTACCCATGAATGGCCAACATAATTGAAAGAAACCAACTGGAAATCCATCTAGCCCAGGGGCCTTATCTGGGTGCAACTGGAAAATTGCATTTTTTTTTCCTCTATTGTAAATTTACTAATTACCATTTTATTATCTTCTTCTCTAATAAGCTTTGGTATGCACCTTAATATCTGTTGTTGGGCTCCCAAAATTGAGTGACCCCAATTGTTCAGAATATTCTAAAAATATCATACTATTTCTTCTTTGATATCCTTAAGGTCCTCAATATGATTTCCTCTAGCTGACTTTATTCTATGAATTCTATTTATGTTTCTTTGAATCTTAGTGTTGTTATGGAAAAAAATGATATTGTTATCCCCTTCACTTAACCATTGCTCTCTAGAATTTTGTTTCCAAAAAATGTCCTCTTTTGTTAGTATATCTGCATATCTATTTCTGAGTTCTTTCTCCTTGAGATATGTCATGCCATCCATTCCCTTGTTGATAATTACCTCTTGTAATTTTTCTAGATCTTCTTCTATCAATTTTTTCTCTTGAAAGATATTTTTATTTAATTATTCCTTGTTCCATTTTAATATTCTTTGTTTGATCTTTTTTAGTTTTGCCACTAAACAAAATGCTTTAGATCCACTAACTTGTTCTTCTTTCCACCATTCCTCAATTAGGCTTAGAAATTTTGGGTCTTCGAGCCACATTCGCTCAAACTTAAATGGGCTTCTTTTGGGTTTTTCCTCCCCTTTAATATTTAATGTGATGGGGTAGTGATCTAAACCTACTATATAGAGTAGAGTTGAATTGAATGAGAAACTGAAGTTGGCCATGTCCCCTCTGAATAGGAACCTATCAAGTCTTTCCGTAATATTATTATTTCCCAACCTCTTGTTGCTCCATGTGAAATTCTCATTTGCCATACTAGCCTCTATCAATCTACAATTACTAATCCATGAATTAAACTCTCTTTGTGCTATAGTTTCTGACTAATTTCCTCCCCACTTCTCGGATGCCTTCTTGATTACATTGAAGTCTCCACCTGGGAAATGGGGTTCTTCATCATTTTTTGCTATGAACTCCTCAATTTCCTTCCATGTTTCTCTTTTACCTATAGTACTGATGGGACCATAGATGTTAATTAAAATGAAGCTGATAGAACCATGGATCCCCTTAACCCTACCAGCCTACAATCTTGTTTTTTGTGAGATTTCTTCAAACCCAACCTTCCTTAGGTCCCATAAAATTGTCATTCCCCTGGCTACACCCTATACACATACTGGGGCAACCATCCAAATACCCAAACTTCTTTTAAAATTGTCCCAGTCCGATTCTTTGAGCTTGGTTTCTTGTATCATGATAATTTTTTACTCCAAATTAGCTAGGTTGCATTTAAGCAACCTCTTCTTGTCAAGGGCATTTAGACCCCTGACATTCCACGATGAGATCTTCATTGATCCGCGGGAAGGAAGTTCCCCTTCCCACAATTAAGCATATCAGTGATCTTGGTTTGATTTTCTATGTCTCCATCCAGAGATCTCAATTCTTTCAGAGACTTCTAGTCCCTGCTTTTACCCGATTTTCCAAACTCAGGAGTTTCCTTATTGGGGCAATCAAAATCTAGGCCCAACCGATCATTATTCCCATTTTGGTCCAAGGAAGGATATGCTGCAGACACACCTTTGTCTGCCTCATCTTGACCATCCAATTGCATTATGATATCTATAAGCTTCTTCTCCTCAACCACTTCCTTGCTATCCTCATTCTCTGAATCTAAATCATCCTCAAGCCGAATTAGGTTTATATCTTTCTCCACTTCCTGAGGGACTTGCTCCATCATCCTTTCCACCTCAGGTGAATGAACTTATGGTTCCTTTGGAGAAGATATGATTAGGGAGGGACACATATCTTGATTTGGGAATGACTCCCCAATTTCCCTATGAACTACCCCCAGAGATGAGGGTTTAGCAACTTTTGTTACTAAAACAGGGTTTGAAGGTTTGGTATAATCAATATAGAAACCCCCCTGCCTTAAATTAAAGGAAAAACTTATCTCCTTTTCCCGGGGAGAAGGAAACTTCAGGACTGACTCCTTAGTCTTGTGAGTAATTACATTATCTGGTACTAGCCCAGTGTAAAAACTGGCCTCAATGATATATGCTTGAAGGGCAGTGATTAATTCAATTGGTTATGGTTTCCGTAATGTAGGATCCATATCCACAAGTAGTTTGATATTTATTGAATGATGAAATTTTTCCTCTACTCCTATAAATTTCCCTAATGCATTGCCATTTTTTGACAAGATCTCAAAATGCAATAATTCTATTGGTAAATATGGAATGTTAACCCATTTAGGGTTTGCCTTTTGTTTAAATGAGTAGGGATCAAAATTTAATTGTCAATCAAAAAAATCAAAATTATATCCTTTAAATGTAACATCATGCCCTAGCAATAAATCTTTTTTTTCAAAAATTCATCGTTGCAAAGAATGAAACATATATTGTTAGGGATAAAGGAAACTCTAACCTAACCATAATACTTTCTTTCCAACCAAGTCGTAATCTCCGTGATGCCCTGACCATAACCGAGCCATTTAGCAAAAAGACCTAGTTTCTAGAATTCCTTAATATGTGAGTCAATCTTATCCTTATGGATGACAAATGCCTTAGCCTTGGGGTTTCTTTTTGCCATACCATCCTTTGGTTGTTGTTCCACAGTGGTCTTGTTGCTTTGAGAGTTTCTTGCAACTCAAGTTACCTCTAGTTTTGGTGCCTCCCTTTGCTGATGGATTGTTGGAGCCCTTCTAGGCGGAGGAGCATGATGGAACGATCGCTGAAATGAAGGCCCCCTGCCCTTTTGATTTTTTTGTGGAAATTTTGGCTTAAACCGATAATTCCTTTGATAATTTTCCTGGTCTGTTGTTTGGGTCTTGTTCAACATTCTTCTATGTTTAATAGATGATTATGGATGATTGTATATACTTTCCTTCGTGACTCTTTTTGGGTAGGTGGACAACTCTATATGTTCATTCGATTAGTCTCTCTGACCTTACTGCGTGATGGTTGAGGCTCTGCCTCCCATGCTCTTTTTTGTATAAACTCTCCATATTTTGGTTTCTCAATTTTTAATACAAAAAAATATGTTTAAAAAATAATATTAAGAGATATTTGACTAAAAGTAGATAATAATAAAATATAGATTTTTTTATGCATTTTTTTCTAATAAATAATATTAAAATATATATTTTTTATTTTTTTATTATAAAAGATCTATTTTTTAAAATTAATATAAATTTAAGCCTTTCAAATTATTTCTATAGTCTTTCATTCTTCTCCTTCTCCATAACAATTATAATAAAATAAAATTTTTATAGTGAATATATATAATTTTCTTAAAAGCATAATCCTAATTTAATTTAATAGATTTATATAATTAAAATTATGATAATAAAATACCTCAAATTTAATTATTAATTTGTAGTGTAATATTATATTATTTTTTATATTTATGTCATATTAATTATAATTGGTTATAATAAAATAACCATTGAGAATAGATATTTTTTGAATAACTTAATGAAAAATATTTAAATTTATGATTCAAAGTTTTTAAATTATTTTATATATATTAAATGTAATTATAAAGATACATATAATAATTACATTTATTTTTTAGTAGAAATATTTGTATTTAATTAAATTTAAACTGATCAAATTCTTATAATTGATTTTGTTAATATTTTGAGATAAATAATTATTAGAAATTTATATGTTTATTTATAAAAAGATATTTTATTTACAATATTATAAATAATAAAAAATAAAAAATATTTAAAATACACATTTCAATTTTTAAAATATAAAAAAATCTTAAAAAAAAAACAAAACTATTATTTAAACCAATCATAATATAATAATTTTTATAATATCTTAAGTTTAAAAATTAAATTTTGAGAGAATTTTTCAAATTTTTGAATTAGGAAATCCACTTAGAAACATCAACTTTGATATTCTACTTAATTCTATAAATAGTCAGTATATAAAAAACTGTGGTTATACTGTATACATATGAGGGCAAAACTCTGTTCATTTCAGTTTACCCCTCTTGTTGCAGGAACCACAGGAACACCATGTTATGCCGTAAACTGTTTGTTTTACCATTCCATTTTCGCAATGCCTATTCAACCCTTTTCAATACCCATGCTTATTCTCAGAACCTCTTTTCACACTTTGCCTCCACCAAATTTAACATCTCTGCGGCCCACATCACTCGGATTTTTAAACGAAATCCCTACTTGCAGAGGCTTCAAACCCTCGACAAGGTCGAGCAGTTTGTTCATATGTTGAACAGATGCGGCTGCTCTGAAGTCCAAATTGCTAAGATAATGATGGCACATCCGCAAATGATCAGCACAAGTGTAGAAAGAATATCGGAACCCAAAATCAAACTGCTGGAAGATTTCGGCTTTCAAGGTGAAACTCTGGCGAAGCTTTTGGCGAGCAATCCAAGCATCTTGAGAATCAGCCTTGAGAACGACCTTCTTCCCAAGATGGAGTTTCTTAAGAATCTATTTCAGTCCCAGGAGTTCCTCATCAAATCCCTGCTTAGAGCACCCTTCATTTGCAGTTATAACCTAGAGAAGACCCTGAAGCCCTCGGTTGTTTTCTGGGAGAGATGGGGTTTTCAGGGCACGGAGCTCGTGCGACTCATACGGATAAATCCATTCATTCTGCAACGCTCTTCTCTAACGCCTGCCCAAGCTGATCTCATACGGGAGATAGGCGTCGACAAAGGAAGCAAGATGTTCAAATATATTGTTAATGTGGTAGCTACTAGCCGCAAGGAAACGCTGAAGGCCAAGATAGAGAATTTCCAACTTTGCGGGCTCTCGGCTGAAGAAACCTGGCAAGTATTGCGGGCTGCACCTCTAGTCCTTGGTTTTTCAAAGGTAAAAGTTCGTGAAACGATGAACTTTGTAGTTAAAGACATGGAGCTCCCTGCAAATTATATAGTGAAGCACTCCTGCTTGTTGCATTTAAATTTGGAAAAGATTATGAGGCCCAGGTTTCTAGTTTGGCAGAAAATCAAAGACATGAATGGCCCGAGCCTTTCTCTTTTGTCAGTATTGAAAATGACAGAGGAAAGGTTTGTTAGAAATATTATCAGAGGACATCCTGAATCTACAACACTGTGGACTGTTTATGAAAATGCCATCTCTAAGGCCTCCAGCCACACAAAGAGCTCAATCCACTGTTAATTTGCATTATTGGGAATGAGACAGTGAGAGTCGGGACACAAAGACCACAACAAACATGTTAATCCAGTCTTTAGCAGAAGGTAGGCAGGCTCTCCTCATCGAGATGTTGGCTGTGGGGATTTTACAATTCTGGAGGTACGATATTCAACAACATAAGCTACTTCTATATTCCCCTGCCATGCATTCTGTGTCTAATTGTTCTTCAAGCAAGGTATGCATAGTAGTTACTGACTTTTTAGGTGAGCGAATTGCTTTCACTGCAGTCATTCAGTGTGATGTAATTGGTGACTACTTAATAGCTAGAAGTTTTGTTGCATCTGAAAGGCATTTCAGAAAATCTCATTATTATGTTTGGAATGAGAGTTTTGCTAGAGGAAGGAGTGAACAATTGAACATGATTTTCAGCAACTAAGTTCTACAGCCTCCAAATATTTTCGGAAGCTGTAACTTTGGGTTTGATGTAATATCATTTAGAATACCTGAGTCAGTTTTTCTTAAGATTGTCATGTATGTCCTTAAAGAAATTATTAGAAACAGTACACTAGAGCAGTAGGTTCTTCCATTTACAGTGGAAGTTCATTAGCAGTTGGACAACATAATAAAACATTATTAGATGGAAATCATAGTTAATAAATGGCTTTAAGCATATATTTGGGTCTCCAGGTCATTTCAGGCTCTGACTAGGCAACCTTTCTTTTCAAAATAAATTGGGTTTTTATGGATTCCAATTTAGGATAACATCAATAATATATGAAGCAAATCTGTAAATCCTTTAAAATACTGGGGCAAGCTACAAACTCCTAAATTTCAGTGGATATTTCGCTGTCTTACACGTAGGAGACATTCAGTTGGAGGAATTGCTCATGAACCAATAAATTTGTGGTCATTGATACATCAAACAAGTTGCTCAGGGTTTAAAGAAATTGATACTAGAAAAAGTGAATGCCGTAAATGAAGATTAGGTTTTTAACTTTAAACCTGAAGGTTTCTAATAATGTCTTAACCAACTGTTCTCAAGCCTGGTCGATTCTCAGATAAGTTTTTCAGAGTAACATGGAAATGTAGAAGGCTTTGCAGATACTGTCAAACTCATTCAAGTTGACCTAGTCAAGGTAGGGACACTCAGTGTTGCTAGCTTGGCTCGGATTTTGCGAGTTCACCACAGATGCACAGAGTCTCGGAATTATGGTTTTAAGCATGCTAGAAGTTATATTGTGAAATCTTGTAATACCATACCAATCATGTAATCGATTAATGTTTTTTTAATTGATTCCCCTCTGGGCTATGTACAAATATCTAAAGAAGTATCAATGCATCTAACACTGTCAGCTATTTACATTTTCTGTTATCAAATAGGTTGTCACATATTGGCAAACACGGCCAAATTTCAGGTTACTTTCTATGGCTTTTTATTTGTGAATTTTACCATCATCAAGTACTATGCTATAGATACATTTAATCTACACATGGAAATTGTTAAATAAAAATTAGTATGCTTGGACAAATCAATGCAAAACAAATAGGAACACAAAAGTATTTTTTTGACAACACCTGAAACAAATTTGTGGGAGCTCACTTTAAATGTTGATCAGAAGAGCTTTGTCAAATGTCTTACTGCAAAAATAATTGCTCTGAAATTTATAGAATCAGTAAGAAAATTTCATTCATAGAATGAATCTAGAACCCATGCTTTCAGATATTCATGTGGAAGGTTTGGTCTAGAATATATGATTAAATATCATAGCCTGTGTTCACGATCGTATGAGACAAATCTGAAAGTATCAGTGGTAATGTAAGTGCCAGATAAAAAAGTGGGCCCACCACCTGAGTGCTGGCCTTTCCTCGCTGGCTGCAGCCTATTTTTGGCTTGTAACTGTATATTATGGACAGATTTAGAACGGGGAAGCGGTTTTGGTTGAGAAGATTTGTTATGGTTTTTGAAGGGAAAGATTTTCTTGTTTGGTGTGAGAAAAATCCTTGTTTTGCTGCGTTTGTGGTGTAATCTTTATTTTGTTGAATATGAAGGAACGATATGAATCAGTTTTGAATGATATGACTCAGTTTTCCTCATATTTCTTCTTTCCTCTGCAAATTTGAGTTTCCTTATGTCTTTTAATTCAGCTTTTTTTTCTTTTTCATATGATGGACAAAGTATTCTGTACTGTTTTCATTTTCAGAGACAGGGTCCTTTCTGAAGCAACCCGTTTGAGAGCCAAGGGAAGAGGAGTCTTGAAGTTTTCTTCTGCAAAATTGTAATAATGGACGATTTGCTTTACCACAAAAAAATATTGGAAAATGACAGGCTGAGAAAACAGTTATAGAGAATTTGGAAAGGAAGTGATGTAGCTCTCTGACACTTGTGAAATCTGGACGTGTTTGCTGATGTTGATACTGTTATAAATAATTGCTGAAAGTTCTCTCCCATTCAAATTACAATGTAGTGAATTGTTCTCCTATGAGGAAAAGAATTTGGAGAGGAAGTGATGTAGCCCTCTGACACTTGTGAAATTTGGACGTGTTTGTTGATGCTGATTCTGTTATTAATAATCGCTGAAGGATCTGTCCCATTCAAATCACAATGTAGGGAAGTCTTGTCCTACGAGGATGTCACCAAAAGATGGCATTTGATTGTAATAATAGAAAGATATAGAGACATTGAGTCATGATTCCTAATGATAGACAAGATTCAAGCTTCATTGAACATTGTAATGTATGAAACAATCTTTCAAACATGTTATTTTTTTGTTTACATGATTTGCAACAAATAAAATCAATTGCAATTCACACAGGTTTGGATTCATTTGTCTTAAACATCTTCATGAAGTGTGTTATGAAATGACTTAATTTTTTTTATTATAAAAAAAAATGCAAATATAATTCAAAGAGCATCTATATGACCTATGATTCAAATAAAAAAGACACCTAAAGAATCACATATGACCAAACCTAAGACCCACTACAAATGCAACAAAGTTTTCAACAACCAAAAAATCAACCATAATAGCTCATTTATTGTCTAAGTATACCATCCTAGCAATTGCATATGTATATTCTCACATATCAGGAGTGACAAAGCAACTAATTAAAAGCAACGGGTTGTTGTGGAATCAAGAGCACGAGTTTGATACAAGTAAAATCCAATATAAAATCATTATTCCATTCTTCTTTTTCTTTGCCTTTTCATTCATGTCATGTCCCCTTTTTAAGCAAAGGTTCTTCGTCAAAAAATGATACATTCAAAAAAAAAAAATTAATATATTGTTTTTAAAATATTAACAAACAAAAATTATTGCTAAGAATTGAGTCCAAAAGAAATGTTAATTAAAATAACTTTAATGAAGAGGGTTATAAATTTGATATTATCAAATTTGAAGTTTTGGAGATTAATTTAATAGCAAGTTGAATTGGTCTCATTTTAATTTTCTCATGGAAAATATAAATTTTGAAGGAAAAATAATAATTTTAATATTCATAATTGTTTTGAATGTTTTGATTTTATAAGACAATGAAATATTCAATTTATTGTCCCCATTGAGTGGGGTGTTGGGATTTTATCTTTTTACCATATTTGGTTGATAGTTACAAAGCGGGATCAAATTTTAAATTCAAATTGTTGTCCCTCTCAAATCTTTGTGTGGGATTTGGGTGCCCAATTTGGGCAACTAACATATAAAAGATGAAAATTTCTCATTTGGGTTATTTAAATCTATACAAAACTTCTTCTCAAGAGCACTTGTATTCTACACATCTTCCATGGACAAAAACTTGTTAAAGAGTACATTGAGTGGATGAAAACCCATTGATCGCTAGGATTAAGGGATGGAAACCCTTTGGTTTTTGTAGGAAATTTCAATAAAAAATTGCATTGGAGTAGAAAGAATTGCTTTAGTACCAATATTTTGTGATTTTTGTTGATTGCATTTCATAAAAAGAGATGGAGTGGAGGGTTTTTGTATTGTAGATAGTTTAACATAATATACATCATAACGAGTTTCTCAAGATTGTATGAGACCACAGGGAGTCAGATATGCATGTTGCAGATATACAAGGTTTTCACATTCAAGATACAAGTATACAAAATTGAGTACAATATACTCAAGACTATCTACTTTTACACAATAGATATATACCAAACAAAACATGTATCACTAAAAAAATTGTTGCATAGTTTATTAACAATTTTTACTACTGCTCTAGTCATCCATCCCATTCCATTCTAGCAATGGAATGATCTTAGAGGCCTCATCACTAGACCTCGTCACCTCCATCGCAAAGTCATCACCTTGTTTAATATGAAAGTTAGCCTTGCTTTGCAAACCCAAGTCCTTCTTTAGTGTCTTTTTTGACACTTGGTCATCATATTTCAATTGGAATTTTAGGTAGTTGTGTAGAAAGGGGGTGTTCTTAGTTTTGTTGAATGACCATATTTGATCTTGTTTGATTTTTTATTTCTTAACCTCCATAATACCCTTCCCGAGTAGCTTCAAAAAATTGCTTTTAGAAACCTCCATTGTTAAGGTTACCTACACAAAAACATTGAAGAATATCAGTCTTTTTACAAACTCGATGTCTTGTTAAACCATTTAAACTTTTCATCATTCCTTGCTTTCCATATATTCCATAATATCCTAGTTGAAAAACACAACCTAAACAAATTATATTCTTTATCTAAATTATTCACAGTATTAGTTAGAATTTCCTTCCAATTAATGTCTCCTATATCCCCCCAATTATTTAAACCATCACAAAACATTCTCCAGTTTTTTTAAGCATAAAAGAATTCAAGAAAAATATGCTTTATTGATTCGGGTTTCTTGCATATGCTACACATTTCAACTTTAGAAGAATTTATTTTGTATGGTAATCTTTGCAGTATGAATAATCAAATAAAGCAATCCTTTTTGGGATAAAGGATTTTAGATCATAAAACTTTAAAGAAATTTTGCTATTTTTTATCATCTATGTTTAAATTCCAACATCTATTAACAAATTCAATAATGGAGTCAGTCAAAGATAAAGATTTTAAACCATATTAGTTTTCACATTATAAAGAGGTGTGTCATCAGTCCACTTGAACTCCTTTTAAATTTTAACATTTTGTATATAGATAGTAGGAGTATGCAACAACTTACAGGTTTCCCTAATAATTGAATAGGTCATCCAATTTAATGGAGGTAAAGCATATTCATAGCTTGAACAAACCCATAATTTTAGTTTCCCATTATGGATAATGTCACTAAAGTATTTGATCCCTTTCTGGGACCAACTCTTAGTAGAACAACCCTGTATTCAAGAAAGGGGTTTATCCTTGTGTTCCAAGTTCCACCATATGGACCAATGTGCAAGAACACGTAGGACCCTGTTGGAGCTGTTGGGTGTTTGGTAATAGAAGATCATAAAATGACACAAGTTTCCAAGTTTTGGCCTATTTATGGACAACAAGGTGGATATTGTTTCTCACAAGAACATTTCATAGTTCATCACCTTCCAATGCTTTAGTAATCCATTTAATTGCAAGAGAAATACCATGCCTTTTTAAATCCTTAAGGCCTAAAATATCTAGGGTTTTATCCATACAACACTTGTCCCATTTCGTAAAGTGCTTCTTTCTTGTCCCCTTTCAATCAGACCATAAGAAGTTCTCACCCACTTTCTATCAAACCATAAGAAGTTCTTGTCCCCTTTCTATCAAACCATAAGAAGTTCCCAATTTTCTTTTGAATCTCACTAACCTAATAGTTATTAAAAAACCAAATAAGAGAATAATGGTAAAGGCTCTAAGAGGATAATATATTTTGATAAATTTGAATCCTGACCCCCAAAGAAAGGTATTGTCTATTCCAATCATCAAGCTTTTTTTATCAATCTTAGTCTTAATCTATAATCACATATCTTTTAGACAAGAGCTAATTGCAAAGGGAATTCCCGAGTATCTAACTTATTTATGGGGTTTGTCCCCACTAGAAGTCATACTTATTAAACTAAACTAGGGGATGTCAACCCAACCAAGCATGATGGATTTTGTATTGGGTATCTTTGCACCTTAAATGGTGTAAACGAATTCTAATTTCTAAATCAAATTAACCACATTAATTTGTTCAATTTCCACAAATAATGTAGTGTAGTTTGCAAATTGAATTTTTAACAGATTGTTATTATCTAGAAAGGAGAGGCCCCCAATTCTAGTGGTCAAATAAGATTCTCTTAATATGTAGTGAATTGCATCAAAAGCTATTTGAAAGAGAGTAGGGGCAGGGGCAACCTTGTTTGATTGATAGATTTTCAAAGTGAACACCTCAAAAAGGTAGCCACTGACTTCCACTTGTGTAACTACATCTTTTAATAAGTTATTCACCATGTTACAAAAACAAATATTGAAACCAAATGCCTCAAGAGTCATTCTCAAAAAAGGCCACAATACCCTATCGTATGCCTTCTCAAAATCTAAAAGGAACAAAATTGTATTTTGTATAGACTATAAGGCATATTTCATTGCCTCCCACTTGGTTAGTAAATTATCTAAGATATATCTGCCTTAAAGCTAGTTAGGTGTTATTAATTAATGAAGAAAGAATATCTACCGATCTCATGGGTAGGACATTGGTCAAAACCTTGTAAGACACATTAAGTAAAGTGATTGGGGGTCAATTATTTTTCAATGTCTTATCTCCATCGTTGGGAAGTAACTCAACAATCCCTTTTTAACATTTTTACCCAGTGAGCCTTTATAGAGCCTCGTTATATACTTGAAACAAATAATCACACACTTATTCAATGTATATCTTGTTTCTTCTTTAAATATTTCTTTACTTAATCTACTAGCATTCTCCTTATAAATATTTTGTTTGAGGTACGCTTAAATTGCATTGTGCTTAGCTACATTATCCCTTTAGATGTAAAGAGGAATTTATAAAAGAGGGAAAATTGTCTTTTGATTTCCTCCCATTTGTTGAGAATCTTTAATGCATTTAGCTTTTATGTATCTAAAAAATAATTTGGACCCTTTGTCCCCATTATTCAACCAATTCACTTTAGCCCTCAATCTAAGGCCCTATATTTTGTTGACTTGCAAGTCCCTTAATTTGAGTTTTTTTGGCTATGTTGAACTTTCTACACTAATCCTTATTTAATGGGTCCTTTTGTGTACAAGCTTCTACTTTAAGAAGTCTCTACTAAAGATTGTTTTCATTTTTCCTTGTATGCATGGCTTTCTTTTTGCCAATGGTTTGGAAGTTCACTTTAAAACTATGCACATTATGTTCCCACTTGTCTATTAGTGGTCATGAATGTCACTGAGGATCCACTTATTTATTTTAGTATGAGTGAATATAGCTTCATTACAATTCTCGTCTTTTAATAGGTTTACGTTGAGAATGAAGCTGCCTTCCCTTATACATTTTTTAATACCATCCCTTCCCATTAAAATACTTACTCTAATAGGGAAATGGTTAGATAATGAATAGGGATAAAGACTTACTTTGTAACCATCAATATTTGGATCAAAATTAAAAATAACTCTATTTGCATAAAAATTGTCCATTCTATAGTAAGTTCTCCATTTAGCTTTTTGAGACTTACACCATGTATACCATATGCTACTATTGTCTTTCTTTGTCCCTTTTTTGCGGATTAAATAAGTTGAGCTTAGTTTTCATTCTATACCATAAGTATTTTTCATGTCCCTTCCAATCCATGTCTATGCCACCACATTATCTTAGTTATTTACAATCATATTGAAGTGACCCCCTAGAATCCAAGGTAGATCTTGAAATTTGCATAAACAATTGAATAGTTCAATCTTGTCCTTGTATTCATCAGGAGCATAGATTGAACATAAGACAAAATTAGCCTCTCCTTTCTCAATGATAATCCATATAGCTTTTATGTAAGGGGAGGTACTAGATGTAATTACAAACTAAACCCAATTTTTAGATAGATGTATGACTGTCCAGGCTCCTTTCTCTTTCTCATGCTTAGTGAAAAATGAGAGGAATTTTTTCATATAAAATTGAGGTTGGTCTCAAGTGCAAATCCAGTAGATTTGATTTTCTAGAGGAGGACTGCATCTTTATGTTTATCTATGTTAAGAAACCTCCTAACAATGTATTTTCTATCAAGGGACTCAAGTCCCCTGACATACCATGAGGTATTTGTTAATAACTATGTGCGTGCCTAAATGTGGTATCAATTTGCAAGATGGAAAATATTTCAAACTTACCAATGAAGCATTGCATTAGATGTAAGAAATCAAAACACATGAATAGATTAAAAACTCTAAAATCGCCTCATTGTCCTCTATCTCTAAAGATCTCTAAGATTCAAGGTGGCCCTCACTTGGAAGAGCACTTGATCCTCAAGATGACAATCTAGAGAACAAGTTATATGAAAATGATACTAGAATCGAAATGGATGCAACTAGGATTCTAGTGATGATCAAATGATATGAACTATCAATATGAAGATGACATGCAAGATGGAGTTGTGTTTCTAAATTGAAGAAGTGAGTGATCTAATTAAGCTAAGATGAAGATGATAATGCTATGAAATTGATATGCAATTAAGCTAAATGACTAATCTAGAACATGATAGAATCTAAACATGATGCAATTAAAATGGCCTAATGCTTGAGAGAGGCACAATGAGAGATCCTTGATAACCTCCAAAACAACTATAATAAGGATGCATAAAAAGTAGATTTTGGATCAATAATCATGGACCCTTTGATATGAGACAAGGGCTCATTTTATAGAGTTGAAGGCTTAGGAATGGATGGCCAAGATTAATTATCAATCAAGGGTCAAGATTGAAGGAGGAATGTGGTCCCAAGTTGAAAGGCTTAGCCTTGTGACAAATATCACAAAGGGGAGAGGGTGAGGATCAATGTGGTCCGACAAGTGTGGTCCCAAGTTGAAAGGCTTAGCCTTGTGACAAATGTCACAAAGGGGAGTGGGGTGAAAAGTCAATGTGGTCCCATAAGTGTGGTCCCACCTTGGGAGAAGAGGATATGTGCTCACACATGTGTGAGCAACCTAGGAAGAAACAAAATGGATTAATTAGGATAATGAAGGCATTAGATAGAAACTAGAAGGATGATTAGGAGGCAAGTGGGATATGTAGGATTTTGCAAGTGGGGGGATTTATAAATAAATTTTAATTTATTTAGATGCAAAGGGGGTTTTAATTAAATGTAGATTTGATCAAAATAGGAAAGCGAATAAATTGATATTTTTAGTTAAATGTGAATTTAATTAAAATGGCTAAGGGGGGGGTATTTAATTACATGTGAATTTAATTAAAGGGCTAAGATAGAAGAAGGGTATATTAATTAAATCTTAATTTAATTAATAAGCGATTTAATGATGATTAAATTCATTTAATTAGTTGTGCCAGTTTTAGGTGTCTACATTTTTCCCCTCTTTGAAGTGACATGTGACCACATGTTAATTCAAAGAAAATGTGTGATATGTCATCAAAATTTTCTGATATGATGTTGTTGCCAAAATTGTCGATATGATGTCCCAGATATGAAGAATTGATTTGATATGAAAAGTCGATATGAAGCTGGTGTCGATATGATACTGATATGAAATTGATGTCGATATGAAGTTGGTGTTGATATGAGACTGATATTAAATTGATGTCGATAAGCCCCCTTGGGAGATAAATTGAGAAAAAAATACGATTTCCGAGGCAGTGTCGTGATGTAGTACGATTTTTGAATATTTGGACAATTTAATTTTTTTGAATTTTTAAATTTTTTGATATTTATTTGCCAATAAATTTTTAAAAGAATATTGAAGAAATGAGGAAGACTAATGTGGGCATAGCGCATACAAGCCCCACACGTCCACTGAGGCCATGTTGGTATGAATCCTGATTATCAATATGGGTCAAGTGTCGATATGTTTCTGTAAAGCGGAAAATCGAACCCTAGATGTTCCCCCACTCCATGGAGAGAGAAAGGAGGTCACTAGGATTGACGGTTTTCACTTAGGAGAGACTTTACATTCAAAAGAGGGGTTGAAACCCACAAGATCCAATCTCACACAATGCAAGACTGGATTCTAAATGAGTTTCAAGGGTTGAGACATCAAGGATACCCTCTTTTGTAAAGAATGTAGATAGAAGGATTGAACTAGGAGTGCATGTAAAGTAAGAAAGATTCACTTATAAACGGAGATAGGGACACGGGATGAAGCTGCGGACCTGAAATTAGCAATAAAATGTCGAGACGATGTTGTCCTGCAAATTTGAGCGAAAGTTGACGGGACGATGGCGCCCGGAGTGCACACGGTCCTCCGAAAAATCCGCGAAATGAAGGGGGATCTGTTCGTCTCTGCACAAGGATTCCAAATCTTCAATTACAGCCGCGTACCTGCAACCTACACACAAAAAAGAGAGGACGATTGGGGGGTTAAGGATTAGGGGTTTGCCTTTAGGTCAAACCCCGGTTTTGGAATTAACCAAGAAATGAGAATGTTGTAAATGTAAGTGTTTGTAATGTAATCAAGTACTGATACCTTGTCGTAAGAATGTTTGTATTCTTACATGCGAAGTTGTAATGACGTTGTATGTTATATGTTGTAAGCGATCTCCTCTTCAATGGTTGAATCCTTGTCTTGAATGCAACATCTAGCCTTGAATGGAGACTTAGAATGCTCAATTGAAGGAATGATTGAATGCTTGAATGTTTGAATGTTTGAAT
This sequence comes from Cryptomeria japonica, assembly GCF_030272615.1. Lineage (NCBI taxonomy): Eukaryota > Viridiplantae > Streptophyta > Pinopsida > Cupressales > Cupressaceae > Cryptomeria > Cryptomeria japonica. The sequence goes on along the minus strand of NC_081414.1, from coordinate 224,534,449 downwards.
GTTTACCTAGCGCTTCCGCCTCTTGCACTTGCTTATTTTCTTGCCTACCCTTTCTAGGAGGGGAAAAGTAGTTTATATACTTGTCAATTAGGGTTAGGAGACTGATTTTTCCGACCTTAGGCCGACCTAGGAACATTATTTTCCAAATTGCAAACTTAAAGACCCGATGCCCAACAAGAGACCGGGCCCAAAATAGGGCCAGGGACCAGGGTGCTGGGCGCCATGGTCCCACCTCCCGTGACAGCAGGGTGCAAGGAGGATCAGGCCGAGGTGCAAAAAGATGCAGTTTTTGATGTCGCAAGCAGGTTTTGGGGTCTCCATTTAGGTTCAATGTTGCGCCACCATCGTGAAGACCCAAATGTAGTCGAAATTGCAAGTGTCACAATTTTAGGACACTACATTTAGCTCCCACTTTAGCAGGAGTATAAGCGTACGCCCATACTTCTGGTAAAGTACAAGGAAACAACTTTGAAAAAATTTCACCACGTCAAGGAGGCAAGATACACCAAACCCCCAGTGGACTAAGGATCTTACGACTTTGATTGACAAAGTAAAAGGGAAGATTGCGAGGGAGAACCATGAGTGTCAGTAGTAAGGTTCCCTCACTATGAGTCATGCAAGAAAAATACCAAAATTTTTCAAGGCAAAACTAAATTCGCCAAGAAATTTTCAAGTATCTTGAAGAGATATGAATGGGGTGTATGCCCCCCTACGTTAAAGCGATCGCACACGCCTCATCGGGGGTGATTGCTTTAAGGTAGTGATACATATAAGAAATGAGAAGGGAAAGGAGCACGTTATCACAAGGATTTAGCCCCCAAGTGTGAGATAAGCCCAAGGATAATAGACACAAAGCACAAAGCACAAGGTGACTTCACTTTCCTTGGGGTCAGTATGCTGTAGGATAATTCATGTATATCATATGTATGTATGCATAATTGTTCTTCATTCCCCAATCAAGGAAGGTCACCTAGAAGAAGGGAACACATGTGTCTTTTGAGACAACATGAGAGAGACCAAAAGAGATCTCAATGCTTTGCATCGTCCTCAAGTAGACAACATTAAGGACAACAAATAGAAGAATGAGAATAACACATAGAAGAAGTAACAAAAGAGATCAAGAGAGGAGGAGAGAGTCTGCTATGGTAATGAAACTAGTCTAGCACGTCATCCACCCCCCGATCTTGCTGATCAATATTTTGGGAAGGCAGGAAACACGCTAGAGGAGGAACATCCAACACAGCAGATGGAGCTATCACAAGATCCAAACAAGGGCTATGTTCATGTTCCACGCCATGTTGTTCTTGTCTAGGAGCTAGGATAAGTGCTTTAGAAAATTTGTTAGATAAATGGTTATCAACATCAACATATTCATATTCACTATCAGAAGAAAGATGAGTAACATTTTCATCATGAATAACATTTTCATCTATATCATCACCAAGATTTATAAAAATAGGATCTTTAACTCGCACAGGATCAAGACCATCATGCATCTTATGTTTAGGAGATTTTGGCTCAATTTTCGGCTGAGGAGAAAATGGAATAATACTAGCTAAAGGTTTTTTTGGGGATTGCAAAGTTTGAGAAGCAGCTGCACGCGCTCTAAGACGATGCTTTCGTCGGTGTTCACGCACAGAATGATTTCGTCTAGTCTTAGTAGGAAGTTGAGAAGATTGAGGAGGAGGAATGTTCTCATCCTTATCACTTGGGTGTTTAGGTTGTGGTCTCTTAGGTTGAATAATAGGAGAAGAGGAAGGTCTCTTCTCTCTATAAGAGGAAGGAGGAGGAACTGCTCCATATAAAGGAGGGATATCTGGTTTAGGAAGGAGACCAAGTCCATCATGACGAGGGGGTATAGGTCTACCTTTAGAAAGTTTATTAGTCATAGATGTAGTCACATCCATAGGGATGGGTTGGGAATATTCTTGAGGAAAGACATTAGTTTTATCTTTCAAAGGAAGGACTTCCTTCTCAAGAATGATAGGAATATCAAGTTTGGGTGTTCTAGGCTCACTTAGAGATAGGATCATATCCTTTTTCCACTTTTGATAAGATTTGAAAAGATGATCACTCCGCGGTGGAAGAGATTGGAATTGTTTAGGCCAAAAATAATCAATAGGAACACTAGAAGTTCTTTCAGCTGGTTTAAAGAGACTATGATTGATAGTAACAACTTCACCATTATGGGGGAATTTCAAGCACTTGTGAATATGAGAAGCAATAGCTTTCATGGAAGATAGCCAAGGATAGCCTAGCTTCACACGAAATTGTTCGGACGATGGGATAATAGTAAAGTCCACATCAAGGGGTTTGTTATGGACCTCAATAGGTAATGTAATAGAACCAATTGCAGGAGAAGAAAATGCATCAAATAGTTTCACAAACACATTTGTTTTGTCATAGATCACTTGATTCAATTGCAAAGTAAAAAGAAATTCTTCAGTAATGACATTAACCATACAAGAAGGATCAATAAGCACTCCACGGCAAGGTGTATTCTTGACTTTTGCAACTATATATAAAGGACCATCAGGTGCCCTGATAGTTTCACTGGAATCAAATGTGATGGAAGGCTCTTTAGGGATTTTCTGCTGCTCTACAAAGTTAACCACATTCGGGGTCATAGACACAAGACCATCAGGTGAGAAAGAGGAATCGTTAGTCTCAATCACATTAGAGGTATGAGAAGGTAATGGATCAGTAAAAATCTTAAGATTTTGGTTAGGAAGAGCTACAGGTGTGTTGACTTTATCATTCACACCTGAAACAGAGATAGTATTATTATCAATCAAATCTTGAATTTTACCTTTTAAAGCAAAACATTTTTCAGTATCATGCCCAGGTTGACGATGAAATTGACAAAAAGATTTGTTATCAAAATAGGGTGAATTAATCTTTGTAGGATCTATTTGCTTTATAGGAGTGAGGGTAAGCACATTTTGTTCCAATAACTTATTCATAATACTATGCAATGATTCATTCAAAGGAGTAAACTTTCTTTCTTTCTTGAAAAACTTAGAAATAGGAGGCACACCTGATGCTGCATTCACATTGTTGTTGATGATGTTTTCATTGAACTTAATGACCTCTCTGTTCGGTTTAAACTTCCCAAATGGTTGTTGACTACTATCACCCTTATCACTCGGAGCCATAGGATTTGCTTGTTCCATTTGACTCACAGTCAGTTGATAATTGTGAAGAGTTGCGCACAACTGTTGGAAAGAAGTAAACTCTGAAAACAGAAGTTTTTCTCTAATATCTTTTTGTAAATTAGAAATAAAGATTCTTTGAATATCATTGTCAGGTACTAGAAAAGAAATTTGAGCATACAAATGCTTATATCTACCAATGAAATCAGTCACTTTTTCCTTTAACACCTTGTTTACAATGCATTAAATCAATCAAAGTAACTTTAGGACTTATATTGTTTTGAAATTGTTGAATAAAAGCATTTGCAAGTTGTTGGAAAGAAGTAATAGAATAGGAAGGCAACGAGCAATACCATTGTAGAGCCTTATCTCTTAATGTTCTAGTAAACAGTTTTGCAAGCAACCTTTGGTCATGAGCAAAATCGGTACATATTGTTTGAAAGGTCTTAACATGTGTTAGAGGATCACCCTTACCATTATAAAGCTCCAATTGTGGGATTTCAACATGCTTAGGGGGGATAGCTCGAACAATGTCAAGAGAAAGTGGGCTCGCAACATCAAATGTGGGCACACTAGACTTAGATTGATTCATAGAGGCAATTTGTTGCTATAAAGAAGAGACAGTTTGTGCAAGATTGCTAATGGTCGCTTCAGTCGAAGAGTTCATATTAGACGTGTTAGATTGTGATGGAGGTATTATGTTATTGAAAGAAGGTATTGATTGAGAGTAAGGTGGTGGGACACTATGATAGTTAGTCATAGGAGATGATTGGAAAGGAGGAACACTACAAGGAGGAATGAAAGGGTTAAATGAATTGCCCCCTTGCGTCATGTTCATTTGTGGAGATGAAATAGGAACACTCATTGAAGGAATGAATGAAGAAGTAGGATTGCCCCCATGACTGGTGATCATAGGTAGAATGTTTTGTATTGAAGTAGTCATTATGTTTGATGTAAAAGTAGGTATACTAGCAATAGAAGTTGTCAAAGGAATAGAATGATTGTCTTGAGTAGGAGGTTGTGTATAACCTAAAGTTTCGGCACAACTCTTCATAGGCATCACATTCGAATCCACAATGTGTGCAATACCACGTAAAATATCAATTCCATTCTTATCACTTTGAACCATACGTTTTAGACCCTTAATTAATGAAAGAGCTTCACTATCGGGGTATTCTTGAGACATCCATTGCTGAAAATCATCAAATTGGTTATCCAATTTCGAAAGTTGTTCTATAGAAACCTCATGGAAAGCTTCTTCATCATTAAGAGGATTAGAGGAATTACCCATGTCCTCGTTAAAAGGGTCATTCAAATTAGGTTACATCTCCTCGGTAATTAAACCTTGGAAAGACTTAATTCTAAGGCTTCGTCTAACGGGAATAGTGTAAGTAGGGCTTACTGTTGTAAAACTCATGCACTAAAGAGAGAGAGAGAAGATTTTGAATTTAGAAGTAGTGAATTTCAATAAAATCAGCCAATCTCCTGGATTTAAGCTGTTAAATACAATCAGGACAATCTCCCGAAATTTCGAAAAAAAATGTCAGGGACCGTGGTGAACGGAGTGCACACGGTCCTCGCAACTTTTTTTGAAATTTTCAGAGATGAAAGTTATGGTGATTTTAAAGCTAATCTGAAAAAATTGAGTGATTTTACGATCTGTAGATAGGCCAAATTAAAGTTGCAATCTCAAAATTGAACCCTACCAAGATTGTTGAAAATGCAAAATTTGAATTTTGAAAAAGAGAGGGAAACTGAAATTTTGAATTTTATGATTTTAGAGGGAATACTGAAAGCAATGCAAGCTTTGAAATTTAAAAGTTGACTCAATTTCATGCAAAATTCAAATTTGAAAGCAGAAATCAAAGTTGTTGCAATTAAACACTTAATTTCAAAAGTCACAAATTGCAAGAATTTGAATAAAGCACTGAAATTTCGAATGAATGCCAACAAACTTTTCAGATTTAGGACTGTAAGAAACACAATTTTAACACAAATTTCAATTTCAACAATTTTTGAATGATTATAAGCCTTAATTCAAGCAATCACTAGACCAATTTTGACTTTAATTTTGAAAGTGTTAGAATTAATGAAATCAGCCAAGATTCTGGATTTTAGTAGAAAAATACAATAAGATCTAGCTCCCGAAATTTCAGAAAAAATGTCGAGGACGATGGCGCTTGGGGTGCACACGGTCCTCGCAACTTTTTTTAAAATTTTCAGGGATGAGAGATATTGTGATTTTGTTGCGGAATCCAAAGTTACAGCCGATTTGGAGGTGTTTTGATCAGTGAAATCATCGGTCAAAGGTTGAATCAAGAGGGTTTTTTTTTAAATTAGGGTTTTGACACTTAACCACTTAATTTTCAGAATTAAAGCACAAATATGATTTGACAATTTGCAATAGAAGTGTAGATCCAAAACAAGCATTAACAATTAAACATTTCACAAGCTCAATTACTAAAAAGGAAATTTAGGGTTTTTATGCAATTAACCTCTAAAATTTGCAAAAGATCAAACATGGAAATGTAATTAAGGAAGCAAAATTTTTTCAGATCTAACCATGAATAATCAGAATTAGGATGTTCATGTCGGGTTCACCAAAATGTAAAGCGGAAAATCGAACCCTAGATGTTCCCCCACTCCATGGAGAGAGAAAGGAGGTCACTAGGATTGACGGTTTTCACTTAGGAGAGACTTTACATTCAAAAGAGGGGTTGAAACCCACAAGATCCAATCTCACACAATGCAAGACTGGATTCTAAATGAGTTTCAAGGGTTGAGACATCAAGGATACCCTCTTTTGTAAAGAATGTAGATAGAAGGATTGAACTAGGAGTGCATGTAAAGTAAGAAAGATTCACTTATAAACGGAGATAGGGACACGGGATGAAGCTGCGGACCTGAAATTAGCAGTAAAATGTCGAGATGATGTTGTCCTGCAAATTTGAGCGAAATTTGACGGGACGATGGCGCTCAGAGTGCACACGGTCCTCCGAAAAATCCGCGAAACGAAGGGGGATCTGTTCGTCTCTGCACAAGGATTCCAAATCTTCAATTACAGTTGCGTACCTGCAACCTACACATAGAAAAGAGAGGACAATTGGGGGGTTAAGGATTAGGGGTTTGCCTTTAGGTCAAACCCCGATTTTGCAATTAACCAAGAAATGAGAATGCTGTAAATGTAAGTGTTTGTAATGTAATCAAGTACTGATACCTTGTCGTAAGAATGTTTGTATTCTTACATGCGAAGGTGTAATGACGTTGTATGTTATATGTTGTAAGTGATCTCCTCTTCAATGGTTGAATCCTTGTCTTGAATGCAACATCTAGCCTTGAATGGAGACTTAGAATGCTCAATTGAAGGAATGCTTGAATGTTTGAATGTTTACCTATCGCTTCCGCCTCTTGCACTTGCTTATTTTCTTGCCTACCCTTTCTAGGAGGGGAAAATTAGTTTATATACTTGTCAATTAGGGTTAGGAGACTGATTTTTCTGACCTTAGGCTGACCTAGGAACATTATTTTCCAAATTGCAAACTTAAAGACCCGATGCCCAACAAGAGACCGGGCCCAAAATAGGGCCAGGGACCAGGGCGTTGGGCGCCATGGTCCTGAGGGACCAGGGCGTTGGGCGCCATGGTCCCACCTCCCGGGACAACAGGGTGCAAGGAGGATCAGGTCGAGGTGCAGAAAGATGTACTTTTTGATGTCGCAAGTAGGTTTCGGGGTCTCCATTCAGGTTCAACATTGCGCCACCATCGTGAAGACCCAAATGTAGTCAAAATTGCAAGTGTCACAATTTTAGGATGCTACAGTTTCAAAGGTCGATATGGGTCAAAGTTCGATATGGGTTAAAGGTCGACATGAGTCCTGATTCGATATGGGTCATGATTCGATATGGGTCTTTATTCGATATGGGTCCTGATTCGATATGGATCCTAATTCGATATGAGTCTTGATTCAATATGGGTCCTGATTGATTTATTTTAGATATGGAACTTGGATTGATTGATTCTCAATGTGTTGCTTGATTCATAGATTTTGTTATTGATATGATATCCAGGGACTGGGGAAATTTATTTGTTCTGACTGACGATTGGTTCTGTTTTGTATCATTGATTTTCCTTTGGATCAGCATGTGGTCACACATGTGCATGATGATATGATTAGAATGTAGCTATTTTGATGTCGATGAGCTATATGATATGCTTTTGATGACTTTTGCAGATGATGATGTAGATGATGTGATGTGTGTGTATTTGACTTTTATGATTTACATGCTTATATGATGATTGTAATGATACTATATGTTTAGAAGGTGATTTGCAGATGATTGTTGAATTTGATGATTGCAAATGTTTCTAACATGTTTTTGTGTGCCTTGGATAATGCAATCTAGAATGTCACATGTTTTAATATGATATGCAAAATGCTATAATGATGTGAAATGTGAAATGTATTGTGAAAATGAGATGGATAATGATATGCATGATATGAGATGTATTTTGAAAATGAGATGTAATGCACTTACAATGATATGGAAATGATGATGACATGGTCGGAAAATGCAATTATAATGTGATATGAAAATGATAATTCAATTGAATGTAAGTGGAAAATGATAATACGAATGTACCTAAATATAATATTAACATGATGATGATATGCAACCTAATGCAAGTTTAGAGTGAGAATGATATGCAACCTAATGCAAGTTCAAAGATGATATGCAACCTAATTGAAACTTAAAGATGATAAATGACACTAATCGAAAATGAAAATGATATGCAACCTAATGCAAGATTAATATGATAATGATTACGAATTGATACTAATGCATTCTCGTTCCCAAGTGTTTCCATCTGTTTTTGATCAAATTGTCAGTGCTTCCTTATTTCATCATTGAGTCTTGATTTGTTGAAAGTTGATACAAGCGTTATGGTATATTTGAACCATAACGACCTGAGTATAACTTACATGGATTTTGATATTGCAAGATGACACAAGCATCGAGGTATGTAGAACCCCTGCCCTAATCAGATTTTAAATTCCGGTTTGACCTTGGTTGATTTACCACGATGAAATGTTATAGTCAAATATTATGATTATTGTGCGTACCTGTAAATGTGATTTTCACATCGATTTTTATGTAAGTTTATTTGTTCTTCTTATTTGTGTTATTAATCTCAGGTTAACAATTTCATTAAAGATATATGTATGCATGTGTGGCTCATGGTTGCAAGAGATTGCAAGTACAATACCGCATAGGTAGGAGGTTCATCTCCACCTGGATTCGCAGGTTTGAGTGTACCTCATTGGCCCTAAGAGATTGGATTAGGTGGTCATAAGACCCTCATTTTACCCTAGTCATGCTCAAGTGAGCGTCGTCAGTCGTCAGTCAGTTTTCCCTTGGGTTGGGTATGCGGGTCGTGTATCTGGTTGGCTTTCTTGGGTTGCATGTTTTGCGTGTGGTAAAATTAGGTATTTAATCCTTAGTATTTAATTTGTTTAAATGTGTTCTTTTACGCATTAGTAAATTAAGGGACTAAATTAAATAGGACCCCTTTGTGTGATTAATCATTAATTAGAATTGCTCTATTCATGTTTGTAGCAAGTTTGATTACATGGTTATTTTTAAATGCTGAATTTATTCAGTTTATGCATTTTAAAATGAAAGGTTAAATAGAATTAGAAAATAGAAATAATTTACCCTCTTTGGCATTTTGAAATAAAAAATGTTAGTTTGAATTAAATTAAGAAAAGCAATTTTTAGAAGAAAAGCAAGTCTTTGCATATTTTAATTGTTGGGAAAAAGTATTTTAAATCCAAAAATATGAATTTTGGTCAAGCATTTCCTTTTAACCTATGTTTGGAAAATATTTTTGGAGGAGATTATTTTTGGGAATAAAAAATTTTGGGCATTTGGAAGAGAAGGATTTTCTTGAGCTTGCAAGTTGGGCTCTTCATCAAATCTTTCCAGGACTGCTGAATAAGGTAGGATTATTGTTTATCTCTTTGGTTTCTTTGCTAAATAAAGATTGTATTGATTTTGAAGAATTCTGGCTATGTTTGTTGATAATCTCATATATTTGGGGAATAATGGAAGAGTTGTAGTGAAATCTCCAATTCAAACTCTCCTTGCTTCCTTTCCAAACCTCCAGATTAAATTTTGGTTGCTCAAATTATTTTTAAAATCAAATATTGGGGTTGGTTGTTCATGATAAATTTTGTTAAAACTTCAATGATTGTCTTGGGAATCAAGTTTTAAATGGGGGAATTAGTTTGTCTTGGGCAAAATTGGTTGAATGGATTGGATAAATGTGTGTAATCAATCCTATTTGCCAAATATGGTATTTGGTTGGAAAAATTTGCATTTTTTGAGTCTAGTTATTCAACAAATTTTATTATTTGAAAACCATGGGTGCTCTGGAAATTTGTTTTAGTCTCAGTTTGAGACTGTGAATTAATTGGGGTTTTTCATTTTAAAAGTTTATATAAAAAATATATATATACAAAAAAAAAAAAAATTGAAGTGAATTTAGGTTTTGGAGGGCGGAAGAGCTGAGGCTCAACTCGTGCCCCCTCCCTTGGTTTGCAACCTGTGGAGATTGCGTCCATAGTGTGGCCGCAGAGCTCTGCGACCACAGTGTGGCCGCAGGGGTCTATGTCCACAATGTGGCTGAAGAGGTCTATAGTATGGACGCAGAGGTCTGCGTCCACAATGTGGCCACAGCCTCTGCGGTGAGGGCACAACCTTCACTCCTGTGGATGTGATGTGGGCGCCATGGTTTCTTTTTTTATTTAAAATAAAATAAAAAAAGATTTTATCGCAGTTTATAAATTTTGGTTTATTTAAAAGTTTTTAATATTATTTATTAAAAGGTTTTAAATAGTATTTTTTTAAATTATTAATTAGTATATATTTTATTAATTGTATATATATATATATATATATATATATATATATATATATATATATATATATATATATATATATATATATATATATATATATATATATATATATATATATATATATATATATATATATATATATATATATATATATATATTAGTTTATATTTAATTTGTATTTCTTTTTGTAAATTTATATCTATGAAAGGGCATTACCTGATTTTGAAAAGGTTAAATTAGGTATTTCTGGTTGAGGGAGATAGAAATGATTATCTATCTTAATTTTTTTAATGTATATTTCCATATTTTGGAAATTGTATCTTGGTTTTGGAAAAGATAAGTTTAGACCAATTGTTTCGAACAATTATGGAATGATGTTTTATTTTGAAAAAAAATAATCATATTTTAGTGGATTAATGTATATTTGATTTTATATCATTATGTATTCTGCATATACTATAATTATACTAATGTGATTTTGGTTTGAAAACTCATGATGAAGTGATTATATTATTTTATGATGCAAAATAAATTTTAGTGAGTTAGTAAACTATGAGCGACATGTACCTAGACAAGGTAGACAAATTGAAATCTAATTAGATCTATTAGAAAAATGGATCGATTGTAATGTTTAAACGATATGGAAGAAGATTGTCTTTTCTGATTTATGTCTATGCATGTTTAATTTTCTATATTCGTATTTGCTTAATAAATGGCAAGTCCTTGATTGTGAAGTTGGATATTGTCGCATGTTGATTTGGGTACCTTCTTATGTTCTTGATCTCGAGTATTGACTGTTTTCATGTCAGGGTTTTGTATCCGGTCATGTCCTTTATGCGAGTGTTGAAATGTTGGTATGTGGTTGACCATAGTTGGTCATGTCTCTAGTCAGAGTACTGTCAGTCAGTGCACCTCGTATGAAGATTTGTTCGGCCAAGTAGGTATTCCTACCGTATTGAACTCTGTACGCTTGTCCTAGTGTATTCCTTGGTTTAGGAGTTCGTATGATTATGGTCTAGTGTCATATGGGAAAGTGTCTTTCGAGTGGGGGTCGCGCCCAAAGTGGTTGAAGGGTAACCCATCAAAAGTGTGTCTAAATAAGTGATAACCTAATAGCACATTACAGAGTTTAGTTAATAAAAACACTAAGTAAGATAATTGTGCCTCATGCATGGGATGAGTGCTAGTACGAACTCAACATGCAGTGAGAAGGCCTGAAATGGCAAACCAACAACCTTGTCTTCACGAAAGGATGTGTTGGGTCCACATGAGACTTGGATGGGCCTGAGGTTCGGAATAGGTTGCCAGGGTAACCCAGTAGATGGGGTTGGAACCTATGGAGGCCTGCCATGGTAACCATACCAAGTTATGTGATGACACTTGTCCCTTATGTTTACTAGTGTGGAGTGTGTGTGGTCTTTATTAGGAACATTGTTGTAGAGTCATATATGGTTGTTTTTTGCCCTTGTGAGAACCTGATATTCATGTTAGACCATGGGTTGCTTATGATGGGTTGCGAAGACCTAGTCTCGTGGGTGCTCGAGTTGATCTTTTGTAATTGCTTCTTACCATGTTCAGTTGGATCCTTTTCCTATTCAGGGATCACTCATGTATCTATTGGACCAATATGGTCGTATGTATTATTGGTTTTGTATATGGTGAAAATGGATAACAATAATATTGAAAGACTAAATAGATTCAACCACAAAACCCTAGCCTAACAACAACAAAGATCCACCATAACATATGAAGATTACCTAAGACAATGCAAATCAAATGAAATCACAAAGATTATACCATCACATGTCCAATAGGGTTTGGATCTCCATTCTTCCTATCTCCATTGATCTTGCTTGATATATTTGCTCTCAGATTTTATGTGTGCACAAGAGCTCAACAAAGAACAGAAATGTGGTTGCAAATAGGCTTGATCGCATATGTAAGTTCAAAAGCTAGTGTAGTTGAGTAATCATCGGGAGGTTGATAATGAAGGAAGCATCTCCTTATATAGAAAGCACTATAAGAAATGGAGGGATAAGATTGAGAGGTGTAAAAGATAAATGGTCGGCTATGATTAAAGGGTAGGTAAAGAAAATAAGAAAAAATAAGAGGGTAGGTAGTGTAGGAATTAAGAGATGAATGACATGTGTCATAGGTAGAAAAGGTTAATGAATTGATTAAATAAATAAAGATTCATTTAATTAATAGAAGAAGTGGGATCAATTAAATAAATAAGATATTTATTTAATTTAGGAAAAAGATAATTTAAATAAATAAATGTAATTATTTAAATGAGAAATAAGGCTAGAAGAGTATAAATGAATTAATTAAATAAATAAAGATTTATTTAATTAATAGAAGAATTAGGCTAAAATAATTAAATAAATAAAGATATTTATTTAATTAGGCTGGACAATTTTAGGTGTCTACATTTTGCCCCTCTTTGAGACAATGTAGCTTGTTGCGTTGTTTCAAAGAAGATAAGATGAACTCATACAAAGTTGCCCCAAGATGGGAATGATATGCCCCCTCGAGAGATTGGATGAAAATGTCTGAAAAGATCACAGACAATCTATTGATAAGAACGAAAGGCTAGAAAGAAATGACAAGATAGGATAGAGTGACAGAGTCACGGGATAAAGAAGACTGACTTGGGAAACGAGAGCTAGGGCTAGGGCTAGGACAGTCTATAAGATAGACCATGAGGGGAAAACATTCTCATTTTCATCCACACATCCAAGAGATTAGAGTACAAAGAGAGAATAGAGCAGCAGCAGTCAACAGCGATGACATTGGTGCACAGATTCGATCGTGTTCACCGATTTCAAAGGCTAGCAGATGCAGGAGAGCCAATAAGTACCACAAAATCTCCTTGTACTTTGTCGCATGAAATGTTGTCATAAATGCATGTTAGGTAGTGCATTTAATGCTTTTAAAATATGTCAAGAAGGGTCAAAAAATGCTAAGGCACGTCTGTGCTGGTGCCAGGCACGTCTAGGTTGGCTAGGCTAAATCAACAGTTCTATGATGAACATACGTTGTCGATTGGATAAGGTGCTGAGAGGATACACTCAAGCAGGTCCTCTAGGGAAGACTATAATAGCAGATAGATCTAGGATTGACAATTCTGTGATAGAACATACGTTGCTAAATAGGAAAATACTCAAGAGGATACACTCAAGCAGAGGCCCTAGGATAGGATAGATCGAGGCACTTTGTGATGAACAGGGAGTACCAAGACATGGTACTTTGTGATGAACATGGAGTACTAATATGAGTAGCACTTTGTGATGAATAGGGAGTGCAAATATGAGCAGCACTTTGTGATGAACAGGGAGTGCAAAAACACGTAGTACTTTGTGATGAACAGGGAGTACCACTAGGATAAATAACAACACTTTGTGATGAAAAGTGAGTGTCACTAGGATAGAATGCCAGAAGCACTAAGATAATAAGCAGCATTTTGTGATGAACAGAAAATGCCACTATGATTGACACAGTTGATGTGCTTGATTGCAGGAGGACCTACCTATGTTGGAGTCACGGGAGAGATTCCCTTTGACTCTAAGTTTGCGAGCAAAGATGACATTTGAGGATAGAGCAGCGGTTCAGGCTATGGGCCTACGACATATTTTGTATGTGTCTGAGTTTCAGGCGAACATGGGGTTGCTGACTACGCTGGCTGAGAGATGGCACTCAGAGAGTTGTAGTTTTCATTTGTCGATGGGTGAGATGACAGTCACCTTAGAGGATGCTTACAGGATTCTGAGGATACCGATCGATGGGGAGTTAGTACCCTACGATCGAGATGAAGATAGGGATGCACTAAGACAAGTGTTCCAGGATCCAGGATTGGAGATGAGGGTTGGACACGTGGCTTGGGATACCATGACATGAACATGATTAGCACTACCAGTAGTGTTGGCAGGAGTGATCAGTGGATTCCTATGTCTGGATAGGGCGACACAAGGATTAGTTGTGGGATGGGGGAGGAGGAGGAGAGGAGGAGGATGAGACAACTAGGCTCAAGAGATAGCTGAGGGATACTGAGCGAGAGAGGGATCAGGCTATTCAGAGCTATACAGAGGCTAAGATAACAGTGAGGGCAGGGAGGCAGGCAACAAAGGACACAGGGGCTAGATATGCCTATGTTCTGCGGGTCGGGGAGGAGATAGGCTAATAGAGAAACTTGTACTATGGAGTGTTGCCACCAGATCAGCGGGCTAGGAGCTTCCAGAGACCATCATGGACTGCGATGACCACTAGAGGGAGAGACAGGAGACATGCGTCTAGTGGTGGGGTCATGGGTTTTCCACCACCACCAGATAGAGGGGACATGAGAGATGATCCTAGGGTGGGTCTTTCCAGAGCTCAAACTCCATCAAGGGCAGCCAGCTCTGAGGGAGGGAGTTCATCATTGCCTCAGAGGGCTCCCTATGTATCAATTTTGTACCATTTTTGTATGATGATGTAGACACCTTTGGGTGATTGTAGCCATATGATTTTGACATCATTGTATCATGACACTTATGATTATATGTATATATATGAAATGATTCATCTTTGTGGCAGATATATGCATGTGTACCTATGTGATAAGATGTTTCATGATGTATGTTTCGATGTGATGCTTATGATATGGATGCAAATATGTACATGATGAAATGCAATATTTTTATTCTTTTATGTTTTTAAATGTTATGCCAATGCAAATGTGAATGTATGAAATCCAAATGAATATGATAATGCAAATAACTATTTACATGATGAAAATGTAAAAAAATGTGCTAACATGAGTTGTGGGTAGGATGCGATGCAATTATGATATCTATATGTATTTATGAAATGCTTAACATGTGATAATTCAGGTGCAACTACATGAAATGCAAATGTTTTTGGTGTGTCGTTATACTCAGTCATGTGATAGTAGGCTACACAGACTCAAGAAGGACGATGGAGGTCAATCAAGAAAGGGGGATGGAAGATAGAAGATATGAAAGTGAAAGAGCTTCTTGTGCGTTATCATCATTGAGCTTTATTATGGCAAGTAGGTTATGACAATCGAGGCATATGTTCGACCCAAAAAGTCATTGTACCTGTTTGCATGGAGATTAGACAGTCACAAACAAAGAATGCTCCAGTTTATACTAGATTCACAATGTCCTCATATCCTTGGACAAGTTATAGCTGTATGCGGGAAAAGTGGGCTGATAAAATTTAATATGTGAAAATGTTCCAGAATACTAGTCCACACACACACACACAGGACTTCTTGGTGCAAGCTATGGAGTAATAACGTATTACTCAGCTTCCCAAGGAGGGTCCCATGGTTCTCTATCTCACAATGTTCCTCAAACCAATGTTTTGCTCTCAGATCACTGAGCAAAATGGTTCAGAGATGGCAAATGTGAGAACGAGGGATGCTCTGATAGATTTTAGTATGAGATGCGTTATAGGCTAGATATGATTCTAAAATGCAATAAACTAAATGATAAGATGACAAGATTAGTATGAATACTATCCTGGCATACTATATTTAGTCTATGATTGAACTAAAATGATAAAGAAATTATTCTAAACATGCATATTTAATCTAATTCCTGGTCTAAAAGAGGCTAAATGATGAGCATATATGAAATGAGAAAGTTTGAAAGAATTTGAGCATAAGTGTAATGCTTCAAATTTGAAAGATGATTGTTCAGAATGGAGGAATGAGAGCTCTATTTATAGCATAAACAGGGCGATGGATGGTCAGGATTGAAAGGTTTAATCAAGGGTTGAGTTTGAAAGTTGGGGATCCATGTGCACAATTGGCACCAATGGAATGGTGACAAGTGTCAACACAGGGTTGGGTGGAGAGAAGAGGTTGGAGGCATTAAAGGCCTGAGAAGACCTCATGGTTATCTAGAGGCTAAGGGTCAAGTCTAAATTAAGATTACCCATTGGATTAAGAGTTAATCCAAGGATAAACCTTTGTGCAAATGATTAAGAGATAATCATGGTCAAAGCATTAATGGCCTAATGAGACCTTTGGGTTGGGTAGAGGTTGAGTCAAAACAAATATTTTAACCATGTAGGAGGGTTTGAGTTAACCATTAATGGTTATTGGAAACTTTGGGGATTAAGTGGTTGAAGGTTGAAAGCCTTCAATGGTTATCAAAGACTTTGAGCCATTTAGTGGTTGAAGGTTGAAAGCCTTTAATGGTTATCAAAGACTTTGATGGTTTGAGAAGTGACTTCCCTTTGCTTAGGGATGTGACAAAGTTTAGAGTAGGGGTTAGGTTAATTAGAAGCGATTAGAAGATTCTAGAAAGGATTAGGAATAGGTTTAGGATTTTGCAAGTGGATGGAGGGATAATAGGATTTAATTGAAATAATTTAATTCAATTTGGTTGCCATTTGGGGAAATTAAATAAATTAGATTTATTCAATTTAGGATAACTATTTAATTAAATTTTGAATTTAATTAAAAGTGGATAGGGGGGATTTAATTGAATAAAATGATTTATTCATTAAATGGTATAGTGAATTTATTTAAATAAATTGAGTAATTTATTTAATTAAATAGAGGAATGTGGATAATTTAATTAAATTGGATTTAATCAAATAGAGAAATGAACATAAAATATTCATTTAGGAATATGGTCATTTTTATACGTCTACATTTTGCCCCTCTTTGAAGTGACGTGTGTGCACATGTTATTTCAAAGAAAATGATGCCTTATCATGATTTATGATCAAATGCAATTTTTGTGTCGTTCTTTTGATTTGCCAGTCGTGCCCCAGATTTGATGTGATGCTCTAGATTCGATATTTGATGGTGATGCCCCCTTGGGAGATGAATCAATATTTTGAAAAAAATAAAAAAATTTGATTTAATTTGATGAGTTGCGTATGATGTGTATGATTTCGTGCATGTAAAATGTGTGTGAATTGATTCATCTCCCGATAAGTTACAAATTTTATGGTATAGAGGAGACCGCGACCATATTACAGGTCCATTGGGCTAACCCTAATTTCATTTTCCTCCTATAAAAGGGGAAAAGGGCTTGATTTAGGTTCATTTGTGCTTTATTGACTTTGGAGAAAGAGAATTTGCTCTGGAGAGAAAATGCCTATTCCTTACCACAGACACCATTTCGAGCGCGTCCGAAGATACCGGAGACCTGTAGCGCGTGGACCACCAGTAAGTCAACATTTTTGACCCTTTTTTTATTTTTTGTTTTGTCATTTTTAGTCAGTTTTTGAATTTTAAAGTTCGGGTTTAACGGTTTAGCGAGTCTAGGGTTTAGTTTAGTGCATATGAAGTTTAGAGTAGCGCATCGAGGTCAAATTTAGGGGTCGCGTCCGAAAAAGATAGGTTAGCGCATAAAAGTATTAGGTTAGCACGTGCATGTAGAATAGCACATGGAAAGTGTTGGGTAGCGCATCGCGTCAACAGGTTAGCACGTAGGGGTGACCTAGCGCATAGGGGCCGCAGGGATTCGCATAGGGAAGGGGGTTTAGCGCATAGGACTAACCTAGCACATAGGGCTAAAAGGGTAGCGCCTAGGAGGGGTAGATTAGCGCGTAGGTAGAGTCTAGCGCATGGGGTGGATTAGGTAGCACATGGGGTGAAAATTTTAGCACGTAGACTGAATCTAGCGCATAGGTTAGATAGAATAGCGCGTAGGAGAGACAGCCTAGCGCGTGGGGGTTTTTTAGCGCATTGAAGATCTGTTTTAGCACATCTGAAAAATTTTGCAGTTTTGGCCGATTTGAAAATTTGTTTTGTTTGCCTGTCGTGTTTTGATGAATTTATCCAATATGAGTGTTTGTATAACTTGTTTTGATTTGCGATTTTCCAAGTTATGTATAGATATCAACATGTTTTGTTAATCAGAATATGATGTATTTGCGTGTTCTGTTTCAAATTCAATGTGTGGGAAGCCTGAGTTGTATTACAAGCCGATATGGGTTGGAAACTTGAGTTGTTTTACAAGCTGATATGGGTGGGAAACTTAAGTTGTTTTACAAGCTGATATGGGTGGGAAACTTGAGTTGTTTTACAAGCTGATATGGGTGGGAAACTTGAGTTGTGTTACAAGTTTTGATATGGTTTTTTGAGAACTTGAGTTGTTTTACAAGTTGATATGAAATGATAGGATTTTGAACTTTGATAGAGATGAGCAAATTGTTTCATGTTGTTGATGTAAGTTTGATTTTGATATCTTTGTGTTGATGTGGAAACTGATATTGGATATGTTTTGTTTGTTGACAGGAGCGATTGGGTGTTGTACAGTCGAGGGAGAGATTCCCGAGACTGTGGACATTGATACCGCGGTTGTCACAGGCAGATTTGGACATTATTGAGAGATGTGGATTGACTTCTCTCCTGGATATGCCTCGGTTCACTGTGAACCGAGGGCTTTTGACAGCTTTGGCAGAGAGGTGGCACAGTGATACGAACACCTTCCATTTTGCCACTGGAGAGATGACAGTCACCCCGGAGGACTGTTACCAGATTTTGCGCATCCCTGTAGTAGGGGCACTACTTCCCTATGAGCAGTCAGAGAAGGGTGGCACAGAGGCACTGCGCCGCATATTCCAGGATGATACAGTTTGTGGTTATGAGATCCCCTGGCAAGAGTTTTTGGATTTGGATTATGCACCGCTGCCATCTGTACTGGCAGGATTCATTGGGGGATTCCTTTGTCCTGATCGTAGGTCGAAGGGATTCTCGGTGGGATGGGGACTGGTTTTGGAGGAGATGGTTACTCAAGGCAGGAGGTTTCATGGGGGTCAACGATGCTGGCTCATTTATACAGGAGTTTACATGAGGTAGTATACCTTGGGTACGGCAGTTTGTTAGCTGGCGTGACCCTATTACAGGTATGGTGCTAGGAGCACATTCCAACAGCGAGGCCACTGGCAAATAGGGACAGGCCCGTAGGTGCAGCATATGCCTACGGTTATAGAGGTCTAATTTTCCAGCATAAGCTGGGCAAACTAGAGCATTGGAGGAGGGTTTTTGATGACATAGATACGGTCACTTGGAGACCGTATACAGGCTGTGAGGTATGGGTAAAGGATGGGCTGCAGATGCCCTTTGTATTTATGATGAGGTATCTAATTGGGAGGACCCCGTTCATCATTGAGTGGTTTGTTGTGACCCGAGTTTTGAGGCAGTTCGAGCGCCAGCAGGGGATTCCTCAGGGAGCGTGTCTGTATGCATAGAGGTAGCAGGATGTGGTCGATTGGGGGCCGACTATTGACAGTGCGGTGGTAGTGGAGGAGTTTGTGGGGTTGGCTGGGCAGATCTGGGATTATGCCCCAGAGATTCAAGATGCAGGCATGACAGACGAGTTCGCTCGATTGTTTGCGACGTGGGCGGTGGCTAGGATCTCTAATCCTGAGGAGATGAGGCCATTGTTTGACTCAGATGAGGAGGAGGGAGATGGGGGAGATGATGGAGATGATGGGGAGGATGGAGGAGGAGGATGAGGGAGAGGAGCCAGAGGGAGGCGGGGAGAGAGAGGTGTGGAGAGAGCAGTGCGATAGGGGAGGATAGAGAGAGGGAGAGGTGGATTAGCTATCAGAGCCGAGAGAGAGGGGAGAGTGGGGGAGGTGCTAGCTGCAGTGGGGGGTGAGGAGGAGCTGAGTAGACCAGCACAGAGGAGGAGGATGGATGTACTCCCACCTCCAGTACCGAGGATAGGCCGCGTGGGAGGGGTTCCTCCAGCACAGGTACCGCTGCGAGTTTGAGTGCTAGGTCATGTGGAGGATGCGCAGATCCGGACTTTGCAGATTACTATTCAGCAGCTACAGGCGCAGATTTTGACCTATCAACGGCAGATTTCTCAGTTGACCACTGAGAGAGATACCAAGATAGAGCGGCAAGGATGAGCGGAGGAGGTGGTGGCGAGCGTGCAGAGAGCAGCGGCGGGTGGTCCGATGAGAGACACCCTGAGAGAGCTAGCGCTAAGAGCCCAGGAGGTAGAGTACTACAGGCGGCATTATGAGGCAGTAGTACCCAGGGATCAGCGAGTGGAGAGTTTTGCTCAGTCGAGATCCAGCCAATCTCGAGCTATTGGGTCACGGTCAGAGAGCCGAGGTGTCACTGGTCCACCGAGACAGGACCCTCCTGGAGATCCAGGGGCGGGTGCATCTGGAGCGAGACCATCTCCGTTAGGAGATAGTCATACTTGAGAGACATGGTCTCTGTTGTATTGTTGGATCATTGTTATCCTTTGGACTGGACACAGTGTTTTTACACATTTTGTAGATGTTGATCATTTTTGAGATATATATACGGCACCATTTTTGATCTATGTGATGTGTTTATATGGATGCATGTTATGTGGGTTATCTTATGTGATGATGCAATATATGATGTAATGCATGATGCAGGATGTATGCTTTTTATATGCTATGAGATGTATCTTGAAAATGAGATGTATGTTTTAATATGCTGCTAAATATATCGTGATATGTAAATGATGTTAAAATGATATTCAAACTACTTGTAAAATGATAGGCAATGATGTTAAATGATATGAAATGATGCTTTAAATGATATGTAATGATGCTTTAAATGATATGTAATGATGATATGAAACTAATTGTAAAATGTTGTGCAACTAATTGGAAAATGATATGCAACTAATTATTTTTGGAGCATCCCTCATTCTGTATTTGCCATCCGACAAAACCATATGTTTGCTTTCTTTGTAGGTTTCATCATTGAGCATTGATTTGTTTAGGATATGTTGAAAATTTATATAAGCATAATGGTATAATTGAACCATAATGACCTGAGAAAAATTTACATGATATTTAATTTTGCAAGATAGCACAAGCGTCAAGGTATAATTAAACTAGGACGACCTGAGTGCGTATTGCATAAACAGACAAGATTAGATCATTTGTATGCGTGAAGTGAAATCAGGCCTTCAGTGATATTCAATGTATCACGTCCCGAGGCATGTATTCACACAGTACAAGTGAGCGCCTCCCAGACAGAAGACTAAGAAATAAATTGGAAGTTCCCCTTGACCTCTAGCTGTGAAGCATTTAGTGAGACAAGGAAGAGAATCCAAACATTCAAAAAGTTCAAAATGCAAAACTAGCTAAGATTTAATGCTATAGTGCAACATTCAGTACTTCAGAAAATCATCCATCCTTGGTCTTTTTGTGATTTGTTTTATTCTTGTTTGGCTATGACGCGCAGTTTGTTTGGTTTTTGTGGTTTGTTGGATGTCATGTTTTTGAGTTTTGCATCTAGTCTTGATGTTTTGAATGTTTGCAATATTGATATGATTTACATGCCCCTAGCTGAGTGTGCCTCTTGATGTGAATATATACAGTGATTCCAAGCCATGGTGGATTAGTGGTAAGAGGATATACATAGACAAATCAGGATAGTGACTACACTAAGTATGTCCTGAATGGATATTTGCTAAGTGTCGAGCGATGGCCGATAGTGTTTGTGGGGATAAAATGGTATGGATATAGATGGAGGAGCCATTCTTTCACAAGAGTGCCTGTTTACCAGGTTTTCAGCCTTTGTTTTTATTGTACTTTGTTTTTGCTTTTTCTGGATTTTTTGATTTTTTTGGTTTGTTTTTTGCTTTTTCCGTGCACTAGGCTACTTAAGTATAGTACCTTTTCAAATGGATGTTATTAGTTGGTTCGTCGAGCACATCGCCTTCAGAATTTGTTAGCTGATAGGTACCTGATCCATAAACTGAGATGATGACATAGGGACCTAACCAGTTAGGCTCAAATTTCCCTTTCTTTTCTCGATCTTGCTGATTTCTTGGATTTTCTTTAAGGACTAGGTCACCAAATTTGAAGTTGCGGGGAATGACTTTGTGATTGTAGCTCCTGCACATGCGTTGCTGATATGCTTTGAGATGAGTATAAGAATGTTGGCATCTTTCATCTAATAGCTCAAGTTCTTGTAGGCGGTTAACTCGATACTCTTCATCTGGGATTAAGCCTTTCAAAGAGACTCTGAGAGATGGGATCTCTACCTCCAGTGGTAAAATAGCCTATGATCCATATACCAATGAGTATGGTGTTGCTCTGATAGGTGTGCGGATGCTGGTTCTGTATGCCCAAAGTGCTAGATTGAGTTGTATATGCCAATCTTTGCCTGCATCATTCACTATTTTTTTTAGGATTTTTAGTATCGTTTTGTTAGATGCTTCTGCTTGACCATTGCCCTGTGGGTAATATGGTGTAGAGAACCTATGTTGGATTTTGAATTTTTCACATAGCTCCTGGACATCTTGGTTTTTGAAGGGCTGTCCATTATCTATGATGATTGAACTTGGAATACCATATCTGTAAATCAGATAATTGAGGATAAAAGAGGCAATTTGTTTCCCTGTCATTGTGGTCATGGGAATTGCTTCTATCCACTTGGTAAAGTACTCTGTTGCTCTTATAATGAACTTGTGTCCATTTGATGATGAAGGATGAATTTTGCCAACGAGGTCGAGTCCCCACTGACAAAAGGGCCAAGATGTTGTGAATGGTTGCAGTTCTTGGGCTAGTGCATGTATCAGATTGCCATGGATCTAGCATTTAGGACATTTCTTGGCGAAATGATATGAGTCTTTCTCCATTGTAGGCCAGTAGTATCCCATCCTTAGAAGCTTTTTAGCAAGAGTAGTGCCACTTGAATGTGTGCCACAAATACCTTCGTGAAGTTCGTGTAAAGCAGAATCAGAATCATTACGATCAAGACAACGAAGAAGAGTATCATCGAGACCTCGACGATATAAAGTATCGGCGGTGAGGGTATAATGGGCAGCTTGTCAGATAAAGTTACGTTTTTTGTTACGGGATTGGTCAATGGGTAAGATATTATGCTTGAGGTAGTCGTATATTGGTCCATATAACGGAGAATCTGAACCAGTCAAGGCATAGATAACATGGTATTCAGAGGGGTCATAGGTGGGGGAAAACAGTTCCTCTACCAGGAACTCATAACGACTCTGTTGCTCTAGAATTTGTAGTAATGAAGCGATTGTAGCCATTGCATCGACTGCTTTGTTGTTCAACCTTGGTAGTTGCTCGAAAGTGATGTTTATAAAATATTGTTTGAAGTCATCCACCATCCGCTTGTAGGGTAGTAGCTTGTCATCCTTTGTCTGATAGTCATTGTTGATTTGATGGATGACCAGTTGCGAGTCCCCATAGACTTTTAACTCTGTGATTTTCCATTCGACAACCATTTTGATGTCTATGACCAATGCCTCATATTCAGCCACATTATTTGTGCATGGAAACATAAGCCTGTATGATCTTGGTATAGTGTGTCCTTTAGGAGTGATGAACAGAATGCCAGCACTAGAACCATGTTGTGTATAGGATCCGTCAAAGTATAGGGTCCAGTGTTTGGTAGAAAGAGCAAGAACATCCTTGTCTGGAAATTCAACCTCCATGGTTTGTTTGCCTAGTAGCGATGCTTCGGCCAACTGATCTGCAATTGCTTGTCCTTTGATGGCTCGTCTTTCTGTGTATTGGATGTCAAATTCACTAAGAATCATGACCCATTTAGCCAATCGGCCTGTAAGAGCTGCCTTACTGAGTAGATATTTGAGAGGATCAATTTTTGCAACCAGCTTGATGGTGTGTGCTAGCATATAATGTCAGGACTTCTGAGATGCGAAGACCACTGTTAGGCAAGCCTTTTCAATGAATGTATAGTTGAGTTCATAGCCATTCAATATTCTACTGATGTAATATATGGCGCGTTCCTTTCCTTGTTGATCCTCTTGTGCCAATAATGCCCCCAGCGATATGTCTGTGGTTGAGATATATAAAATAAGAGGCTTTCCTGCGACTGGAGGTACTAGAACTGGTGGATTCATCAAGTACTGTTTGATTTGGTAAAAAGATTCTGCACACTTGGCCTCCCATTTGAATGGTACATTTTTGTGTAGTAAATGATTAAATGGTAGACTTTTATCTGCTAGCTGAGCGATGAATCACCTGATTGATTGAAGTCATCCTTGTAGAGATCTGAGTTGACTGATATTCTTTGGTGGTGGCATGTCCATGATGGCTTGTACTTTTGCTGGATCTACTTCAATACCTTTAGCTGAGACTATGTAGCCTAGTAACTTGCCTGATGTAACCCCGAAGACACACTTCTTAAGGTTAAGCCTGACTTGGAATTTCTCCAATCGATCAAAGATTTTTGTTAGGATACCAAGATGTTCTGCTCTAGTGAAAGATTTAGCTAGTAAGTCATCCACATAGTCTTCCATAAATGTGTGCATCATGTCATGGAATATTGTGGTAATTGCTCTTTGATAAGTGGCCCCTGCATTCTTTAAGCCAAAAGGCATAACATTCCAACAGTACGTTCCCCAAGGACAGGTGAACGCTATTTTATCTTGATCTTCTGGGGCTATTTTGATTTGATTATAACCTGAGAAACCGTCCATTAGTGAGAGCATTGCATGGCCTGCTGTGAGATCTACAATGATGTCGATACTGGGTAGAGGAAAGTCATCTTTTGGACAAGCTTTGTTGACGTCTCTGAAGTCGGTGCAGAGTGTGATACTACCATCTGGTTTTGATACGAGAACGATGTTGGAAATCCACTCTGCATAGTCAATGGGTCGAATGAATCCGACGTCTAATAATTTCTTTAATACAATTTTGACCATGAGTGCCACCTGTGGGTTCATCTTGCGTAGCTTTTGCTTGACTGGCTTAACTCCGGTAGAAATGGACAAGTGATGCATGATTAAGTGAGGATCTACTGAGGGCATATCAGCATATGACCAAGCAAAGTTGATTTACTGTCCTTTAAAGAAGATGATGAATGCTGATCTTTCTTCCTTTGTTAGAGATTCTGCCAGGTGTATGTTTCTAGTTGTTTCTGTTGTACCAATGTTGATTGATTGAGTGGGCTCAATCAATATGGGCGATCGCTCATGAAAGTGCTCAGGAAGAGTGTCAAGTCTCCCATCGTTAGGTGCCTTAAAAAGGTTTTCACCCTCAGATGCATCTTTTATTTTTACTTTTTTATGATCTAGAGCTGCCATTGACTGGTTTTCAGCATTAAATTCTTTATTTGGTTCATTTTTGTGACTGAGAGACTTGGCACTCCCTGATTGACAGATATCGTTATTTTGTTCACTGGTAGATCCTATTTCGGGATTTACGGTACATAGGTAATGGATAATAGATGCATCATCTAAAAAAATGGGTATATCATGTGTTTCAGGTTCATCCCAGTCGATGAGGTCAAGAAAGACAAGTGGTAAGGAATCGTTGGGTGGATCAAGTTCGGCTACTGTAAGTGTTAGGATAGAGTTTTCATCGTGCTGGGTTGTGGTTTTAAAGAGGTCCAGGATTTCGTCGAGGTCCTCGATGGTATCATTCTCCACATAGACTTGTTCATATTGTTTTTGTTCACTTTCCTTGGCGTCATAGATATTTTGTGGTCCAAACTCAAGATGTCTATCTCCTGCGTTATGTTCTTCTTGGGAAAGGGATATAGAATCAGTATCATCCAGGATATCGGTAGTAGCATTGGAGCAGGTACCCCATTCATATTCATTAGAATCTGTCTCATAGGCATCATCCCAGATTCTATCTGTGCTGTAAACAGGTATGTTGTATGGTGAAAACAAATCTTTGATAATGGATACCATTTTGATGGTTTTTGTAGATTTTGTATCAGATCCGTCTTCTACTTGCTGGATTTGTTCATAGACTGTGCTTCCTCGGGGAGGGATAACGGTATCTAGAGATGACATGATTTGTTCTTGAGATATTGGTGTTTGAATATGAGCTACTACTGTAGATAAGGCCTTCTTATGACTTAGAAGCTTTTCCTGATGTAACTTCTGATCTTGACGTTCCCATGCCTTGCGGATTGTTTCTGTTGATTCAAAAAGTGCTTCCTACCAGGATTCTTCTTTGTACTTCTTCTTTTCCTTCCATTGGGGTTTTGTAATTGTGTGTGGCGGCCATTTCAATAGGAACGTGAGTTTAGAACCCAATCTCGCTTTGTTTCTACTAGGTTGTGAAGGAAGATCTATGGGTTCAGTGACGCCTTCTTTGCGCTTCCTAATAGGTCCTTTACCACCATATCCCATTTGCTTCATGATTAAGTAGCCTTTTCCATACAGGTGTGTTGGTAGAACAATGTCCAGAGCGGCTGCTCTATGATTTTCTTCTTCTTCTTTATATAACCAGCTAAGAACGTCTTTGTCTTCTGATTCATGTGCTAGAGTACCCAATTGTATGAAGGTACCACCAAATTTGGTGATGGGCTGAGTATTTAGTTGTGTTGATGTAGTAGGCAAACCATGCGATCTAGGTGAGATTGGCAACTTTGCCAAACATAAAGGCTCCAGAGAATATTCGCCTATGCTTTGGTCTTTGATTTGCATTTTCTGTTTGAAGTCTCCCCACAAGGAGTTGGATTTTGCTGTGTATGGATCTGATGTTGAAGATTGCTGCTTTTCTCTATTATGAGGAACCAAACTATCTTGGGCTGCCCCCATTGTGTTGCAATGTTGAAATAGATTGTGATCAGCTAATATGGAGATTTCTTGTCCATCATAAGGGAACTTGACACACTGATGATACGTAGAAGGTACTGCTTGCATTTCATGTATCTAGGGTCGTCCTAACAAAATATTGTAGGTTAGATCTATGTCTAAGACTTGACAGATAGTATCCTTTTGTACTGGGCCTACTTGAATAGGTAATATCATTGTTCCTTTAGAGGACCTTTCCTCGTCATCATATGCTTTTATGGTAATCTTCTTGCAGGGATCAATAGATTCTTCTGAGAAGCCTAATGCACGGATAATCTTTAAAGTACATATATTAAGTCTGGCTCCTCCATCTATTAAGACTCTCTTTACTCGGTGTTTGCAAACAATGACTTCAATATGGAGAGGGGTATTATGTGGATGACTCAAGGAAGTATTATCATGCTCTGAGAAGGTGAGGTTATGAGGTCCTGTCATATGGGCGACCATGGCTTGAAATCTGTCTGTATCCAAATTTTGAGGTACATTTGTTTCCAATAGCGCTTGCTCTAATATGTCTTTGTGCTTTGGCGATAGTTTCAGCAATTCTAGTATAGATATTTGCGCTGGAGTTTTACGTAGTTAGCTAACCAAATCATATTGGATTTTTGGTGTGGTAGTTGTAGGTGCAGTATGTCCCTTCAAGACATATTTCTGAGTTCAGGTTGTGACATTGACAAATTCATGATCGCGCTGATCTCGGATGGTGATGACATTTACTTGATGATCTTCAGCTGACATGTGGTTGATGGTGTTGTTGTAGATGTGATTAATACGAGCTCCGCGTGTATCATCTGAAGTTGATGCTCCATCCTTGTTGTAATTTGGAAGAGGATTTTTAAAGGCTCCGTGATCACCATTTGTTTTGAGACCATCGACCGTTAAGTCACCTCGATCAATCATGTCCTGCACTATGTGTTTCAATCGCATGCACTCGTTTGTTCTATGACCCTTGTTGCGATGGAAACCACAATAGTGCGAATCATTCCACCAAGGTGGTTTGATTGGGGGTTCATAATTGTTGATTGGAGGCAAAGATAGAATCTTGTTTGCCAAAAGTTCTCTGAATGCGGATTCTAATGATTGTCCCAGTGGTGTAAAGATGCGCTTTTGGAAATTGATTGTGTTGCGTGAATTGTTGTTAGGTCCCGGATTCATGTTTTTGCTTTGAGTATCGTTGGTGTTGTGTGTATTGAGTTGTCCTTGATCAGTGTTTTGTGCATATGTGTTAGCATTTGGTGCAGCATTTTTGAGATTTTTCGTGTTCTGAGGATTTCCAGATAATGCAAGCACTAGTTGCTTAGATTTGGGATCATGTGATTCGTTGTTGCCTTCGTTTCTGTTTCGAGTCCAAAATCGAGATTTGTCAAGGTTGGTGTTGTTTTGGTTATTGTAGTTTGATGAGTTTGTTCCTTCCTTGTAGAACTTGAGTGTGCCCTTTTTGACACATGCTTCTTCCATTTGAATGCCATTTTCAATCAATTTCGTGAATGATGGTATGCATTGAAGTTTTAGTCGGTAACTCATCTCGCCGTTCAGGTTATCGATGAAGATTTCCATTTTCTCCTTTTTCAGGAATATCTCGAGGATATCTGGAGACCATGCGTCGCCAGTGCTGAAGGAATACCATGAATGTTTCGTTGTTCTTTTGTTTGGTATTGCAAACATCTAGCATGGTTATGGCATGTTGGATGTTGTAGGAATAGGGGTTATGAATTTGTTAACCAACTCATTAAATGATCTAACAGGTGGTGAGATTTTGGATAACCATTCCATGGTTTGCCCTCCCAAGATTCTGAGGAATAACCTCATTAAATAGGTGTCATCATGAGCAAATTCCAAGCTCAGTGTGCAAAATTCCCGAACATGATCTCGGGGATCACTTTTCCCATCATATTTATCAAATTTGGGAACGTTTGAGTTTGGAGGAAAAGGCACCATGCTCAATCTTCTGTCAAATGGATAAGGACAAATTTCGTTCAAAGAGTACCGCACTGTTGTCCCTTGTTGCATATCCTGTATTTGCCTTTGCAACATTTGCATTTGTTGAGTAAGGGCTGCCAAAGGTATATTGTCATGTCGAGGAAAAAGTTCTTGCCTTGTATTGGTTCTCAGCTGAAAAGGTGTGGTAAATGGTATATGTTGCTCAGGTATACGCATTTCTGGTATGCGTTGTTCTGAAATGTGTTGCTCAAAGTTATGTTGTTCAGGTATGCGAGTTTCTTCTTCTCTATGTTGTTCTTGATATGCATATTGTCAAGATCCGGTTTGAAAAATGTTTGGGTTGAAATCTTCGGGAAGTTTAATGCCTTTGCTTGTAAGCATCAACAGATATTTTTCTTTGTCATTTTCCATGAGTTTTTCAACAAGTTTTTGGAAGGAAGGATTTTCTTGACATTCCCGAAGAAGGGCTTCAGTGATTTCAGGTTCTTCTACTGGTGGAACTTCAAAAGGATTTGATAATCTGCGATTCATACTTGATTCTGCGTGTGTCTCTCTTTGTTTGTCTCGTTGAGAGCGAGTAACAGGCATTTCAGTAAAAACTTTTAGTGATGAAAGGGACAAAAGCCTCTTCGATGTGTTGCTCGGGTGTTGGTGGTTCTGGTCGAGATGTGTTATATGTGATGCACTCGTCGGGCAAGAACGCTGTATTGATCTTTCTTCCACAGTTTATGGTTTGATTAAAAGTAGACTTTTGACAGTATGCTCTTGTTTTCAAAGGTTCTTTGTCAAATTCGCTAGATTTGTTTTGGATATAATGTTTGACGTGATGGAGGAATACCCGATGAGATTTGAAGAGTTGACGATTGATGTATAAAAACTTATTTCTCTTGATGAATTTGGAAAAACTAGGTTGTTGTTTCTTCAACGTGATGTTACGATAGAGGTTCTTTCTTCTCAGAATAAGGGGATTAGTGATGCATGACTAATCAATGATTTCCTTTGATGTGTTTGGATTCAGTTGATTCTTGTTTTTGAAAAAAATTTCAAATCTTACTTTATCAGAGTGAAGGTTTAGATGTCCCTTCACGACAAAGTGTGTCAAATGATATGGATAAAAGCTTCCTGATCTGGAAACTGAATTTGACAATTTGAGAATTTTAAACAAGTGTTTTAAGATAGAAATCCGTAAGATGGTAAAGGATTCTATTGATACTGATGATGAAATTTTTCGGATTATGATAGGAAAGACGTCCTCTATTGTGCGATTTGTTTAGGATTCTAACAACTTTTGTTTTGACACAAATTGAGCTCAAGAAATAGTTTTAGTGGTTTGTTTGTCACTCTGGTTTGATGAAAAATGGTTTTTTGATGAAAAAGGCTTCTAAAAATGTTTTTGAAATTTTCAAATTTTTCTCGGTTTTGCCCTCTGTTTTTCTATTTTGGATCACACGCTAGAACAGAGTCTACATGCGCTACTGAATTTTCTTGATGCGCTAAAAGAATAAGCACACGCGCTAAGCTGCCCCTAGATACGCGCTAAAGTTTGGACTTTCTGAAATGGCGGTCTAACAGTTGAAAAATTTTATGCGCTATCCTGGACTTCCGACGCGCTAACTTTTAGACTGTATGCACAAATGTTTTTATGCAACGCGCTAAGCTGTTTCTTCTACGCGCTAAAGTTAGGACTGTTGAAAATTGTTGTGGAATTTTGTTCGAAAAAGCTACGCGCTATACTGGGTCAGTTACGCACTAACTTTTGAACTCTATGCGCTAATTCTTGGTTCCTACGCGCTAGGCTGCTATTGTCACGCGCTAGACTGTGTTTCGGATGCGCTAAAGGAATTTATACTATTTTGCTTTATGATAAAAATGCTACTTTTTTAACTTCACGCGCTAATTTGAGGTTTGGATGTGCTAGAAAAAGTCTTCCATGCACTAAGATGTTTCTCTTATGCGCTAGACTGCCCTGATTTTTTCGTTGGGTTGATTTCTTGAGGATTTTGAATTTTGTTAAGAAATTTTCAAGTGCGATGGATGATTCTCTGAAGTAATAAATGCAAGCACGGCACAAAAAGTACAACCATTTTTGTCTAATCTAACAAAAATTGTATGTTCTGCGAGGATGTGTTCAAATCCCTAATGTTTTAACAGGTTTGGATACAAGTAATACACTTCAGAAAGACTCTTTAGTCAAGGGTCATAAATAACATCATAGCCCACTAGTCTCGATACTCCGTCAGCTCAAACAGCCGTGTCACCCCCTAGAGGGCGCCCGTTTTTTTGCCTTTTGCCAGAAATTAACCCAAAGTGAATTGCTTCACAGTTGAGTAGTTATCTTGGGAGATATATGGTGAGTAATCTTGGAGGCGGATTCTTCCCCACCCTTGCACTATGATGTTATAAATGTCTAGTTACTGACTCAGTTCAAAGCTTCTAAATCTATGGTTCGTAATCAGGCTTCCCGTTCGGCCGTCAGTGATAAACTCCCTCAGGAGGCTTCCCAACCTTTAGAACAAAGGCTTTACGTATCTCAAGGATACTGGGGGAAGGCTAATCACTGCGCACAACCGTTGAAAAGGACTTTCGTCACTTTCCACATTTGATTATAGTGGGTTGGAATTCTTGGCGTCAAAGTCGTTCCCCACTTAGGTCGTTCCCTTCACACCGACCATAAATGGCTTTAAGAGTTGATTGCAACTCCTCGGGAAGGCAGGCCTGCTAAAGGTTTTAATGCTTGAATTACTGAAAGCTGTAAGAGTGGTCTGGATTTTTGATCACCCAGTTAAGGGGAGAGCATATTCCTTCCACTTTCGAGACAAAGCAATCAATTGGGTTTGTTTTAGCCTTTCAAATCAGTGATTTGTTAAAATCTAGGCGGAGATGTTGCTCCACAAAAACATGGTGTTCATTTTACCTTAAAAGAATGATTTTCTGATCTATGGAACGGAAATGGTCAACAAAGCAAATTCTCGATTTTGCGATCAACAAAAGAAATCATTTTTAAAATAAAATTCTCCACTCTACCTACAAGAAACCGTTAGAATCCTGCAAGCAAAAGAAAAAAAGAAAATGTTAGATGATCTGGGGGACTTTTACAAGTCTAAAATTTTAGTTCGGTTATAATAAAATTTTAATCCTCTATCTGCGATGCACTACAGAATGGACTGTACGCGCTACAATAAAAACTAGAAGTGCTAAAATGATGTTCCTCTGCGCTATACTGTTGCTTGGATGCGCTAATCTGTGTGCTGGAAGCATTGTTCTGTCCCTTTTCTTTCTCTCGCGCTCAGGCCTGCAGGAAAATTTGAAATATGATGCGCTAACTTTTGAGTTTTACGCGTTGAATGATGGACTATAAGCGCTGAACTGTGAGCTGGATGCGCTAATATGTTAACTTGATGCGTTATTCTATGTTTTAACCGCGTTGAGACCTACAGGAAACTTTTAGAGGGTGTCATGCGCTAAAGAAAGGTTTTCACGCGCTAAAGTATGGCTCCCACGTGCTAAACAGTAAGCGGGATGCGCTAGACTATTAACCAGATGTGCTATGGAATGTTTTCGACGCGCCGATTCCAGTTTCCCGCGGACCTGCAAAAGTCATTAATTTGAAAGACCGATTTGTTATTTTGGGTCAAGCCCCACGGTGGGCGCCAGAAATGTATGCGGGAAAAGTGGGCTGATAAAATTTAATATGTGAAAATGTTCCAGAATACTAGTCCACACACACACACAGGACTTCTTGGTGCAAGCTATGGAGTAATAACGTATTACTCAGATTTCCAAGGAGGGTCCCATGGTTCTCTATCTCACAATGTCCCTCAAACCAATGTTTTGCTCTCAGATCACTGAGCAAAATGGTTCAGGGATGGCAAATGTGAGAACGAGGGATGCTCTGATAGATTTTAGTATGAGATGCGTTATAGGCTAGATATGATTCTAAAATGCAATAAACTAAATGATAAGATGACAAGATTAGTATGAATACTATCCTAGCATACTATATTTAGTCTATGATTGAACTAAAATGATAAAGAAATTGTTCTAAACATGCATATTTAATCTAATTCCTTATCTAAAAGAGGCTAAATGATGAGCATATATGAAATGAGAAAGTTTGAAAGAATTTGAGCATAAGTGTAATGCTTCAAATTTGAAAGATGATTGTTCAGAATGGAGGAATGAGAGCTCTATTTATAGCATAAACAGGGCGATAGATGGTCAGGATTGAAAGGTTTAATCAAGGGTTGAGTTTGAAAGTTGGGGATCCATGTGCACAATTGGCACCAATGGAATGGTGACAAGTGTCAACATAGGGTTGGGTGGAGAGAAGAGGTTGGAGGCATTAAAGGCCTGAGAAGACCTCATGGTTATCTAGAGGCTAAGGGTCAAGTCTAAATTAAGATTACCCACTGGATTAAGAGTTAATCCAAGGATAAACCTTTGTGCAAATGATTAAGAGATAATCATGGTCAAAGCATTAATGGTCTGATGAGACCTTTGGGTTGGGTAGAGGTTGAGTCAAAACAAATGTTTTAACCATGTAGGAGGGTTTGAGTTAACCATTAATGGTTATTGGAGACTTTGGGGATTAAGTGGTTGAAGGTTGAAATCCTTCAATGGTTATCAAAGACTTTGAGCCATTTAGTGGTTGAAGGTTGAAAGCCTTTAATGGTTATCAAAGACTTTGATGGTTTGAGAAGTGACTTCCCTTTGCTTAGGGATGTGACAAAGTTTAGAGTAGGGGTTAGGTTAATTAGAAGCGATTAGAAGATTCTAGAAAGGATTAGGAATAGGTTTAGGATTTTGCAAATGGATGGAGGGATAATAGGATTTAATTGAAATAATTTAATTCAATTTGGTTGTCATTTGGGGAAATTAAATAAATTAGATTTATTCAATTTAGGATAACTATTTAATTAAATTTTGAATTTAATTAAAAGTGGATAGAGGGGATTTAATTGAATAAAATGATTTATTCATTAAATGGTATAGTGAATTTATTTAAATAAATTGAGTAATTTATTTAATTAAATAGAGGAATGTGGATAATTTAATTAAATTGGATTTAATCAAATAGAGAAATGAACATAAAATATTCATTTAGGAATATGGTCATTTTTATACGTCTACAATAGCATTACTAAGAGACAATCCACAGATAGCAAAGAAAAATAGGTGACGATACCCCATCCTCACCTTTCTAGTCAAAGACATCTTGGAGATAAAATCTCTAGTCAGAGACATCCTGGAAAAGCTAAAAGACATGTCACCAGACAATAAAATCAAAAGAAAACCAAGACTCGACACCAACATCCACTGTAGTCCTCAAGTTTAGTGTCTCTTGTCACTTGTATAAGTCTTATTTGATTGTGGTCACAATGTTTACTTTCACAAAAATGATAGATCGTACTAAACCATAATGTTGTCTGAGTCTGTTGAAGGATTTGATTTGTTGAAGCCCATTGTTGTTGTTGTGTCTCATCTGAAACTAACTGAATCCATGCAACTGATACTTTATTGCGGAGAAGATGAAACTTTATTGCAGATGTGTGATGCAAATGCTGCTTTATTTTGAATTGTGCATGGATAAACTGAAGAAAAGTGGAAGAAACTATATTCCTTGAAACATGTGATGCTCTCAGTTCCACACCCATTACTAGACATAGGATTTGCCTTAGCCACAGATAGGAGCTGATTTATTATGAATGGAAAGGGATGAAAAGGGAGGTTTATTATGAATGGCGAACCAATCTTGGGTAGATCGATAACAAGCCATGATAGGAACGGGTAAGTTTATTATGAATGGATAGGTTGTGAGTGTGTGCAAAGTGAAAGGATGAAATGGAATCCTAAAGGAGGGAGGCGCAATGTCTCTACACATGGCGTTGGTGACCCAGTTTTCACCATGGTACTTGCCCAAGGCACCACCGAAGTGGTTTTCACCGTTGGATGAAATTATTTTCTTCACTTTTTTTATTTTTCAATTTTTTTTGTGTCACAAGGCGCCTGTTTGCCAGGTTTTCACCAAGTAACGATTTTTTATGTTTATTTTTTTTTTTTTTGTATTTTTGAATTAGGATATTCTGAAGAGCTATGTCTAAAACCTACAAAGGTGCATGTTGTTGATAGGATCCTCAAAAGGTTCACCATCTAGAGTTGAGAGCTGATGTGCACCGGATCCATAGGTTGCTGTAATGATGTAAGGACCAAGCCAATTTGGTTCAAATTTGCCCTTCTTCTCTATGTCTTGCTGATTTTTAGGATTTTCTTTGAGAAATAAGTCACCCACCTCAAATGTGCGAGGCTTTACCTTTTTATTGTAACTGCGTTGTTCCTTGATTGAATGATGTGTAGCTCGAGTGACTGTCTTCCTTGATAAAGGAACTAAGATAGAATTACTAGTGTGTGAACTATGTAGGCCCATATGTGTGTCACCTAAAGAAGTTTGGGCATCCCTGACAACAAAGTCCCTTGAGGAAGCTCCATTAAAGGTCCATGATGTATCGCCACAAGGGAATCGATGTGTGGAACAAGTGGATGAGCTATGAAGGCTTATGATTGTGAAAAGAAGTGAAAGTAGGATAGCATGATGGAGACTTAGGATCAACAAGTGTTCCTTTTGACTTAAAATTGTAGAACTTTTGCCCCCAGTTATTTTAATATTAGGGGAGATCAACTCTTGTTCTTTTTTCTTTATAGGATTTTTATCCTTGAATTTCATTTTTGTAGAGTCTAATAACTTTTGATTTTGATTTGGACTGAAAGCCTTTTCTTTATTTTTGACTCTTAGATTTTTCCTTTCAAAGCTTCTTTTTTGATCCCTAATAAGTAAGGGCTTTTGTAATTCTTGTTGATCCAAGTCTGGGAGAGGAGTGAAAATGGAAGGAGTGGATGATATGGTAAAGCTATGTGAGTTCTTAAGAGGGTTGGTGATATGCTCAATAAATTCTTCATTGGAACCACTCTTAGGACTATTGATATCAAGAGCTGCTTGCACCACTAGAGGAGATTTGCATTCAAACTTAGTAGCCACAACACTAGGTGGTTTACACCCAATTCCTTGCAAATTGTTTATAGATTGTTCCTGTTGAATAAATGTCTTAGGAGATAATGGGAGTTGATCAACATGAAAGATATACTCACCACATCCCATGTCTTTAATCTTGAACCTTTCTTTGAGCTCTTCTTGTTTGGATGTTGAAGGTTTCAAGGATTCTGGATCCACATATGTCGAGGATGGAACTTCTCGATTGACTGGGATTGTTATTTCTGATCTTGCTCGTAGGTTATTGCAATATATAAATAGATTTGGGTCAGCTTTGATGGTCACTTCAACTCCATTGTGTGGAAACTTGATACATCGATGATATGTAGATGGGACTACGCTCATCTCATGAATCCATGGGCGTCCTAGCAATATGTTGTATGTGAGATTAAGGTCTAGGACTTGACAAACCACATCTTTTGTAACTGGCCCAACTCTGAGAGGTAAGGTGATTGTGCCTTTGGATGAATGCTCTTCATCATCATATGCTTTGATGGTAATTTTATTTGTAGCATTCACAACTTTGTCTGAATATCATAATTCTATTATTGTGTTCAAAGTACATATGTTAAGACCAGCTCCTTCATCTATCAGGACTCATTATATTTGATGTTTGTGTAGGAAGGCTTCAATGTGTAAAGGTGCATTATGTGGTTGGCTCACGGAGGCGTCGTCAGCTTCTGTGAATGTAAGGGAGTGTGGAATGGAAAGGTATCCCACCATGGCTTGAAAATGGTCCACATTCAGATCAGTAGGGACGGAAGTGTCTCTCAAAGTTTTGTCAAGAATGGCTTTATGTGCAGGGGATATGCATAAGAGCTCAAGGATTGAGATAAGTGTGGGTGTCTTCCCTAACTGTTCTACAAGGTCATACTCAAGTTTAGTTGATGAAGAAGTGATGTTTTTAGCTGGAGCACCTTGCAAAGAGACCTTACCTCGACGAGTTGTAACATTACATTCAGAGGTAGGTTCGAAAGAAGATCCAATGCCTTTTAGGACAACCTTGGGTCTTTGGGTAGAATTTTCAGGCGTTTTGTCCTTGACGATAATGGTAGAGACATAATTGTCCATCAAAATGTGATTAATAGTTGAATCATAGTTATAAGATGCTCTAGTATAGTTGGTCTGCTCATCTGTGGCTTTGGCTTTTCCCATGTCATGTTTTGGGAATGGTTCTTTAAACATTTCATGTTCTTGATTGGATGAGTGTCCTTCGATCTCAATGTCACCTCTATCAATAAGGTCTTGTATGATGTTCTTCAGACAATGACAATTTCCTATTTTATGTCCTTTTCTTTTATGAAATTCACAATACTCATCATCATTCCACCAATTTGGTTTAACCTTTGGTTCATATGGAGGTAGATTTGGGATCGTTATTATTTTGTTTGCCACTAACTTTTTGAAAACTGATTCAAGTGGTTCTCCCAATGGAGTGTATTTCCTTCGTGACTTTGAAGTTGTTTGAGTATTCACTTGATTGTTTGTAGAGCTTGATCCAGAAAAAATGATTTTGGGTCGCACTGTATTGGCATCAACAACACCATCATTGACTGTGTTCTTGTTTTTATTCCAAAATCTTGGCTTATCTTTTCCTTTATAGTCCTCTTTGTTTTCTTTGAATATTTTGATGATTCCTTGCTCAATTAGGACCTTCTCTATTGCTAAGCCTTTTTCAATGACGTCCTTGAAGGTGGACAAACAAGCTTTTCTTAGGTCATAACCAATGTTTTTGTTAACATTTTGGGTGAACATCTTGACCATTTATTTTTGTGGAATTTCACAAGAGCATCTGTTGGCTAGATTTCTCCATCTTTGTAAAAATGATGAAAAAGATTCTCCATCCTTTTGCTTGGTGTTGCACAAGGTAGTGACTGATATGTCTATCTCTATGTTGTATGAGAAATGTTGGATAAATGCCTTCGCTAAGTCACCCCATGACTTAATTCCAGGTGGGAGTTGGGAGAACCATTCCATAGCTTGATCACCTAAGCTTTGTGGGAATAATCTCATCAAATATGTCTCTTCTGCTGCTACCTCAATGCAAGTTGTGAAAAATTGTCTTATATGTGTCTTAGGATCTCCTTTGCCTCTATACTTATCAAACTTAGGTGTCACAAAGTTTGTAGGAAATGGAGGCATTGGAATGCTTTTGTCAAATGGATAGGGACATATGTCTCTCATTGTGTAAGTTGGTTTTGGTGTATTTATGTCCTCCATTTTCTTTTGTAAGTCCTTGATTTGTTGTTCCAAATTATTCTTAGGTGGAGACTGACTTCTTGGACCATACCCCATGCCTGAACCACCAAGTGGAGGAGGAGCAAATTGCATATATGGATGGTATTGATCATACACATATTCATATGGAGGAGGTCTATAATGATGTTGCGTATGCGTATAAGGACCACTTGGTATAGAGTCATGGTGAGGAATGGAATATCTGCTTTGTCCATGTATACCATACTCTATAGGCATGTCACGAGTTTGTTCTAGTGTGTTGTCCCCAAATTTGACATGGGTTTTCCTTGTGTCACAATTTTGAGCATGCCTTTGAATATCCAATTGCTTTGGTGGTTGGTCCTTAGCATTGGTATGTGATTGAGTATATTTTTCTGCATAAGACTTCCATAATGGTCTGCGAAGGTGAGTATCGTATGCTTGACCATGTGTATGTGGGACCTCGGGTTTTTGAAACAAAGATGATGGTGATTTAGGCACAAGATGTGATCCTCTATTGCCTCCACTATTAGGCCTCCTTTGATCCATGTTGAGGTGAGGTTGTTGCAAAGGTCGATTTTCCATTAATTTAGACATGTCAAAATCATGAGGGATCTTGGCTCCACTTTGTGCCATCACTTGTAAGAAATATTGTCTATCTCTCCTCATTATTTCCTCAACCAATCTATTGAAACGAGGATCCACAATGGAGTCTTCCACTTCTACTAAATGTACTGAAATATTGTCCATATTGTCATTGTGTGTATCATTGTTGTTTATATTGTCCATGTTCTCAACATTTGGAATGTTTCTATAGGCATCCATGTCAGGTAATGTGGTATGATCAGAATTGAAGAAGATATCATTGTCATACTCATAAGAACTCATGTTTGCGGACTCTTGAACCTCTTTAGCTTCCCTCCTAGATTTTTGGGAATGGGTTTCAACCATGAACTAGGTATTGACCAAGATGTTTGAGAGACTAGATGAAAATGGAAAGAGTATGGAAGACCAAGGATTGGATGGAATGTAAATGAATTTGAGGTGTATTTG
Organism: Cryptomeria japonica; assembly: GCF_030272615.1. Classification (NCBI taxonomy): domain Eukaryota; kingdom Viridiplantae; phylum Streptophyta; class Pinopsida; order Cupressales; family Cupressaceae; genus Cryptomeria; species Cryptomeria japonica. The sequence goes on along the minus strand of NC_081414.1, from coordinate 224,495,570 downwards.
CAATGTCCAAAGTGTAAGACCAAGTATGTATGTAGTAGAGTAGGTGTGGCTTCTAAAGAGATGATAGTTTCTCTTGATGAGGTAAGTTGATCTTGACTCTAAGTAAGACCAAATGAGACCCAAAGGTGATAGACCTTGATGAGGGACCACTTAGCAAAATATTGGTGTATGTAATGTGGTGACAAAGTATGATGAGGACAAGCAAGTGAACTTTTGACTCAAGTTTAAAAAAATGTGAATGTAATGCAAGGCATAAAGCAATGATGGACTTTGTGAGACCCAAAAACAGGTTAACCTAGGAAGCTCAATAAGTCTGAAACTGTTTGTTCTTGTTTGCTAGACTATAAATTTTTCCAATTTGTGAAGTTGTTGTTGTGACCAAATCTGAATTTTTGACTGTTTTTTGTGACAAGAGGACACAATGTTGATGAGGACTCAATGTTTGCAAGTGTTTAGACTCAAAATGACTCGAAAGAAAGTGTGTTGTTTGATGTAAAATTGTTTTGCATACACTTGAAGACACAAAAGACACAATGTTTTAATGTTTGGTCTTGAATGTTTGATTCTTCAAAATAAGACAAGCACAATTTTTATGGCTGGCCAGGACAATAGTTGTTGATCACACATGGGGTTTCCCCCAAGGCTACGCTATTCAGAGTGGATACTTAGATGCTTGACCTCACTGGATCCACCCTCGGCACTCACTTCTTGGGGCAGCCAAGCATCAGTCCCCACGAAAACTCCTCGTGGTGAACTTTGTATCTCTACTAAGAATCGTATGTGTGTGGGTCGCTCCAGAGGTCCGACCTCCTGACTCAACAACTAGAAGGATTTTGGCTTCTAAAAAAAAAGGTGCTAGTAAGGGCATCCGCTCGTGTGGCCATACATGTGGCACTTTCAGCTTTGTAAATACAGAAGGCTCCCAGTCGGTAGGGGTTACGCCCTACAACTGATCAAATAAATTTGATCAAACGGGTTTATGGGGAGACATCGTGTCGGTATGAACCAATCAACACACATTATCCATAGTTTTCACCATGAATACAGTTGTTTATAGTGGTTCGAAAGAGGTGGGTTTTCCTCGGTACCACTTGGGTCGCTCTCTCCTCACTAGTAGTTTTAATGACCACACGGGGAGACAGGTCCTCTAAAGATGAAACAAAAAGAGCCTATTGCCCAAGACACAAAGGACACTGGTTCAATTTTAGTGTACCAATTGAAGTGTTTGCTAATCTATGAAAACAAGGCACACAATAAAAAATCAAAAACCATTGCCAAAGTCCTGCAACAAAGATTTGTTAGTAGTTTGGATTGTTTCAAATGATCACCCCTTCCTGCAAGCACACAAGTTAGGTAAATTTTAGATCCAAAAGACTTTGTGAAATAGGAACCTTCAACAATGCTTTTTGTTGACCAATTCAAAGATCTAATTCATCAAAAAAAAAGTACACCTGTAAAATTTCAAGAACTTTCCAGAAATGTAAGAAAATCCAAAAAAATTGCTAATTTGCTCCAAAAATTATTTTTTTATGAAAAATCATAACAAATTCATATAAAATGACAAATGGATCCAAAAAATCTAAAATTTTTACTGAACACTCCTGATGGTCTTCCAAACTTGCATAAAAAAATTCCTGCAACAAATCCGAGCAGTTTGTGAGATATGAGCAAAATAACGCAAAACCCTAATTTTTAAAGATCCATTTTTTTAGGAATGATTTTGCATCAAATTTAAAATTAAAAAATATATATTCTATGTATAAATCAGAGAGATTTCCAAAAATATAAGAAAATCTGAAAAATTCGCTAATTTGCTCTCAAAATTAATTTTTCATGAAAATACATAAAAAAATTCATAGAAATTTCAAATATGCTCCAAAAACTCTAGATTTTTTACTACCAATCTCTAAGAATTTTTGTGACTTGCAAAAAAATTTGATGCCCAAATGCAAGGCCGTTTGTGAGATCTATTCAAAACAATGAAAAACCCTAATTTTTAAAGATCCGATTTTTTAGGAAATATTTTGCATCAAAATTAAAATCACAAAGAACAGATCCTGTGTATAATTATGAAAGATTTCCAAAAATGTAAGAAAATCCAAAAAATTCGCTCATTTGATCTCAAAATTATTTTTTTATGAAAATTCATAAAAAATTCATAGAAAATTAAAATATGCTCCAATAGATCTGAATTTTTCTTTGAGAGTTCTTGATATTGTCTTCAACCTGCAAAAAAAATTGGTGCAAAATGTCCAAACCGTTTGTGAGATATGATCGAATCTCTCCAAGATCTTGATTTTGTGTCCAAAACCCTAACTACACAAGGTTATTCTCCAAATTGTTTTACAAAACAGTAATATATGGTTAGGAAAACCTGCAAAAAACATGGATCTAACAAAAATCCATGTCCCACTGGGCGTACCAAAATGTTTATGGTAAAAAGTGGAAACAATAATATTGAAAGACTAAATAGATTCAACCACAAAACCCTAGCCTAACAACAACAAAGATCCACCATAACATATGAAGATTACCTAAGACAATGCAAATCAAATGAAATCACAAAGATTATACCATCACATGTCCAATAGGGTTTGGATCTCCATTCTTCCTATTTCCATTGATCTTGCTTGATATATTCGCTCTCAGATTTTATGTGTGCACAAGAGCTCAACAAAGAACGGAAATGTGGTTGCAAGTAGGCTTGATCGCATATGAAAGTTCAAAAGCTAGTGTAGTCGAGTAATCATCGGGGAGTTGATAATGAAGGAAGCATCTCCTTATATAGAAGGCACTATAAGAAATGGAGGGATAAGATTGAGAGGTGTAAAAGATAAATGGTCGGCTATGATTAAAGGGTAGGTAAAGAAAATAAGAAAATAATAAGAGGGTAGGTAGTGTAGGAATTAAGAGATGAATGACATGTGTCATAGGTAGAAAAGGTTAATGAATTAATTAAATAAGTGAAGATTCATTTAATTAATAGAAGAAATGGGATCAATTAAATAAATAAGATATTTATTTAATTTAGGAAAAGGATAATTTAAATAAATAAATGTATTTATTTAAATGAGAAATAAGGCTAGAAGAGGATAAATGAATTAATTAAATAAATAAAGATTTATTTAATTAATAGAAGAATTAGGCTAAAATAATTAAATAAATAAATATATTTATTTAATTAGGCTAGACAATTTTAGGTGTCTACAGGTTTATGTAAGCCTTGATTGAAGGATGTAAATGATGTGAACCTTATGTATTCTTCACCCTATTATTTATTAAAAGGGGCTTGTAGTTGAACAGACCCAAAGATGTAACCCACTAGGGGTGAACTTTGATATCATTTTGGTGTTTATGTTCTTCTGTTTCTGTATGCGGGAAAAGCGGGTCAATGAAACTTAAAATGCGAAAAGTGAAGCCCAAAGAGACTTGTCCACACACCCACAGGACTTCTTAGTGCAAGCTATGGAGTCATGAAGGATGACTCAACTTCCCAAGGTTGGTTCCATGGTTCTCTATCTCACAAGGTCCCTCAAACCAATGCCTTTGCTCTTAGATTACTGAGCAAAGTGGTTTAGGGATGACAAATACAAGAACGAGGGATGCTTTTGATTGATTTTACCATGAGAATGCATCCTATCTATGCATGATTCTACAAATTCAATAAACTAGATTATAAGATGACAAGATTAGTAGTAATACTATCCTCACATGATATACTAGTTATATGATTTAGTCTAATGATAAAAGAAGTAGTCTAAAATGTTTATTAGATTAATTTGTATTGCAAAGAGAGACTAGATGTGTTAAAATTGAGCATAAGTGTGATACTAAGAGCTTGCATGGATCATAAAATGGAGAAATGAGAGCTCTATTTATAGCAAAAATAGGGCAATGGATGGCTAGGATTGAAAGAGTTGATGAAGGGTCAAGTTTGAAAGTTGATCAATCCATGTTTACAATTTTCACCAATGAAATGGTGACAATTGTCAACATAAGGTTGCATGAGAGGAGATGTAAGAAGCATTAAATACTTGAGAAGACCTTATGGTTACCTTAGAAGGTAAGGGTTAAGGTTAGGTTAAGGTTATCCATTGGATAAAGCTTTTACCCAAGAGGTAAACTCTTGTGCAAAGGATAAAGGAATAACTATGGTCAAAGCAATAAATGCTTGATGAGACCCTTGGGTTACATGGAGGTTAAGTTAGTCAAAAAGTCTCTAACCATGCCACTAAGAGTTAGTTAACCATTAATGGTTTAAAGACTTTGGGGACAAACTTGTAAGAGTCCTCCCAAGTTTGGGGGGATTCAACAAGTTGGTTTGTTGAATGGATAAAGGCTTTAATGCCTTTTGGAGACTTTATGAAAAAATTTGAAAAGTGACCACCTCAAATTTAGGGAAAAAGGATAATGAATGGGTTTAGGGTTAATTGATTAGGATTAGATGAATTCTAGAAGAAATTAGGAACAGGGTTTAGTATGCAAGTGGGAGATGTAGGATTTTGCAAGTGGATGAGGAAAATATAGTTTAATTAAAATAAAGTTAATTTATTTTAATTTGGTTGCAAATTGGGAATTTGAATAAATTAGATTTATTCAATTTGGGGTAAACTTTTTAATTAAATGTGAATTTAATTAAAAGTGGAGAGAAGGGATTTAATTGAATAAAATGATTTATCCCATTAAATGGTAAAAAGGGGTTCTAGTGAATTTAACTAAATAAATTGAGTAATTTACTTAATTAAATAGAGGAATGTGGGTGATTTAATTAAATTGGATTTAATTAAATAGAGGAATGAACATAAAATATTCATTTAGGAATATGGTCATTTTTATATGTCTACATTTCCCCCTCATTGAAGTGACGTGTGTGCACATGTTGATTCAAAGAAAATGATGTGTCATCGTGATTTAGTTATGATCAATTTTTATGTCGTTTTATGATATGTCATGCCCCAGTTTTGATAATCGATGCCCCAGATTTGATAGAAATGATGTTGATAATGCCCCCTCGGGAGATGAATCAAAATTTTTAAAAATTTGATTTGATTTGGATAATAGCATTTTAAATTTTGGTCTATGTAGAATGCATTAATTTGATTCATCTCCCGATAATGATGTTGGGTAGGTTTGCATGAGACACCACGAGCATTTTTCACGTTCCTCTACGGAACCCTAATTTTGATTTACCCTATAAAAGGGAAAAAGTAATTCCTTTTTGTCTCATTTGTGCTTGTTGACTTTGGAGATAGTGACATTTGGAGAGAAGTCAACATGCCGATTCTGTATTCTACTCATCGATTCGAATGCGTGTGGAGGTACCAGAGGCCCGCTGCATATGGACCACCATTAAGTCAACCTTTTTGACCCTTTTTTGATTTTTGATTTTGTCGTTTTGGGTAATTTTTTTATTTTTTCATGTAGATTTTATGTTTTAGTGCGTCGGGTCAAAAGGGTAGCGCATACGAAAAATTTTCATAGCGCGTAGGGTTTAGCGAACAGGGTAGTGTCCAAAAATTTTAGGCTAGCGCATAGTTAGGTTAGGGTAGCACGTCGGATTAGGTTAGTGCACCAGGTGTACAGGGTAGCGCAGAGGGCAAAACGGGTAGCGCATAGAGTAAACCTAGCACATAGGGCTTCTAGAGGGTTGCATGGGTAGGTCAAGGTAGCATGTAGGTGTGACCTAGCACATAGGGTTAAGTGTGTAGCGCGTGGAAGGGATAGAATAGCGCATAGGGGTTTGTAGCTCGTAGGGTATTTTAGAGGGCGCATTCGAAGAAAAGGGTAGCGCGTAGGGTTTTTCTAGTGCATAGGGTTGATTGGGTGGCGCATAGAGAAAACAGGTTAGCGCATGAGAAGCAATTTAGCACGCAGATAGGATGAGTTAATGCATATAGAAAAAAAATTGTTTTGTGGTAAAGTGGGATTTTTGAATGAGAAAAGTTTGTAGGTTGATGTCAAGTCTGCTGGGATAAGTGTATTTTTGCTAGTCTTTGTGTCTGCTGTCATTGATGTGATAAGTGTGTCCAATATGAGTTCTGAGATAACTTGATTTGATTTGCGATGTTTCAAGTTGATATAGATTTGATGTAATTTTGATATGTTGTGGAACTTGATTTTAATTTGTTCAAAGTTTTCAAGTTTTGGATATGAATGTGTTGGATATGAATTGTGGGGCTTGAGTTGTATTACAAGTTGATATGGAACTTGAGTTGTGTTACAAGTTGATATGTTTGTGGAACTTGAGTTGTGTTACAAGTTGATATGATTTGAAACTTGAGTTGTATTACAAGTTGATATGATTTTAAACTTGAGTTGTATTACAAGTTGATATGATTTGATGGATTGATATGATGTGAAACTTGATTTAGATTTGTTCAAAGTTTTCAAGTTTTTGAGATGATTTTGATTTTGATATCCATGTGTTGATGAGGGAACTGATATTGGACTTGCATTGTTTTTTACAGGAGCGTCTTGGAGTAGTATAGTCACATGAGCGATTTTCGAGACCATGGTCATTGATACCACAATTAACACAGGGAGACAGAGACATTATTGATAGATGTGGTCTGACCTCATTGTTAGAGATGCCTCGGTTTATCGTAAACCGGGGTTTATTGACAGCATTGGCAAAGAGGTGGCATAGCGATACGAACACCTTTCATTTGGCTACAGGCGAGATGACAGTGACGCCTGAGGATTGCTACCGGATTCTATGGATTCCTGTAGTAAGTGCACTACTACCCTATGAGCAGACGGAGGAGGGTGGGTCTGAGGCACTTCACCGGATTTTTCAGGATGACACTATTTGCGGGTATGAGATCCTCTAGCAGGAGTTTTTGGATTTGGATTATGCTCCTCTGCCATCAGTCTTAGCAGGTTTCATTGGTGGGTTTCTATGTCCTGACCGTAGGTCGAAGGGACTATCAGTGGGATGGGGATTGGTGCTAGAGGATATGGTGATGCAAGGTCATCAATTTGCATGGGGGTCGGCTATGCTGGCCCATTTATACAGGGATTTGCATGAGGTAGTGTACCTGGGTTACGACAGTTTATTAGATGGTGTGACACTGCTTCAGGTATGGGCATGGGAGCATATCCCCACATCTAGGCCACTGGCAGATAGAGATAGGCCTGTTGGATGCGCGTACGCATATGGATACAAAGGGATAGTTGTTCAGCATAAGCTGGGAAAACTAGAGCATTGGAGGAGAGTGTTGGATGACATTGATACGGTCGTCTGGCAACCATATACAGGGTGCAAGGTATGGGCTGAGGATGGGATGGAGATGCCTCATGTGTTTATGTCTAGGTATCTGATAGGGCGAATGCCCTTTGTCATAGAGAGGTTTTTGCATAGCCGAGTGCTGCGACAGTATGGGTGATAGTAGGGTATACCACAGGGAGCATGCTTATATGCTCGACGGAGATAGGATATCCTAGATTGGGGGCCTACAATTCATAATATGATGGTAGTAGAGGAGTTCTTTCACTTAGCTGGCCAAATTTGGGATTATGCCCCTGAGATCATGGATGCAGGGATGACTGAAAAGTTTGCAACACTCTTCACAACACGAGTAGTAGCCAGGATATCTGATTCAGCTGAGATGATTCCAATGTTTGATGATGATGAGGAGGTAGATGAGGGAGGTGGTGATGGAGGAGGAGGGGATGGAGGAGATGATAGAGGATGTGGTAGAGGTCGGTGAGGAGTTAGAGGGAGATTGGAGTTGAGGAGGGAGGAGAGAGGGGTGGAGATGGTGATGGGAGGGGGATACGGGAAGAGAGAGTTGTGAGGTGGGTGGCAGTGGATAGAGGGAGAGGGGGTTTGGCGATCAAAGCTGGAGAGGAGGAGCAGGTTGAGGAGGTGATAGTGGTGGTGGAAGGGTATGAGGATGTGCAGCGATCGGCCTAGAGGAGGAGGTCAGATGTGTTACCTCCACCAGCATCAAGGATAGGTAGAGAGACAGGGGTACCCCTACAGATGCAGATTCCTACACATGTGGAGGATGCATAGATTAGATCGTTGCAGTTGTCAGTGCAGCATTTGCAGACACAGATGTTGGCGCAGCAGCGTTAGATTACATAGCTGACTACAAAGCGAGATACTGTTTTGGAGTGGTTGGGTCGAGCCGAGGCTCAAGCCAAGGTTTTGGAGAGAGCGATGACAGTTGGCCCGATGAGAGACCCCCTGAGAGAGCTAGCTTTGAGAGTCGGGGAGGCAGAGTACTACAGGAGACATTATGAGGATGCGACGCCTAGAGAGCACCGAGTGCAGAGTTTCATACAGTCGAGATCCAGTCGATCCTAAGAGACTAGGTCGAGGACACAGAGCAAAGGCGTGACATGGCCTTCTAGACATGATCCACCTGGAGATCTAGGGGTTGGGACATTTGTAGCAAGACCGTCTCCCTCAGGAGATAGTCATACCTGAGAGACATTGTCTCCATTGTATTTTGATCATTGTTTTGTTGTACTGGGCATAGACATGACAGATTTTGTATATGTGATCATTTGTCGATCTATATATATATATATATATATATATATATGACACCATTTTCTTTGATCATGTGATGTGTTATGGATTATGCTTTCTATATGATTTTGTTTATTCTATGATGATACAATGCTTAGATAGATGCATGTGATGTGATATTTAATGAATATGATATAATAATGCATGATGTTATGAGATGTATCTTGAAAATGAGATGTATGATATGATATGCTGTGAGATGTATCTTGAAAATGAGATGTATGATATGATATGCTATGAGATGTATCTTGAAAATGAGATGTATGATATGATATGTTGTGAGATGTATCTTCAAAATGAGATGTATGATATGATATGTTGCTAATTATAAAATGATATGCAACTAATTGTTTTTGAGCATCTTCATTCTACATTTGTCATCCCGGTATAGCCACGTGTTTTTTGCTTTCTTCGTATGTATCATCATTGAGCATTGATTTATTTTGGGATATGTTGAAAATTTATACAAGCATAATGGTATAATTGAACCATAATGACCTAAGAAAAATTTACATGATGTTTGATTTTGCAAGATAGCACAAGAGTCAAGGTATAATTGAACCAGGACGACCTGAGTGCGGATTGCGTATAAACAGACAAGATTAAGCCATTTGTATGCATAAAGTGGAATCATGTCTTCAGCGATATGTTGTGAATCACATCTCAAGACAAGTATTTACACAGTACAAATGATCGCCTCACAGATAGAAAACTAAGAAAAGATTGGAGTCTCCCGATGTTCTCTAGCTTTGAAGCATTGTGGAGAAAAATTCAGAAAATCCAATAATTCAAAAAGTTCAAGTGTAAAATAGTCAAAAATTTATGCAAGATGCAACATTTGATACTTCAGAAAATCATCCATCGTATTTTGTGAATCTTGTTAAGCGATCAATGGTTTGCGATGTGATTGTGTGAGCTTTTGGTTGCTAGATATGATGTTCTGAGTTTGCAACTAGTCTTGATGGCTTGAACGTGCTGCAAGTGTTGACGAGTATTGCCCCTAGCTAAGTGTACCTCGTGATGTGGATATGTACAGTGATTACTAAGCCATGGTGAGATGTGGTGAAAGGATATATGAATAAATCAGGATAGTGACTACGCTAAGTATGTCCTGAATGGATATTTGTGATACAAATGTCCGGCAATGGCCAATAGTGCTTTACTGTGGATATAATGATATGGATATAGATAGAGGAGTTGTCCTCTCACAATAGCACCTGTTGCCAGGTTTTCACCAGTTGCTTTTATTGTACCTTTTTGTTTGCTTTTTCTTGATTTTTTTTATTTTATTTTTATTTTTTGACTTTTTCGTGCATTAGATTACTCAAGTGTAGTATTTCTTCAGATGTATGTTGTTAGTTGGTTCATTGAGCGCATCTCCTTCTAAAGTTGTTAGCTGATAAGCGCCTATTCCATAGGCTGATATAATGACATAGGGACCTAACCAATTAGGTTCAAATTTCCCTTTCTTTTCCCGATCTTGCTGATTTCTAGGATTTTCCTTGAGTACTAGGTCACGAACTTTAAAAATCCAGGGAATGACCTTGTGGTTGTAGCTTCTGCACATGCGTTGTTGATATGCTTTGAGATGAGTGTAAGCACACTGGCGTCTTTCATCTAATAGTTCAAGTTCTTGCAGTCGGTTAACTCGATACTCTTCATCTTGGATTAAGCCTTTCAGAGAGACTCTAAGAGAGGGAATTTCTACCTCCAGGGGTAAAATAGCTTCCAATCCATATACCAATGAGTATGGTGTAGCTCCTATAGGTGTGTGGATGCTAGTTCTGTATGCCCAAAGTGCTGGATTGAGTTGTACATGCCAATCTTTGCCTGCATCATTCACTATTTTCTTTAGGATTTTCAATATTGTCTTGTTGGATGCTTCTGCTTGACCATTCCCCTGCGGGTAGTAAGGTGTAGAGAAATGATGTTGTATTTTGAATTTTTCACATAGTTCTTAGACATCTTGGTTTTTGAAAGGTCGTCCATTATCGGTGATGATGGAACTCAGAATACCATATCTGCAAATCAAATAGTTAAGGATAAAAGAGGCAATTTGTTTCCCAGTAACTGTGGTCATGGGGACTGCTTCTATCCACTTGGTAAAGTATTATGTTGCAATTATAATGAACTTGTGTCCATTTGAAGATGAAGGATGAATTTTGTTGACCAAGTCTAGTCCCCACTAACAAAAGGGCTAGGATCTCGTGAATGGTTGCAGTTCATGTGCTGGTGCATGTATAAGATTACCATGGATCTAGAATTTAAGACACTTCTTTGCAAAGTGATAAGAGTCTTTTTCTATTGTCGGCCAGTAATATCCCATTCTCAGAAGCTTTTTAGCAAGACTATTCCCACTTGAATGTGTGCCATAGATACCTTCATGAAGCTCATGTAAAGTGGAGTCAGATTCATTACGATCAAGGCAACAAAGAAGTGTACCATATAGACCTCGACGGTACAAAGTATCAGCAGTAAGGGTATAATGGGCGGCTTGCCGGATAAAGTTATGTTTTTGGTTTTGGGATAGGTCAATGGGTAGGATGTTGTTCTTAAGATAATCATATATTGGTCCATATAAAGGAGAATCCGAACTAGTGAAGGTATAGATAACATGGGATTCATAGTGGTCATAGACTTGGGAGAACAGTTGCTCTACCAGAAAATCGTAACGACTCTGTTGCTCTGGAATTTGCAGTAATGAAGTGATAGTAGCCATTGCATCGAGTGCTTTGTTGTCCAACCTTGGCATTTGTTTAAAGGTGATGTGTACAAAATATTGTTTGAAGTCATCCACCATTCGCTTGTAGGGTAGCAGCTTGTCGTCCTTTGTGTGATAGTCATTGTTGATTTGATTGATGACTAGTTGTGAGTCTCCATAGACCTTTAACTTTGTGATTTTCCATTCTACGACCATTTTGATGCCTATAACCAATGCCTCATATTTAGCCACATTATTTGTGCATGGGAACATAAGTCTATATGATCTTGGTATAGGGTGTCCGTCAGAAGTGATGAATAGAATGCCAGTGCTTGAGCCATGTTGTGTGTAGGATCCGTCAAAGTACAAGGTCCATTGTTTGATCGAAATAGCAAGAACGTCCCTGTCCGGAAATTCAATCTCCATAATTTGTTTTCCAAGTAGTGGTGCTTCAGCCAGCTGATCTGCAATTACTTTTCCTTTGATAGCTCTTCGTTCTATGTAGTGGATATCAAATTCACTGAGAATCATGACCCATTTAGCCAATCTGCTTGTAATAGCTGCCTTGCTGAGTAGATATTTGAGAGGATCAATTTTTGCAACTAGCTTAATTGTGTGTGCTAGCATATAATGTCAGAATTTTTGAAAGGCGAATACTACTGTTAGACAAGCCTTCTCAATGAATGTATAGTTTAATTCATATCCATTTAATGTCCTGCTGATGTAGTATATAGCTCGTTCCTTGCCTTGTTGATCTTCTTGTGCTAACAGTGCCCCTAGTGATATATCTGTTGTTGAAATGTATAGAATGAGTGGCTTTCCTGCTATTGGTGGTACTAGAACTGGTGGGTTCATTAGGTACTATTTGATTTAATAGAAAGATTCTGCACATTTGGTTTCCCATCTGAATGGTACATTATCATGTAGCAAATGATTAAATGGGAGACTTTTATCTACTAGTTGAGCTATGAATCTCCTAATTGATTGGAGTCATCCTTGTAGAGATCTGAGTTGACTGATATTCTTTGGTTGTGGCATCTCCATAATGGATTGTACCTTTGTTGGATCTACTTCAATACCCTTATCTGAAACTATGTAGCCTAGTAACTTGCCTGATGTAACCCCGAAGACACACTTCTTAGGGTTGAGCCTGACTTAGAATTTCTCCAATCGATCAAAAATCTTTTCTAAGATGCTTAGGTGTTCCGCTCTGGTGAAGGATTTAGCTAGTAAATCATCCACATAGTCTTCCATGAAGGTATGCATCATGTCATGAAATATTGTTGTCATTGCTCGTTGATAAGTAGCTCCTACATTCTTTAAGCCAAAAGGCATAACATTCCAACAATACGTTCCCCAAGGACAGGTAAACGCTATTCTATTTTGATCTTTCAGGGCTATCTTTATTTGATTATAGCCTGAAAAATCGTCCATTAGTGAGAACATTGCATGGCCTGTTGTGAGGTCTACAATTATGTCGATACTAGGTAAAGGAAAGTCATCCTTTGGACAGGCTTTGTTGACATCTCTGAAGTCAGTACATATTATGATATTGTCGTCTCGTTTTGATACTAGTACGATGTTGGAAATCCATTCTGCATAGTTGATGGGTCGGATAAATCCGACATCTAATAGTTTCTTTAGTTCAGCTTTGACCATGAGTGCCACATGTGGATTCATCTTTCACAGTTTTTTCTTAACTCGCTTAGCTCCTGGAGTAATGGACAAGTGATGCATGATTAATTGTAGATCAATTCCGAGCATATCTGCATATGACCAAGCAAAGTTGATTTTCTTTTCTTTAAAATTTTTTATAAATTCTGATCTTTCTTCTTCTATCAAAGATTATGCCAGGTGTATGTTTTTGGTTGCTTCTGTAGTACCAATGTTGATTGATTGAGTGCACTCAATCAATATGGGTGATCGCTCATGATAATGTTCAAGAAGAGTGTCAAGTCTCCCATCTTTAGGTGCCTTAAAAAGGTTTTCACCCTCAGATGCATCCTTTATTTTTACTTTTTTGTGATCCATAGCTGCCATTGACTAGTTTTCAGCAATAGATCCTTTATTTGGTTTATTTTTGCGACTGAGAGACTTGGCACTCCCTGGTTTGTAGACATCGTTACTTTGTTTGCTGGTAGAGTTTGTTTCTAGGTTAATGGTACATAAGTAATAGATAATGGATTCATCATTGGGGAAAATTGGTATATCATGTATTTCAGGTTCGTCCCAATCTATGAGGTCAGGAAAGACAAGTGGTAAGGAGTCATTTGGCGGATCAAGTTTTGTTGTTGTAAGTGTCAGGATGGAGGTATCTTCGTGATTGGCCTGGGTGTTAAAGAAGTTGAGGATTTCATCAAGGTCTTCAATGGTATCATCTTCCATATAGACTTGTTCATAATAATGTTGCTCGTTTTCCTTGGCGTCATAGATATTTTGTGGACCAAATTCAAGTGGTCTATATTCTGTGTTGTGTGCTTCTTGAGAAATGGGTGTATGACTGCTATTTTCAGCAACATCTTCAGTAATATTAGAACAGCTGCCCCATTCATATTCATTAGAATCAGTCTCATAGGTATCATCCCAGATTTTATTAGTGTTATGAACTAGTATGTTATATGGTGAGAATAGGTCTTTGATGATTGATACAAGTTTGATAGTTTTCTCTGATTTTGTGTCAGATCCTGCTTCTACCTTTTGTATTTGTTCATATACTATCCCTCCTTGGGGAGGAATGATGTTATCAAGAGATGATTTTGCTTTGTTGGATATTGGTTTTTGAATATGATCTACTTCTATAGATGTTGTCTTCTTGCGAATGATGGGCTCCCCTTGATGTTACTTCCTTTCTTGATGTTCACGTTCCTTATGGATTGTCTCTGCTGACTCAAATAGTGCTTCTTGCCAGGATTCTTCTTTGTACTTCTTCTTTGCTTTCCACTGAGGTTTTTGATATTTGCATGGTATCCTTCTCAGTAGGAGAGTGAGGTCAAAGCCCAATCCTATTTTGTCTCTACTGAACTATGAATGAAGATCTATTGGTTCTGTGACGCCTGCTTTACGCTTTCCAATAGGTCCTTTGCCATTATATCCCATTTGTTGCATGATTAAGTAACCCTTTCCATATAGGTGTGTTGGTATTACTACTTCCATAGCAGCTACTATGTTATCTTCTTCTTCATCCTTGTATAACCAGCTAAGGATGTCCTTTTCCTCTTATTCATGTGCTAGAGTGCCGAATTGGATGAATGTACCATCAAACTTGGTGAGGGGCTGAGTTGCTTGATGTGTTGATGCAGTAGGTAATCCATGAGATCTAGGTGATGTGGGTAAGTTAGCCAAACACATGGGTTCCAAAGAGTATTCCCCCATGCCTTATTCTTTGATTTTCATTTTCTACTTGAAATCTCTAGGTAATGATTTAGACTTTTCTTGTTGAAGATCTGGTGCTGAGGAATTATGTTTCTCTCTATTATGTGGAACCAAACTGTCCTGGGCTGCCCCCATTGTATTACAATGTTGAAATGGATTGTGATTAGTAGATATAGAAACCTCCTGCCCATTATAGGGGAATTTGACACACTGGTGATACATAGAAGGCACTGCTTGCATTTCATTTATCCAGGGTCGACCTAATAAGATATTGTATGTGAGATCTATGTCTAAGACCTGGCACATAGTATCTCTTTGTATCGGTCCGACTTGAATCGACAACACCACTGTTCCTTTAGAGGATCTTTCCTCATCATCATATGCCTTTATAGTAATCTTTTTGTGTGGATCAATAGAATCCGTCGAGAAGCCTAATGCATGGATAAGTTTTAAGGTACATATATTAAGTCTAGCTCCTCCATCTATTAATACTCATTTTACTCGGTGTTTATAGACTATGACTTCAATATGGAGAGGAGTATTATGTGGATGACTCAATGAGATATTATCATGCTCATAAAAAGTGAGATTATGAGGCCCTGTCATATGAGCTACCATGGCTTGGAATTTGTCAGCATCCAGATCTTGAGGTACATTTGTTTCTAATAGCCCTTGTTCGAATATGTCTTTGTGTTTTGGCAAAAGTTTCAGTGACTCCAGTATAGATATTTGAGCAGGAGTTTTGCACAGTTGGCTGACTAGTTTATATTGAATTTTGGGTACGTTGTTTGTTGTTGACGTATGTCCCTTCAAGACATATTTTTGAGCTTTGGTTGTTATGTTGACAGATTCATGATCATGCTGATCTCGGATTGTGATGATGTTTACATGATTGTCTACAGCTGATATATGATTGATGGTGTTATTGTAGATATGATTGATACAAGCCCTGCGTGTATCGTTTGAGGTTGAAGCTCCATTTTTGTTGTAGTTTGGAAGAGGATTCTTAAAGGCCCCATGGTCACCATTTGTCTTGAGACCATCCATCATTAAATCACCTCTATCAATCATTTCCTGAACAATGTTTTTCAGTCTCATGCAATCATTTGTTTGATGACCTTTGTTGCGATGAAAATCACAAAAGTGTGAGTCATTCCACCAAGGTGGTTTGATTTGTGGTTCATACTTGTTGATTGCTGGTAAAGAGATAATTTTGTTTGCCAGGAGTTCTCTGAATGCTGACTCCAATGATTGTCACAGTGGTGTGTAGACACGTTTTTGAAAATTGTTGGTGTTACCTCGTGAATTGATATTAGGTCCTCGATTTGTGTGATTATTTTGAGCATTGTTGGTGTTGTTGGTGTTGGGTTGACCTTGATTGGTATTTGGTGTGTAAGTGTTAGTGTCTGGGTTAGCACCTTTGGGATTCTTTGTAGTTTGAGGATTTCTTGATAATGCAAGCACGAGCTGCTTAGATTTTGGATCATGTGATTCATTGCCTCCTTCGTTTCCATTGTTTTTATTTCTGGTCCAGAATCTGGATTTGTCCAAGTTATTGTTTTGGTTATTGTAATTTGATGAACTTGTTCCTTCTTTAAAGAATTTTAGCGTTCCTTTCTTGACACATGCTTCTTCTACTTGAATGCCATTCTCAATCAATTTAGCGAAAGATGGTATGCATTGGAGTTTGAGCCTATAACTCATCTCACCATTCAAGTTGTTGATGAAAATTTCCATTTTCTCTTTTTCAGGGATATCTCGAGGATATTGTGAAACCATACGCCACCAATGTTGAAGGAATACCATGAATGTTTCATTGTTTTTTTGCTTGGTGTTACAGATGTCTAGCATGGTGATAGCATGTTGAATGTTATAGGAATATTGAGATATGAATTTGTTGACTAGTTCATCAAATGATCTGACAGGAGGTGTGATTTTGGATAACCATTCCATTGTTTGTTCTCCCAAGCTTCTTGGGAATAACCTCATCAAATAGGTGTCATCATGAGCAAATTCAAGACTCATGGTGCAAAATTCTCGAACATGATCACGGGGATCGCTTTTCCCATCGTACTTGTCAAATTTGGGAACGTTTGAGTTTGGAGGAAAAGGCACCATGTTCAATCTTCTGTCAAACTGATAAGGACAAATTTTATTTAATGAATACCGTATTGTTGTCCCTTGTTGCATGTCTTGCATTTGTCTTTGTAACATTTGCAATTGTTGAGTAAGGGCAATCAAAGGTGCATTATTTTGCCAAGGGAAGATTTCTTCCCTTGCATTAATCCTAGGTTGAAATGGTGTATGGAACGGTATGTTTTGCTCGGGGATGTTTTGCTCTGGTATGATTTCCTCTAGTAGATTTTGTTCAGGAATATCTTGCTCAGGGTCACGTGCGTCTTCCTCTCTTTGTCTTTCTTGATATTCGTAATGTTGAGATCTTGTTCGAAAAATGTCTATATCAAAGTCCTCTGGAATTTTAACTCCTTTTCTTGTGAGCATGAGTAGGTATTTTTCTTTGTCATTTTCCATGAGCCTTTCCACAAGTTTTTGAAATGAAGCACTTTCTTGACATTCTTGAAGAAGTTCTTCAGAAATTTCAGTGTCCTCTAGATGCGGACCTTCAAAAGGATTAGATAACCTTGGATTCATACTAGATTCAGTTTGTGCTTCGCTTTGTTTGTTTTGCTGAGAGCGAGTGAAAATAGGCATTTTTAGAAATATTCGGGGGTTGGTGGTGGTAACCTTGGGAAGTTATGAGTGATGCACTCATCGGGAAAGAATGCTAGATTGATCTTTCCTCCATGATTTATGAGTTGACTGAACGCAGATTTTTGATAGAAGGCTCTAGTCTTTAAAGGTTCCTTGTTAAATTCATTTGATTTGTTCTGAATATATAGTCGTACATGATGAAGGAATGTTTGATGAGATTTGAAGAGTTGACGATTGATGTATAAAAATTTATTTCTTTTGGCGAATTTCAAAGAACTTGGTTGTTGTTTCTTCAACTTAGTGTTACGGTAAATATTATTTCTTCTCAGAATATGAGGATTAGTCATGCACAAGCGATCAATGGTTTCCTTTGAGTTGTTTTGGATTCAATTTTTCTTCTTTTGGAAACTCGATTTTTACTTTATCAAAGTGAAGGTTTAGATGCCCTCTCGTGACAAAGTGTGTCAAATGATTTTGAATACGAGATTTCCCGATATGGAAACTCGATTTGACAACTTGGAGTTTTAAACAAGTGTGTTTTGGGATAAAATTTGTGAGATAAAAAGGACCTATTTGCCACTTGTGATGATGCTTCCTTATTTTGATAAGATAGATATGTTTATCGTGCGACCAATTTTAGATGTTTGGACAACTTTTGTTTGATGGGAAACTTGCTTTGGAAATAGCTTTTGATACTTTGTTTTTGGTATTTTGATTTGACGAAGTTCGGGCTGATGAAAGGAGGTTTCCGAAAATGTTTTCAAAATTTTCCAAATTTACCTATGTTTTGCCCCTTGTTTTTCTAGTTTTGACCACGCGTTGAAACAGAGATTCTATGTGCTACAAAATTTTCTCAAAGCGCTAAGGAAAAGACCCCATGCACTATGTTGCCTCATTCTACGTGCTAACTGTTACTGATAGTTAATTTTGTTTCAGCTTTCATTTCAAAATATCATGCGCTAATATGAGCCACTGATGCACTAATATTTATACTCTACGCGCTAAAGGTTGACTTCCACGCGCTAAGCTATTTTCAGAACGCGCTAACTGCTACTACTGATTTTAAATTTTGGTAAAACACTACTGTTAATACTTTACGCGCTAAGGATAAAGTTTGATGCACTAAAATATGGTTGCCACATGCTAAGATGTTGTTCTTACGCACTAAACTGCCCTGACTTGATTGTTTTCTGCAATTTTTGGTATTTTGCTTTAAGTTTTTTAATTCTGATAAATGATTTTCTGAAGTAACCAATGAAAGCACGATACCAAAGAGACAACCATTTTGCCTAATCTAAACAATAGGTGTATGTTCGGCGAGGATGTGTTCAAATCCCCAATGTTTCAACAGGTTTAGATACAACATGCATTTCAAACAGACTCTTTATTCAAAGGTCATAAGCAACATCATAGCCCACTAGTCTCAATACTCCATCAGCTCAAACAACCATGTCACCCCCTAGAGGGTGCTTGTTTTTTTGCCTTTTGCCAGAAATTAACTCAAAGTGAATTGCTTCACAATTGAGTAGTTATCTTGGGAGATATATGGTGAGCGATCTTGGGGGTGGATTCTTCCCCACCCTTGCACTATGATATTAAAAATGTCTAGTTACTGACTCAGCTCAAAGTTTCTATGCTAAGGTTCGTAATCAAGCTTCCTATTTGGCCGTCAGTGATAAACTCCCTCAGGAGGCTTCCCAACCTTTAGAACAAAGGTTTTACGTATCTCAAGGATACTGGGGGAAGGCTAATCGCTGGGCGCAACCGTTGAAAAGGAACTTCGTCACTTTTCACTTTTGATTATAGTGGGTTGGAACACTTGGCTTCAAAGTTGTTTCCTATTTAGGTCGTTCCCTTCACACCGGCCAAAAATTGCTTTAAGAGTTTTTCAACCCTTTGGGAAGGTAGGCCTGCTAAAGGATTTAAATGCTGTATGACTGAAAGCGTAAGAGTAGTTTGGCTTTTTGATCACCCAGTTAAGGGGAGAGCATATACCTTCTACTTTCGAAACAAGGCAAACAAGGTTCATTTTACCTTTCAAGTCAATTATTTTCTAAGATTTATATGGAGATGTTTCTCCACGAAAACATGGTGTTCCTTTTATTTCCTTCAAAGCAATGATTTTCTAACCTAGGAAAAGAATTTGGTCAACAAAGCAAAACTTCGATGTTTGGTCAACAAAAGAAATCAATAAAAGGGGAAGATCTTCCCTCTTTGATTGTGAACAAAAATTTTAAGTGGTTCTTTTTCCTTGCAAAAAAAATTTAAAAAAATAAAAAATAAAATGGATCCTTTAAAATAAAAGATTGTTTTGTTCCTTTTAGAGCCCAAAGTGAAAATTTTCTCTCCTAGAAAAAGATTGTTTTTGTGGTTATTTTTATAGCCCAAAATAAGGTGTGTTCAATTTTAGCCAACAATGATTATAAAGACTCTAAATTTTAACTAACTTAACTAAGTTAGTAAAAATTTAAACTGCTTGTAATTCTATAAATAAAACTAGTTCTACCTGCAAGAAATTGTCAATATCCTACAAAATATCAATCAAACAGTTAGAAAAATCTTGGATTTTGTGGACTTCTACAAGTCTAAATTTAAGTTCGGTTACAATTTTGTTTTTGTTTTCCTTATGTGATGCACTACATAGCAGATTGTACGCTCTAAAGGATGACTATGATGCGCTATCGGACAGACCCGATGCGCTAAGCTATTTTCCGGATGCGCTACTCTGTTTTTCTTCTGTGCCGAGACCTACATGAAAAGATTAGTGAGGATGATGCGCTAAGCTAAGGACGTCACGTGCTAGAGTATAAACCACATGCGCTAAACAGTGTACGAGATGTGCTAGAATGTTAACCAAATGCGCTAAGGGATGTTCCCCATGCATTGATTCGTGTTTCCTGCGTACCTGCAAAAGTGTTTATTTTTTAAAACCGATTTGATTAATGGGGTAGGGCCCCATGGTGGGTGCCAGAAATGTATGCGGGAAAAGCAGGTCAATGAAACTTAAAATGCAAAAAGTGAAGCCCAAAGAGACTTGTCCACACACCCACAAGACTTCTTGGTGCAAGCTATGGAGTCATGAAGGATGACTCAACTTCCCAAGGTTGGTTCCATGGTTCTCTATCTCACAAGGTCCCTCAAACCAATACCTTTGCTCTCAGATTATTGAGCAAAGTGGTTTAGGGATGAAAATTGCAAGAACAAGGGATGCTTTTGATTGATTTTACCATGAGAATGCATCCTATCTATGCATGATTCTACAAATGCAATAAACTATATTATAAGATGACAAGATTAGTAGTAATACTATCCTAACATGATATACTAGTTATATGATTTAGTCTAATGATAAAAGAAGTAGTCTAAAATGTTTATTAGATTAATTCCTATTACAAATAGAGACTAGATTTGTTAAAATTGAGCATAAGTGTGATGCTAAGAGCTTGCATGAATCATAAAATGGAGAAATGGGAGCTCTATTTATAGCAAAAATAGGGCAATGGATGGCCAGGATTGAAAGAGTTGATGAAGGGTCAAGTTTGAAAGTTGATCAATCCATGTTTACAATTTTCACCAATGAAATGGTGACAATTGTCAACATAAGGTTGGATGAGAGGAGATGTAAGAAGAATTAAATGCTTGAGAAGACCTTATGGTTATCTTAGAATGTAAGGGTTAAGGTTAGGTTAAGGTTATCCATTGGATAAAGTTTTTACCCAAGAGGTAAACTCTTGTGCAAAGGATAAAGGAATAACTATGGTCAAAGCAAAAAATGCTTGATGAGACCCTTGGGCTACATGGAGGTTAAGTTAGTCAAAAAGTCTCTAACCATGCCACTAAGGGTTAGTTAACCATTAATGGTTTAAAGACTTTGGGGATAAACTTGTAAGAGTCCTTCCAAGTTTGGGGGGATTCAACAAGTTGGTTTGTTGAATGGATAAAGGCTTTAATGCCCTTTGGAGACTTTACGAAAAAAATTGAGAAGTGACCTTCTCAAATTTAGGGAAAAGGGATAATGAATGGGTTTAGGGTTAATTGATTAGGATTAGATGAATTCTAGAAGAAATTAGGAATAGGGTTTAGTATGCAAGTGGGAGATGTAGGATTTTGTAAGTGGATGAGGAAAATATAATTTAATTAAAATAAAGTTAATTTATTTTAATTTGGTTGCAAATTGGGAAATTGAATATTAATTTATTTTAATTTATTCAATTTGGGGTAAACTTTTTAATTAAATATGAATTTAATTAAAAGTGGAGAGAAGGGATTTAATTGAATAAAATGATTTATCCCATTAAATGGTAAAAAGGGGTTCTAGTGAATTTAACTAAATAAATTTAGTAATTTACTTAATTAAATAGAGGAATGTGGGTGATTTAATTAAATTGGATTTAATTAAATAGAGGAATGAACATAAAATATTCATTTAGGAATATGGTCATTTTTATATGTCTACAGTTTCCTTTTTAATTTAGCATGTATGGATGGCATTATGGTTAAAATGTATAATGTGGATTAGATGATATTAATCTTAAATGCATGTATGTAGTCATCTTATTAAATGCAGTAGTTTGGATCATGAAGAATGTAGGTTGGTATAATGGAAAGTATTCATTAGTTTATAATGCAATTAAAGTATGTAAGGGAATTAGATGCACGACATATGTTTTAATGTAAGTTTGGTCAAAATGTATGGTTAAATCGTAATGGATGAACTTAATCATGTTATCTATATTTTTAACTTACCAAAATAATTTATCCTTGTTTAAAGCATTATCATATCATTAAGTTAATCAACTTAATCGGATTAATTAGAGTGAGTTGAGTTAGTGTTGAATCAAGTAATCACATTGGGAAACTCTTTAGGTGTTATTTAATTCTTTCATTGTGTAATTCTGAGCTTAATGATAATTTAATATATCATTATTTTGTTTAAACTTGAAAAAAAAAATTATTTGCACTTTATTCCTGTGTTTTAGCTTTATCCCTTCGAGATTTCCTGGCAATTACAAGGTATAATTGAACCAAGATGACCTGAGTGTTACTTGTGTAAAACAGACAAGAGTTAACCTTAGTCCCGTACAAATTTGAAATGTCTTCAATGATTTGTTGCCTAATCACGTCGTAAGACAAATTTGCATAGTAGAAGGCTTCACTCCCAAACAATAGACAAAGAAAAACATCACATTCCTTCCTTGCTTCTCTAGTATTTGAAACATCCTTGAGTCACTTAGGAGATATGATAAGAAAAAATCAACAACCATAAGTAAGCATGCATGCTATTGGAAATGTATTCTTGTCAAGTAAAACATCTTGCAAATAGATCTTTTGGTCAATTCTAGTTCAATTCCATGATGTCTAGCCTTCTTGTATTATTGTTGTCATTGTGGGTTGTCTTGATCCTTGTAATTATACTATGTGTTTGGTCTGATGTCCAAAAACCACAAGGTGAAATGTCCCTCTAACGAGGTCAGGATTTTGCCCCTTGCTATCGATACTACTTCTATATGGATATATACAACGATCACCAAGCCATGGTGGGATATGATTCAGATAATTGATTTAGATAATCAGGGACAGTGACTACCGTAAATATGTATGGGATAATGTGATGAATACTAAGAGGGGGGGGTGAATTAGTATGCCAAAAATCACTGCACTAAAACACTTACACAGTCTAACAGACAGACCGGTTACCACACATGCAAACCAAAATGCGAATAAAGCATTCACCCACAAAAGCAATACAACCATAACACAAGATATTTGATGTGAAAACCCAACTGGGAAAAACCACGGTGAGATGGAACTCACAAGTCACTATTTGCAGAATAGAAACCAGACCGGTTAAGGTCAGACCAGTAAGGTCTTACAATGTTCTTCACCAGAACAGATCCTGTTAGGAATCTCAATCTCTGTTAGGAGATAAGTCCGATTAAAGACTACCTTGTTAGAGGATTTTAGATTCACATGAGTGAACCACCTTGTTAGAGGATTTTACAAAGGCTTTGAGGCCTACCCGGTTAAGGGCTACAGACTTGTCAAAGATGTGAGTAATCAACAATTGTTTGATCTATCTAATAGCACAAACTACTTGGTTAGATCCAATATTTCTTACAGTTAATGCATTCCAACATTACTTCAGTCTTCTCTATCTCTCTCTTAGTTACAACTCGATCTTCTCAGATAAGATCATTCTTACAACAACTCAACATCCACTGTAAACCCTAGCACGACATTAACCCTTTTAGCAACAACTTAAAACCCTAGACATGATGTCCTTTTTAAAGGAATCTGATTTCATGTCAGTCCAATAGGATTACATTACAATTTCCTAGGTTCAATGAATCTAGACATACTCAGTAACACGACACAAAAAGCACCGTCAATGTGTCGGCACCGTCAAACAATCGGTGGATTGGTAACTCATCACAAAATGTCGGTTGGTAACTCATCACAGAGTATTACCCATTCATACAAAATACCAGTTGCCGGTTTGACAAAAATGAAGACTGGTAAGAATGTGTCGTGCCGCTTTGCTCCCTCGTACCGCTTGGGGTCGACATGCCTCTTCAAACCGGGAAACACATTCTGCAAAATCACCACTAGTCTAAAGACTAGAATACAACATACCGGTTGGAACAAATACCGGTTGAGCTCAAGCTGATACATTTAAAGGGGATCTCAATACAAGTGTGTGTCCATCAATGACAATCACAACATAAATAAACAAAAATGCCAACAATCTCCCCCTTTGGCATTGATGGAAACACTTAGGAAAATAAAATTTTGATATCTAAGTGTTTTACAACAAAAACTTGCCATTAACAAAATTGCTCCCCCTAAGCATATACACTATCCCTTAATCAACACAGTGTATAGCAATTTTGCATACAGAGCATATAGCATATATCAAAACATATATCAAAATTTCAAAACCAGATACTTCTCCCCCTGTGTCAGAAGATCAAAATTTTAAAACCAAAAACCAGATACTTCTCCCCCTTTGCCAACAATGACAAAGTACCATTGAATAACCCTGTTTCCATATATATATATAAAATTTTATGACAATAATGAATAATACTTGTCAAAAATTGATTTATAGTCCTACAAAAATTGTTTCATGGATAGAGACAGGACTGAAGTAGGGAGGTTGCCACTTCTTTCTCTGTTTGCATCTGGGATACCTGTTCCTCCATGGCATCAACTGTGCTCAGTTCCTGTGTGATTGTCAGGGCATCCAGGTTCAGATAACACTTTTGAAGAATTTACAGTCGTGGAAGTAAAACCAGTTGAAGCTCCTGCAAATCCCTAGACCGTGTACTGATCTCTTGCTCCATCTTGGTTGACTGGATCTGTAACCAGTGAACGGTTTGCCTGTATGTTGCAAAGGAATCATAAGGTGTCTTAAATGTGCCCAAGTAGGACTGTAAGTCCATTTGAAGCTTTTGCTTCCTAGCTAGCATATCATCGCAGAACAGATGAGGTTGACAGATTTTGCTGAGTAGCAAGTTTCCCTCATCCAAGGCATTCCTTATGTCCTTTTGGTCTTTCAGCAGTTCAGTCCTAAGCTCACTCATCTTTTTCACCAGAGCAACGTTAAGAGCCTTTTGGTGCTCTTTCTTGACATTGGCCTCAGCTGCTTCTTCCAGGCTCTGCAACTGATCATCCACTATAGTACATTGTAGTTTGAGCTGTGCTAGTGATGATTCAGTGTCCAGAAGATTAGTACCGGGGATTAAATCGGTAAGGGTGTCTACAGCCGCCTGAATTATGTACCGTTCCTTTTTCCTACGAATAATCTCAAGGCGCTCTTGGGCAACCTTGATGCTCTGCATAAGCTCCGACTCACTTGCAGATTGGAGATCAATAGGACTCGAGATATGAGCTGGTTTGGCTTGGCTCCTGGTTGCCTTAGGAGTCTCCATCTGTGTGCTCTTCATTGCTTCAGCTGCCTTATCTGCTTCTACCTTCTTCCTTTTCTCTGCTTCTTTCTTCTATTCTTGTTCCCTATCTTCTTCTTCTTTCTTTTTCCTCTCCTTCTCTTCTTTCTCTTTCTCTTCCCTCTTTTTCTTTTCTTCCTCTTCCATCTTCTTCTTGTCTTCCTCTTCTTTCTTCTTCTTCTCTGCTTCTTCCTTCTTCTTTGCTTCCTCTTCCTTCTTCTTCTGTTCTTCCTCTTCCTTCTTCTTCTTCTCTTCCTCTTCCTTATTTCTCTTTTCTTCCTCTTCCTTCTTCTTCTTTTCTTCCTTATCCTCTTCTTCTTTCTTGTTCCAATCATCTTCTTGCTTCTTCTTCTCTTCATCTTTTCGTTTCTCCTCTTCCTCTTTTCTCTTCTCTTCCTCTTTCTTCTTTTTCTCATCTTCATCCCTCTTTTTCTTCTCTTCCTATTCCTTAGCCCCTTCCTGTGTGTCCTTAGCCTACTCACCACCTTGTTTGGCTTGTTGCCCCTGTTCAGTTCCCTCAGAAGGTATGTCCTGAGTGACATCTTCTACATCCAGGGCATCGACATCGATAGTGTCGATTGGTTCTTCAACCAGGTTTCCTTCCTCATCAAAAACCTCATCCAGTTTGGAAATAACCGGTTCTTTTTTCTCTTGGAGGTTGGCCATTCATGCTTTGTGAGCTAGAACAACATGATTCATGTGCTGATGAGTGTCTTTTTCCACATCATCAATTCTTCCCTCCAACAGCCAGTGTCTTCTTCTCCTTGTGAAGAAGAGACCTTTATTTTGATCCAATACATCAAACAATTTTGAATTTGAGAGATCGGGAAAGTACTGTGAAAAGACTTTCTCCCTAATCTCCTATTCTTTTTCAATGACAATGCGCCATTTATTATCTAATGCTTTAAATAAAGAAGTCGGTGTCTGAGATTTAATCTCTGATGGCGACTAGTCATTCTTGCACAAATAAATAATGATTTCCTGTAATATTTCTTCCTTCTCCTCATCACTGAACTCATCATAATAATCTACTAAATTATGAAGTAATTTTCTCCTAATATTCTTAACTGTCCTTTGAAAATGTGTCAAAGGTTTGTATGAGGAGATGTTAATATTTACCAGTGTGGATGTTGTTGGTTCATTCTTCTTCATCTTCTTTGTCTGTCTGGCCTTCTTTGGCTTTTCATCAGACTCGGTTTCTTCAGAGTTCGGTTCATTTGTCTTAGTCTTCCTTTTTCTTTCAAAGACTTTTGCCAGTGTTACCTTTGGTTTCTTCTTTGCCGGTGACCGCTTGGTCACTCTTGGAGTTGCAGTGGTAGCCAGTACCGATGCTACAGGCATTGCCTTGGCTTTCTTTGCTGCCAGTTCTTTTCCTTTCTTAACAGATGGTTCTTCAGCCAGTGCAATCCTCTCCGAGTAGGTTCCGGTCCTTTTAGCCTTTGGATCAATAGGCGAGGTAATAAGGGTTGAGGCATACCCTTCCAGCATATCATACATAACTTCATAGCCCATTGGCTCCACTTCCTCCATTCTAGGCTCAACAGCCTCCATTAAGCATTTGTCCACCTGAATGGTGAAACAGATGTCATCTTTGTATTTCTTCACTATATCACCTGAGATTCTTACCCTTTGACTCATCTTTCTTCTGAACTCATCAAAATATTTGTTCAGTACTTAAGGGTAACCAGTTCCAATGGCTTGTACGCTTTCCTTAATCTACTTGGTTACTGGTTGGTCAGGAGACCACTGGACATCTCCTACTCCAGGAAAGTAGCCTTGGAAATAGAAGAACAACCCTACCAGTAGTTGTCCAAACTTAAACCTCAGTGCATTTTCCTATTTGATTGCCTTTAGATTCAATAGGAGTTGCCTCTGCATACCGGTGCATAAGTCAAAAGATGCATCCTCTTTAATCATCCGGTAAGCGGCATTTACCGTTGTAGCAGATACAAAATTAATCCTGCTAGCTGAAAATGTTCTGTAGCCTATCACCATGCAGGCGTATTTCACCAGATCATCCTTGATAGGATTAACTATCATACCCCGTGAGTCACTTGTTGAACCGGTGAGCTTGGCTATTTCAGTTTTGCTTACCTTTCTGAGGGCTGGCACTTCCCCTGTGTTATAAAAACCAGTGACTGCATGAATTGCCTGAGGTGTAATATCATGCATCCTTTCCAGGTACATCTTGTCACCGTGGACTCTGCTCAAAATGATCCTGATGTGATCCTCCGTAAAATCTTCTAGAAAATATACTGCATTATGGAATTTCTTCTAGTCTAAGATACTAAACTCCGGTTTGATCTTTTTGTCCTTGCCGCAAAATAGACCTAATTGAGTGTGAATAGCTAAAGACCCTAGGTCTTCTATTTTGCAATCAATATAATCACAAATTCCCTCTTCAACTATGACTCCAGCCGGAACTTGTGATAAGGCATTATATTTGGACTTCCTCTGAATAAAACTTTCCGACTCAATGGATGTACTTGAACTGGTATGAGATGTGGAAGCCATTGTAGAGTATTTCAAGAACACGAAAAATACCTTTCAAATGCGAATTTAGGGCTTCTTGATTCTGCTTCACTCCACTCTCCGTCAGTTGCCAAATCACCACTTTGTGTTCTCCACTACTGCTTGCAAACTGGATTTGAATCTCTTTCAAGGTTTATCAATTTCTTGAAATCTTAGCTCAAATCAGCTTTTCTTCGCTCTGCACTTGAAAACTTTTCTTCGCTCTGCACTTGAAAACTTTTCTTCGCTCGAAAACAAATAGTGAGAAATGATTTGAAATATGCTTTTATACATGTCTCTCACCTACCGCCATTAATGTTCCTCTGTTAGGGCGTAAACCCTAATTTGCCTTTTTATCGTTTCCAGTCTTCTGCCAAGCGACAGGTATCGCATACCGGTTAAGGTCTTTTGCCGGTGTAAACTGGGGGTTTGAAAGCATTTCGCCGTTTGCTCCCCCTAAGCCTTTTGAGGCTTAGTTTGCCTGTTCCGATATTTCCACACTAGGTGTAGAAACTGGTTCCTCTTCCAACATTGTTGGTTTCTTCCTCCAAGTTTTGTTCATGTCCCCTTGAACTTTTTCAACATTGATTTCTCCTTCCTAAGTGATCGGTATATCATCAGATATACTTTTTCTTCTTCTGCAGAATCTTGCAATGTGACCTGGTTTGTTGCAATTATAGCAAACCAATCCAGGTGCTCTCCAAGGTCCATTGTACATATTTCCATTCTTCCTTCTGCATGTTGCAGCAGTGTGACCATGACCATGACAGACCATACAATTTTCTCTCCATCCGGTTGCCGCTTGATGGCCACCACTTCTTGACTGATGATTGAAGATATTAAACCGGTTGTGGTTCCAGTTCACAAAAGGTTCAGGACCAGTTCCTTGGGTCCTTTGAGGATATCTTCTAGTGTTATTCATCACAGACTTGCATTCAAATGTTCTATGCCCAAACTTGTTGCATGCATAACAATGACCATTGAACTTATTGGATCTAGGTATATTGTTAATAAAATATGGAAAATTATTGTAGGCTTTGCTCCTACATACATTGGTAGTGTGTCCTTCTTTAAGACAGTTAAAGCAAACAGGTTTGAATTTTTGCTTACCTTTTCCTTTGAGTGTCGGTTGCTTCTTTGATGCTTCAACATTTGTTCCTGAGGATTCTCCTTCCTCATGTCCGGAGAAACCAAGACCATTGGTATTTTTTGCTGGTCTAGATGACTCAAGCTTTTGCTCTAGCTTGACAGTACTTTTGCCAAACTTAGCAAGTATTTCCTTTGACTCAGAGAGTTATTTGGAAATAGCAGTATTTGTCTCCATTAGACTTGCATTTTCAGAGATGGCTATGTTCAGTTCACCTTGCATGTATTCCTTTTCCATTCTGCTCTCATGAAGGCGAGCAGTCAGTGCACTAATCTCTTGTTTCAACTTGGAGATCTCATGATCTCTGTCCTTTACCAGATCTTCAGCTTTTCTCCGGTTCTCAAGCTCTTGACTAAACTGAATAGTCAGTCCTTCCAACTCCTTTCTTAGATTGGAGTTTGAATCATTCAGCTTGTTCACTTCTGCAATCATGGCTTCCATGTTAGCTTCATCTTCAGAACTACTTTCAGATAGCTCCATCAGTCTCTCTGCATGTTTTCTCCTTTTTGCTTGAGATGCTTTGTATTTGACCATAAGATCATCATAGGCTTTCTCAGACTGAGTGAGCCATTGAGTAAGTTCCCTCATGGTGCATTCCCCCATATCTCTTTCCAAGTGGTTAAACTTATAGAAAGGTAGGCTCTAATACCAATTGATGAATTCTAAGAGGGGGGGTGAATTAGTATGCCAAAAATCACTGCACTAAAACACTTACACAGTCTAAAGATAAACCGGTAAAATAGTCTAAAAGACACACCGGTTACCACACATGCAAACCAAAATGCAAATAAAGCATTCACCCACAAAAGCAATACAACCATAACACAAGATATTTGATGTGGAAACCCAACTGGGAAAAACCACGGTGAGATGGAACTCACAAGTCACTATCTGCAGAATAGAAACTAGACCGGTTAAGGTCAGATCAGTTAAGGTCTTACAATGTTCTTCACCAAAACAGATCCTATTAGGAATCTCAATCTCTGTTAGGAGATAAGTCTAATTAAAGACTACCTTGTTAGAGGATTTTAGATTTACAGGAGTGAACCACCTTGTTAGAGGATTTTAAAAAGGCTTTGAGACCTACCCGGTTAAGGGCTACAAACTTGTCAAAGATGTGAGTAATCAACAAGTGTTTGATCTATCTAATAGCACAAACTGCTTGGTTAGATCCAATATTGCTCACAGTTAATGCATTTTAGCATTACTTCAGTCTTCTCTATCTCTCTCTTAGTTACAACTCGATCTTCTCAGATAAGATCGTTCTTACAACAACTCAACATCCACCTTAAACCCTAGCACAACATTAACCCTTTCAGCAACAACTTAAAACCCTAGACATGATGTCCTTTTTAAAGGAATCTGATTTCATGTCGATCCAATAGGATTACATTACAATTTCCTAGGTTCAATGAATCTAGACATACTCAGTAACACGACACAAAAAGCACCGTCAATGTGTCGGCACCGTCAAACAATTGGTGGATTGGTAACTCATCACAAAATGTCGGTTGGTAACTCATCACAGAGTATTACCGGTTCATACAAAATACCGGTTGCCGGTTTGACAAAAATGAAGACTGGTAAGAATGTGTTGTGCCGCTTTGCTCCCTTGTACCGCTTGGGATCTACGAACCGCTTGGGGTCGACATGCCGCTTCAAACCGGGAAACACATTCTGCAAAATCACCACTAGTCTAAAGACTAGAATACAACATACCGGTTGGAACAAATACCGGTTGAGCTCAAGCTCATACATATAAAGGGGATCTCAATACAAGTGTGTGTCCATCAATGACAATCACAACATAAATAAACAAAAATGCCAACATAATGTTATGTTTATAAATGTTTGCAGTGGCTATTGGTTTAGATCAGATGGAACCAAAGATATGATGTGAGTACCAGTAGATAGAGGAGCTTCTCTCTCATAAATAACGCCTATTGCTAGGTTTTCGCCACTTGTTTTTATTGCACTTTTTATTGTTTTCGATTTTTTTTTTTGAAAGATGAAACATGTACTGCCATCAATTGATAAAGATAAGGCTAACTAGAACAAACTCCAGCAGTCATACTAATCTATGCCATTGTTTTGATTTGTTCAATGATTGATAAGAATGTCTAGTTTCAAAGAGTAAGTACCCCGTATAAGACCGATCTGTCTGGTTTCGAGTGTACCTATCTCTATATAAGACATGTTGATGCATTGATGCTGATGTTGATAGATGGATTGATTAACAAGACTCAATGATTGATAGGAATGTCTAGTTTCAAAGAGTGAGTACCCCATATAAGACCGATATGTCTGGTTTTGAGTGTACCTATCCCTGTATAAGACATGTTGATGTTGATAGATTTCAAGTGATGAATTGATTAACAAGACATGTGATCAATTTGATTACAAAATTTGATAGTTTTCCTATTGTTGATTTGATAGATGGGTCATGCGTTCATGCTTTGATTTTCAATTTTTTGTTTTTTTTTAGACATTTTTTATTTTGTAGAATTTTTGGATTAAAAGAAAAATGTATTGGTTGCCCTAATGTATAGAAAGACAAGGAATATTATGAATGGATGACTGGACCATTGAGGTGGAAATAGATAGGAGAAATACGAAGGTAGCTTATGAGGAGACACACAAAGAACTTTTTGAAATCATGTTTTTGTCCTTAGTTTTGATTAAGATCAAGGATGGAAAAGGGGATATGGATAGGAGAAACAAGATCATATATAGTGATAGATGATGGAAGAAATGAATAGATAGGATAAGGGATATGGACTAGAGGGTATGGATAAGGTGAAGCAAGATCATAGATAGCACTAGATGATGGAAGTAATGAATAGATAAGATAGATGGTATGGATAAAGTGAAGAAAGATCGTAGATAGCACTAGATGATAGAATCAATAAATAGATAGGATAGATGGTATGGATAAAGTGAAGTAAGATCATAGACAGCACTAGATGAGAGAAGCAATGAATAGATAGGATATATGGTATGGATACAGTGAAGCAAGATCATAGATAGCACTGGATGATAGAAGTGATGAATAGATAGGATAAATGGTATGGATAAAGTAAAAAGATCATAGATAGCACTGGATGATGGAAGCAATGAATAGATAGGATACATGGTATGGATAAAGTGAAGCAAGATCATTGATAGCACTGGATGATGGAAGCAATGAATAGATAGGTTAGATGGTATGGATAAAGTGAAGCAAGATCATAGATAATAATGAATTTAGATAGGGTAATGGATATTGTCTAGGAAGGATAATGGGAGATGTGGTATGAAGAATAGAGTGGATGAACTTTTCCCCCAAGCACAGAGGTCTCCATTTGCAAAGAGGTTATATGTAAGATTGTCACAACATCTAGCACCACCCAAATAAGTGTTCCTAAACTTTTCAAAGATAGCGACCCAACCCACACTTAGAACCTCCGAAAAATTCAATTGGACATATCTAGCAACTAGGAAGTAGACTCAAAAGGGAAGAAGAATCCCAAACTGGATCAAGGTACTGAGTCTTTGATTACCCATGTGTGTGCAATTGGGTTCATTCTGACTCATATGATCATCGTAATCTTCAGAACCCAACGTGGCTAGCTACATGAGTTACCTTGACTTCAAAAGCATCCTGGATAGAGCCTCGCTTCCAACAAGCATCCATAGCTCTGACAATATTATCATTGTAATATCACAAATATTTTTCCATTCCCAGCCAGGCGTCTATAGCCCCGATGGAGTTACTAGCATGTTCCATAGCCAAGCATTTTGATGTCATTTCTTTGCATTTTTTTGATATTTTTTTTTGCTAATGCTTTTGATCTTTTGATATTGTCTTTTTCTTTCTTATTTTAATTGCATTGGCTTGTAAGTGATAAAACTCACATGGGTCTGATAATTGTAGTGGCACTGAAGCAAGATTTTATATTTTTCACTAGCCATGTCTTCGACTAAGAGATCACAATGATTTAGAGAAATTGATTAAGTGTATGAGATATAGTAATCAAAAGATGTTGATACCAAGATACGATAAGTGGCTCTTTTCTAGATTGAGTGTGTATCCCAACCAAAAGAAAATGTTAAAGATTAACAACCTTGGATTTTGAAGCATTTCATGGATATACATTTAGGAAAAGGACTGAACATGAGATTCAAGCATGGGAAAGCATGCGACAAAATGACACAAATGCCTATTTCACAGATGATGAATTTATGCAAAGGATTGAATGAAAGAGATGGAAGGATAGAAAAAAAGGTGTTGGATAGAAGATAGAAAGTTTGAAGATTTGTGTGAGGATGGATGGAAATGTATTCAAGATGAGTGTTGGTACACAACTCAAGAAGTAATGAAGAGATGGAGGAAAATTGAATTTTGGGACATAATGACCTAAAATAGATAAAGGAAATGATGAAAGAATAGTGTTGGAAAGATGTTTAGATAGATGGTTGAAAGAAGTTCAAAGATGTGTGCCTTTGTTGATCTTTCTTATGGATCATTTGAGGTGATGGATTGGTGGATGGAGGGAGGTAAGGACCCAAGATGGATGGAAGGGATGGAGAGTTTGACTTTGGAATGAAAGGACCTAAGATAGATTTGAAGGATGAAGAGCTTGACTTTGGAATGAAAGGACCTAAAATGGATTTGGAGGATGAAGAGTGTGCCTTTGAAATGAAAGGACCTAAGATGGATTTGAAGGATGAAGAGATTGACTTTGGAATGAAAGGACCTAAAATGGATTGGGAGGATGAAGAGTTTAACTTTGGAATGAAAGGAACTAAGATGGATTTGGAGGATGAAAGGATTCCTTGATCTTGATCTTGACTCGGGGTAGGATCAATTGAGCTTGTGCTTTTCTCTTGATTTTGAATTAGATTAGTGACGAAGATGGAAGGGATAGCATGCTCTTGCTTAGGAGGTGGATGTGGAATGGGACTCTGCTCTTAAGATAAAAGGGGATCATCATGGATGGAATACCAAAATCTTAGGGGATCATCATAAGATTCTTGATGGGTGGGATCTTGATAAAAAAATGGGATTAGATTGGAGAACCATGATAGCTTGATCTTAATTTAAGCTAGGACTCATTTCCTTTGAATAAGCTTCTTCTTTTGCAAGCAATAAGGGATGGTCATATGAGTGATCAAAGTGTTGGTGTTGTTGGTTGATATGGATACTTTGTTTCGATATGCAAACCTACTTGTCAAGTAGAGGTTTAGTTTGATTCGCCCCCATGACAAAGTGTGCCGAATGATATGGATCCAGTTTCACGATATAGAAACTAAATTTGACAACTTGAGCACCTAACTAGGTACTGGTTTCAATAAGATAGTACAAGAGTTGATGTTGATGGTTGATATGCATACTTTGTTTCGATACTCAAGCCTACTTGTCAAGTAGAGGTTTAGTTTGATTCACCCCCACGACAAAGTGTGTCAAATGATATGAGTCAAGCTTCATGATATAGAAACTTAATTTGACAACTTGAGAACCTAACTAGGTATTGGTTTTGATAAGATTGGTTGAATGTTGGAACACTTGATCACTCTATTTGATACTCCTTAACCTTTTTGGATGAAGTCTTGTTTAAGATAGTTGAAATGTTGATAACCACCTCCAAGGGTGTCTTGTTGGATTTGAAAATCTCTGCCACTCATGATTTCTCTTTGTTTGACTAATTTTTGAGTTGATTGATTGATATTTTTGCAAGATGTTTTAACATTTGTGACAAGAATATACATAGCACACATAAAGACAATGGTCATCCTAATGCTAAGCATTGAGTGTATGTTCTTTTGAGGATGTGTTCAAATCCCCGATGTTTTCACTGGTTTGGATCATGATAAATACACATCAGACAGACTCTTTATTCAAAAGTTATTGACAATATCATAGCCCACTAGTCTTGATACTCTGTCAGCTCAAACAACCTTGTCACCTCCTAGAGGGCACCCGCTTTTTTGCCTTTTGCTAGAAATTAACCCAAAGTGAATTGATTCACAATTGGGTAGTTATCTTGGGAGATATATGGTGAGTAATATTGGGGGCAGATTCTTCCCCATCCTTGCACTATGATATTGCCAATGTTTGGCCACTAACTCAACTCAAAGTCTCTATTGCTATGACTTTCAGTAAGGATTTTGTTCGAAGAGATTCCTTGAAGTCGTGCAAGCGTGATTGAGGCCTATAGCCCAAAAAAGTATCTAACAAGATGTAGTCATGCACGCGTGATTGAGACCACAAGGTCCTACAAAGTGCTCGACATGAGAGATCTCAAAGAGATAATTGAAATATGCTCCATCCCTGAGATTTTTATCTCAAAGGCTATTTATTTATAGTGAGTTAGAATAATTGGCTTTAGCCATGCTCACTTGGGTCGTTCTCCTCACTATCCCCCTCAAGGTGTTCGAGAAGACAGACCCTCTAAAGGATTTAATTGCATGAAAATGAAGAAAACATTAAAAGAGTGGGTTTGGCTTTTTGGTCACCCAATTAAGGGGAGAGCATATACCTACCACTTCCGAGACAAGACAAACAATATTCTTTTTATCCTTCCAAAGCAATGATTTGTTAAATCCTAATTGGAGATGTTTCTCAAACCGAACATGGTGTTCTTTTTAATCCTTCATAGAAATGATTCTCTAGACTAGGAAGAGGAAATCCTGGTCAACATAAAGTAAAGCACGTTGCTAGAAATTAAATTGATATTGCAAAAATGGACAAGTTGATTGTTCGTTTTAATCGATATTGCAAAATGAAGTGTTCGTTTTTAGCCAAGATAGTAGAATGGAGTGTTCTTTTTAGCTCAGATTGTATAAAAATGACAATGTGATGGTTTGTTTTAACTGATATTGCAAGACGTGAATGTTCATTTTAGACCATGATAGCAAAGTGTGAATGTGCAAGATTTTGCTAAATAGAAATAAGAATTATTTTTAAGCCTAACATTGCAAAATGTGTGTGTTATCCTGCAAGAACAATTTTGTTAAAGCTCCTCTTTGAGATCCTGCAAATGCACCTTGGTTAGACAATTTGTTAGCAAATCAAATGAAATGACTTAATAAAATAATTTGAAGAGATAAAGAAAAACTTACAATGCTAATATGGTCTATCCTTGCAAGTTGTGCTTTTGAATCTTATGTTGTAACCCTCAACAATTTATCTTTTGAACTCCTTTATGATTGACTGCTCCAAAATAGCTAATTTTTTATCTTTTGCAAATGTTGAAGAAAGTCAATTTTTGAATCCTTTCCCTCCAAATTATGCTTAGACTCCAAAATCTATGATTAAAAATGCTCTATACATGCACATAGGAGCATTTACATGAAAACTGAAGTTTTTAACAGTAGTATCCTGCCAATAGATTTCGCTTATTTGAATAGAATGATTGCAAGATATGCACAAAATGTATGTGTTGTAAAAGGCTTAGGAGTTGTTTAATTAAATGCAATTACCTGATATAAAACTGAATTCGATAATCTTTGAAAACAATCTCCCTGTGGTGCCGAGGTGAAAGCTAAATCTACATGTTGCACAATGGATGGAAACCTATCATAAAATGAAGGTTTCGAGCAAAGAAGACTGACCATAAGCCTCATCTAAATCTATATGAAACCCTCCAGCTAATGCAAGATGAAGTGACTGACCATAAGCCTCATCTAGATTGGGCAAAGCCACATGGATATCAGCAAGACCAAAAGGAAAATCGAGGCACCTACAGACTACGGTGCCAAGGACCACAGGGAAGAGTCGACCTAAATCTAAAACCAACAAAATACACTAACCAATGCACCAAGAAGATAGACCCACGGGTTCACGAGATGGCTAAGACAACGATAACAGAATAATTGGCAGGGATAAAGCCTTAGCTCACAACCCTTAGGAATAATTGGCAGGGATTGCAGAAAGGAGTCAATAACAA
Source organism: Cryptomeria japonica (assembly GCF_030272615.1). Lineage (NCBI taxonomy): Eukaryota > Viridiplantae > Streptophyta > Pinopsida > Cupressales > Cupressaceae > Cryptomeria > Cryptomeria japonica. Next base: position 224,458,714 of record NC_081414.1, on the reverse strand, counting down.
GGACTCTTACAAACGTTCTAGCCACTACAATTGACAGGCGTAGAGCCAATGCATGGAGCATAGGGATGTCGATCTCATGAAATGAATTAATTGCAAGATATGCTACAATGTGATTCATGGAAAAGACTTTTAAAATCTTTTAAGCAAATAAGATGATGCAGGTGTAAAGCGAGATCCCACGGCTTTTTCCACTGGCCTCCCTGCCGATGACAAGATGGGAGCTTCTGAAAGGTGTAGGGACATCGAGCAACACATGATGGTGTGTACGAAATGCCTCCAAGAGGTGTCATCTCGCAGAATGCATGCATTTGCAAGATATGCACAAAGTCTATTTGTTGAACATGCTTTAAAAACTTTCAAGCAAATACAAATCGATAGGTGAAAAGATCCTATAACTTTTGAACAAAAGTAATTGTGCAGAATGAATATCGTGGAATGTAATGATCATAGATGTGGGCAAAGTGGATTTGTTTAAATAGGCTCTTAGAAGCTTTCAAGAAAATGCATTTGGTAGGCATAAAGCCAAATTCAATCACAGACAAATGCAAGTGTCAGCGTAAAGCCAAAGTCCAAAACCTACACCCATAATCTCCCTACCTGTCTGTGAAGGGAGCGTTGGATCAGTGTATGGACATCCATCAACACATGATCGGGGCCATTTTTCTAAATGAATATTTAATATTCATTTTAACTCTATTTTTTCTATTAATTAAATTCTATATAATTAATTTCTTCATATTCATCTATTTGATTAAATGAATTACTCAATTTATTTAATTAAGTTAACCTAAGCCTTTTCTAGCATTTGATTAAATAAACCACTTTATTTAATTAATTCCCCTTTCTGCCCTTTTAATTAAATTTGCATTTAATTAAATTGATCCTTGTAAATAAATAAATCCAATTTATTTATTTAAACCCCCCACTTATATTTATGCAAGTTGCATCTATTTAGTTGAAATAAAGTAAATTTATTTTAATTAAAATCATTTTTCCTCCACTTGCATTTTCCTACATCTCCCACTTACCTCCTAAACTCTTTCTAGATTTTTCTAATTCATTCCAATTTAGCCTAATCCATCTCCTAATTTTTGTCACATTCCTAAGCAAAGGGATGTCACTTCTCAAAGCCTCCAAAGTCTTTGAAATGCATTAAAGACTTTATGTCCTCAACAAGTTAACCCTCAAAATCTTCTAAACCATTTAAGGCTCTTACATAATCATTAATGGTTAACTCAACCTTCTTGTGTTATTAGAGACTTTCTCTCTAGCTCAACCCTCATCTAACCCAAGGGTCTCATCAAGCATTCATGGCTTTAACATTGGTTATCCTTTTAACCCTTGCACAAGAGTTTACCCCTTGGATAAAAACTTTATCCAATGTGTAATCCTAACCTAACCTTAACCCTTACCTCCTAAGGTAACCTTCATGTCTCCTCAAGCATTTAGTGCTTCTTACATCTCCTCTCAAGCCCTCTCAAGGTGACATTTGTCAACTTGAGATTGGATTGAATCCCTCACATGGATTGATTGACTTTCAATCCTAGTCCTTGTTAAGATTATTTAATCTTGACCAACCATTGCCCTATTTCCCCTATAAATAGAGCTCTAATTCTCCATTTTCACAATCAAGTCTTTTGTGCATCAAACTTATAGTCATTTTGCAGGTCAAGGAGCTCTCTTTGTCATCTTCAAAGAATCAAGCATTCATATCATAGCATTTTAGTTTCATTTAGCTTAGATGCATATCTTTTCTTAGATTAATTAACTCATGTATCATCATCATTAGCTTTCAATTTGGAACTCATCTAAATCTTAATCATCTATTTTTGCATTTCATCTTCATCATCTAATCTTATCATTCACTAAGATCTTGGTTGCATTCCATTTAGATCTTAGAATCATTTAAATCTCGTTCTTTAGGTTGTCATCTTAAAGAATCAAGTGCTCTTCCAAGCTGAGAGCCACCTTGAATCTTGAAGATCCTTGGAGATAGAGGAATATGGAACGATTTTAAAGAGTTTAGATTTATTTAACTTTGTTTTGTTTGGATTTATAATCTCTAATGCAATGTTTCATGTGTGTGTTTGAATTGTTTTCTCCTATTGCAGGTTGATACCACATTCCAGGAATACATTAATTGGCGCCCACCATGGGAATTGGGCCTTTGTTCTAAAGGTTGGGAAGCCTCCCGATGGAGTATATCACTAAAGACCGAATGAAATCCTAATTAAAAACCTTAGCATTAGAAACTTTGAGCTGATTCAGTTGCCAAACATTTGCAATATCATAGTGCAAGGGTGGGGAAGAATCTGCCCCCAAGATCACTCACCATATATCTCCCAAGATAACTATTCAATTGTGAAACAATTCACTTTGGGTTAATTTCTGGCAAAAGGCAAAAAAATGGGTGCCCCTAGGGGGTGACAAGGTTGTTTGAGCTGACGGAGTATCGAGACTAATGGGCTATGATATTGTTGATGACCCTTGAATAAAGAGTCTTCTTGATTTGTCTTATTGTTATCCAAACTGGTGAAAACATCGGGGATTTGAACACATCCTCAAAAGAACATACACTACTTGTTTAGCATAAACAAAATTGTTATCTCTTCTATGTGCCATGTTTTCAAGTCAGTTTCAGAAAATCATTCATCAAAATCACAAGTGTTATTTTTTAAACACAACAGAAACATCAAAACAAAAAAAATTAAGACATTTAAAACATCACTAAACTTAGCGCACAATCAATATCATACTGGTGAAATTTCTGGTAGCACTTATCAGCATCATTATAGCGCATTCAAGACATCCAATAGCACTTTCATATCAAACATTAGCACGTAATCAGGATATAATAGCACATAACCCATCCAGCACAGTCATTTTCAAATAGTCTAAAATAGAGCGTAGGAAAGGAAGCATAGCGCATAGGGAACATTTTCTAGTGCTTCGAGAGAATTCTTTAGCGCATTGGGTCTCTATCTTAGCGCATGATTAATTATAAGGAAAAATAGAGAGCAAATCCAACACTTTGAGAAATTTTTATCAACAACTTCAAATACCCTTTCAGGTCCTTTAGCAAACTCAGCAGCTAAAACTTCAAATCTGATCATTAGTGAGAAAAATTCCAAATCAACAAGGTACTCTTAGAATGAGTTTTTCAAATATTTTAAGTAGCTTAAGATAAGACTTCATCCAACAAAATTAGGGAGTATCAAAAACAGTGATCAAAGTTTCACCATCCAGTGGATCCTATCAAAACAATACCTAGTTTAATCCTTAAGTTGTCAAATAAAGTTTCCATATCAGGAGACTTTATCCATATCATTTGATACACTTTATCGGGGAGGCGAATCAAACTAAACCTCTACTTGATAAAGTAAACTTGAGTTTTCAAACAAAGTATCCAACATCAACATCAAAATCAACCTTTGATAATTCGTGTATGACACTCCTCATATTTTGAGAACAAGTCTTCGTAAAAAAACTAAGTTGAAGAAGAGACAACCTAGTTCTAAGGCACTTTCTAAAATGAATAAATTTCTCAATATCAATCGTCAACTCCTTGCATCACATCATGCATTCTTGCGTCATATACGATTGTATATCCAAGGGAAAACAAACAAGTTTGACAAGGAGCCTTTAAGAAGTAGGGCTTACATTGAGAAAACGACATTCAACCGATGCCTAAATTGTGGAGGAAGGATTAACCCCACTTTGTTCCCAAAGTTCCCTATCACTTACAATAAAGCTTGGCCTAAGCCACCAACTCTGCCAAGAACTCCCATAGAAGAAGAAAAATTCATCACGGTAGAAATATATTAAATGCCCGTTGTCACTTGATCCCAAAGAAACAAACAAAAGGAATCACAACCAGAATCGAGTATGGGTCGTAGATTGTCCAATCCTTTTGATGAGTATGCAAATATGGGAGAAACAAAGATCACCAAAGAACTTCTCCAAGAATGTCAAGAAAACACAACTTTCTAAAAACTCATGGAAAGACTTATCAAAGCAGACAAGGAAAAATATCTACTCATGCTAACTAGCAAAGGAGTCAACATTCATGAAGAGTTTGATACAGAAAAATTAAGGAATACCGATGAAAGAGTTTCAAGAACATGGTCAAGAAATTATGCCTATCAAGAATAACAAAGAGAAGAAGAGACACATGATCCAGTACACATACGCAACCTAGATCTCACTCACAAACAAGACAACACCCATGAGCAAGACCATACCCGCAATTGGGACAATCTTAATGATTGAGGGGAAACTCTCCCTTGGAGGACAAATGCACCTATGGTTGCTCTTGGACAACAACTCCAAACACTACAAAGTAAAATTTAGGACATGCAACAAGGGACTATAGTATGATACTCCTTGGACGAAATCTGTCCTTATCCTTTTGATAGGAAATTGAACATGGTACATTTTCCCCCAAATTCAAATATACCAAAGTATGACAAATACGATGGTAAAAGTGATCCCCGTGATCACATTTGGGAATTTTGTACCATGAGCCTAGAATTTGCTCACATTGACACTTACTTAATGAGATTATTCCCAACAAGTTTGGGAGGGAAAACAATGGAGTGGTTGTCTAAACTTACACCTCCCATCAGATCATTTGATGAAAAAAAATCATAACACAATACTCCTATAGCATTCAACATGCAATCATCATGTTGATGTGTGTAACACAAAACAAAAGAGAAATGAAACATTCATGGTATTTCTTCAACGGCGGAGAGGCGTGGTTTCAAGCTATCCTCGAGATGTGCCTGAGAAGGAAAAGATGGAAATATTCATCAATAATCTAAATAGTGAGATGAGTTATCAACTCAAACTCCAATGCATACCATCTTTTGCCAAATTAATAGAAAACAAAATCCAAGTGGAGGAAGCTTGCATCAAGAAAGGAACATTGAAATTCTTTAAGGAAGGTGTTAATTCATCAAGCACTAATGCCTTTAAAATCAAACCAATAATAACACTTTAGACAAATCCATATTTTGGACAAGGAATAAAAATGTTGTTAACGATGGGGTAGTTGATACCAACAATGTAAAGTCTAAACAACCAATATTGGCTTTATCAAGTAACCCACCATCCAACAAAGATCAAAAGAGTGTTAATCAAGGCACTGACACTTATCCACAAAATGCCAATCAAGAAATTTCAACATCAAACACCAACAAAAATCATCAAGGCAACACCATTAAACAAGGCAACAACATTAACCAAGGGAATAATGCAAACCAGAGAGGAAACACCAATACTTTCCCATATCAATGCATCTACACACCATTAGGACAAACCTTAGAATCCACATTTCGAGAACTCTGGGTGGATAAAATCATCACATTGCCAGCCACAAACAACTTTGAACCCTAGGTCAAACCACCTTGGTGGAATGACTCAAATTTTTTGATTTTCATCGAAACAAAGGACATAACACCAATGATTGCATGAAGCTTAAGAACATCGTTCAGGACATGATTGATAGGGGCAATTTAACAATTAATGCTCACAAAAAGAATGGTGACCATGAAGCCTTTAAAAATCCTCTTCCAAATTACAACAAGGGAGGAGCTTCAACATCAAATGATAACAGGGGAGCTTGTATAAATCACCTATACGAGAACACTATCAATCACATATTGACATATGACAATCAAGTAAATATCATAAAAATCAAGGACAAATAAGAACATGTGTTGATAAATGTGAACCGGAGCGCAAAAATATGCCTTGAAAGGGAACACATCAACATCCACAACTCTCCCCAAGACTCAATATAATTTAGTTGGTCAACTACGGAGAACTCCCACTTAGATTTCCATACTTAAGTTACTCAAACTCTCGCCAAAACACAAAGATATCTTGGAACAAGCACTTATCGAAACAAACATTCCAAATGATTTAGACATTAATCGATTCCAAGCCATGGTGGCTCATATGATAGGGCTGCATAACATATCCTTTTCTAAACACGATGATGTCTCCTTGAATCATCTACATAACACCCCGCTCCATATCAAAGTCTTCATCTATAAACATTGAGTAAAAAGAGTGTTAATAGATGGAGGAGCTAGTCCCAATATCTGTACTTTAAAGCTTATCCATGTATTGGGCTTCTCTGAGCAGTTTATTGATCCGAACAAGAAGATCACCATCAAAGCCTATGATGATGAGGAGAGGTCTGTTGGCATTCTACACTCTAATGAGAATAGTTGATGTTGTCATTGATGGAAACCAATTGGCAACCAACGGACATCATAGATATCATACATCGGCAGACATCGGCACCGACAGGTACTTTCATCGGCATCTAGTTTACACCGGAAATGAAGTATATCGGCACTCAGGCCGACATGGGATAAAGTTTTGTTTATGTGAATTGTTTTGTAAATGTAATTAACTATTAGTAAGCTGACTTGGTATATTGTATAGACTCATATATGTATGAGATCTCATAGGTCATTTTGATATATGGTAGTAATGGTAGAATGTAATTATTGTATGAGGTGATATAGTGGACATCGAAGGTTTTGGTTAAGGTATCTAACTGAGCTTAAATCGGTACTAAACCAGGCATTAGAGATGCTATTTTGAGCAGTACATTGTATTGGATTTAATTATCCATATTGTAGTCAATGAGACTCTTTTGAGCAGTGCGCTCCAGGCAGTTGGCCTTCCTGCATGTGCATGCCCTTATTGTAAGTAGTATTTATTCATTGGCCAGTGAGTTAATATTGTGGGTCACAAATCCCACTGAGCTCACCAGGTTTCCTTGTTAAAATATCTTGTGTTATGGTGTGTTTCTATGTTGTCTTTGTTATTTGTGTTTACTACATTAATTCTTGTTTACCGGTACACTGTTTTGGGTTGCAAAGTTATAAATAAGTGTAAATATTCATCTAACCAGTTAGACACTGATTCACCCCCCCACGCCCCCCCCCCCTCTCAGTGTCTTTGGGATTGTCATTGAATCTAACAAGTTCATCCAAAGGAATGGTAATACTGCCTATTCAGGTAGGTCCAGTACAATAGGACACCATGTGCCAAGTCTTGGACATAGACTTAACATATAATATACTATTGGGTCATCCATGAATCCATGAAATGCAAGCAGTACCTTCCACATACCATCAATGTATCAAATTCCCATACAATGGATAAGAAATTTCCATATCTGCAGATAATAACCCTTTTCAGCATTATAATGCTATGGAGGCAACTCAAGATAGCTTGGTTCCATACAACAGGGAGGCCCAAACTTCTTCAACATCCCATCATCATCAAGATGAACTCAAGTCTCTATCCATAGACTTTAAGAAAAAAATGAAAATCAAGGACCAAGGCATGGGGGAATACTCTTTTGAACCCCTATGTCTATCAAAATTGCCAATGTCACCAAAATCTTATGGACAACCTTCTGCATCATGACATCATGCAACACAACCCATCACCAAGTTTGATGGAAAATTTATCTAGTTGGGCACACTGGCCAATGAATCAGAAGAGAAAGACATCCTTAGTTGGCTATATAAGGATGAATAAGAAGTCAGAGCAGCTGCCATGGAAGTGGCAATACCGACACAACAATATAGAAAATGGTTCTGGATCATGCAACATATGGGATACAATGACAAAGGACCTATTGGCAAGTGCTAAGAAGGCATTATAGAACCCTTGCAACTTCCTTTGCAATTTGCAAGAGACAAAACATGACTGGGATATGGACAACATATGGGGCCTAGGCAAAAGTAAAATCACCAACAAAAACCTCAGGGGAGAGCAAAGAAAAAATATAATGAAAACTCATGGCAAGAAGCACTACACCAAGCAGTAGAAACAATAAGGAAAGAGCAAGAACATCAAGAAAATGAGAAACGACAAGAAAAACTTGTCATTCAAAGGGAAGAAGCCTCTTATAAGAAAGTGCATCATGTGCAAGAACCAGATCAAACCGAAGTGGAGCCACCACCCAATGAAATTACTACTCACCAAAGGGAAACATTGTATGAACAAATGCAAAGAGCACAAGCAGGCTCCGATTTTGAATCAAAAAAAGCTGCAAAACTAGTACCAATTGTCAGAGATCTTTTCTCACCATACAACATACCTATTAGAAGCAGCGATATAATCTAGGACAATAATTTTGAAACCGAATCTAATGAATATGAGTGGGGTAGCTATTCAAATGTTATTGAGGACATTGAGGTAGATACCATCCACTCATACACATCCCTTTCATAGGAGGGACAAGGCTCATAATCTTGACCACTTGAATTTGGACCATGACATATCTACGAGGCTAGTGAGAATGAGCAGCTACAATACGAACAAGGCTACATTGAAGATAATAACATCAAAGACCTTGACAATATCATAGACCTAACTAGTATCCCAAACAACTATAGCGATGACTCTATTGTGACACTTACCACGACTGATCTCAACCCACCAAATGACTCCTTACCACTCATATATCCTGATCCCATAGATTGGGAAGAACCCAAACACCATAATATACCAACATTCCTAGATGATGAATCCATTGTCCAATATCTATGTTCAGTCAACCTAGAAATATTCTCTACCAGCATACAAAATGATGATATCTACAATCAAGGGAGTCCCAAGTCTCTCAGTCACAAAAATGAAATAAACAAAGGATCTAATAGTGAAAACTAGTCAATGGTGGTATTAGATCATAAAAAAGTAAAAATAAAGGATGCATCTGCAGGTGAAAACCTTTTTGAGGCACCTAAAGGTGGGAGACTTGAGACTCTTCCTAAACATTATCAAGAAAGGTCAACAAATATTGATTGAGCCAACTCAATCAATAAACATCAGTACTGAAGCAACAATCAAAACCATACACCTAGCAGAATCACTCACAGAAGAAGAACAACCAAATTTTATCAAATTCTTCAAGGAAAAGAATATCAATTTTACTTGGTCTTATGTTGATATGCTCAGAATAGATCCAAACTTGATCATGCATCATTTATCCATCGCTCCAGAAGCTAAGTCGGTCAAGCAAAAATTAAGAAAGATGAATCCGCATGTGGCATTATTGGTCAAAGCAGAACTAAAGAAGTTATTAGATGTCAGATTCATCCGACCTATAGACTATGCTGAATGAATATCAAACATTGTACCAGTTTCAAAACCTGACAGAAGCATTAGAATATGCACAAATTTTAGAGACGTCAACAAAGCATGTCCAAAGGATGAATCTCCTTTACCAAGCTTTGACATAATTGTGGATCTAACAACAGTCCGCACAATGTTATCATTAATGGATGGTTTCTTTGGCTATAATCAAATCAAGATAGCTCCAGAGGATCAAGATAAAACTATGTTCACCTATCCATGGGGAATGCATTGTTGGAATGTCATGCCTTTCAGCTTGAAAAATGTTGGGGCAACTTATCAAAGAGCCATGACGACAATCTTCCACGATATGATGCATACCTTCATGGAAGACTATGTGGATGATTTGTTGGCTAAATCATTCACCCCAAGCATAACATCTAGGCATATTAGATAAAATCTTTCAAATATTGGAACAATTCAAAGTTAGACTAAACCCTAAGAAGTGTGTCTTTGGGGTCACATCAGGCAAACTGTTGGGCTACATTGTATCAGAAAAGGGCATTAAAGTAGGTCCAACAAAAGTATAGGCTATCATGGAAATGCCACCTCCCAAGAACATTAGCCAACTCAGATCTCTACAAGGACAAATGCAATCCATCAGGTGATTTATATCTCAGCTAGCAGATAAATGTCTTCCATTCAATCATCTGCTTCATAAAAATATACCTTTCAGATGGGAAGACAAGTGTGCGGAATCATTTCACCAGCTCAAACAATATATGATGAATCCGCCAGTTTTGGGTACCACCAATAGTAGGGAAGCCATTCATTCTCTATATATCAACAACAGAAGTATCATTGGGGGCACTACTAGCACAAGAAGATCCAGAAGGCAAGGAATGAGATATTTACTACATCAACATGACTTTAAATGGATATGAGCTTAATTACACATTCATTGAGAAGGCATGCTTAGCAGTCGTGTTCACCTCTCAAAATTTTTGCCATTATATGCTAGCTCACATAATCAAACTAGTAGCAAAAATCGATCCTCTCAAGTATTTACTCAGCAAAGCAGCTCTTACAAGATGATTGGCTAAGTGGGTCATGACTCTCAGTGAGTTTGATAACCAATACATAGAACGTTGGGCTATCAAAGGACAGGTAATTACAGATCAACTGGCTGAAGAACCACTACCAGATCAACAACCACTGTAGGTGGAATTTCCAGACATGGATGTACTCACTATCACACCCAAGCAATGGATCATGTACTTTGATGGATCCTATACACAACATGGATCAGGTGTCAACATCCTTTTCATCACTCCAAAAGGACACACAATTCCATGATCTTATAGATTGATGTTTCCATGCACCAACAACACCGCATAATATGAAGCCCTGGTGATAGGAATCAAAATGGTAGTGGAATGGAGAATCATAGAATTAAGAGTCTATGGAGACTCTCAATTAGTTATCAATCAAATCAATGATGAATATTAGACACATGATGATAAGCTAATGCCTTACAAGATAATGGTGGATGATTTCAAATAGTACTTTGTACACATCACCTTTGATAAAATACCAAGATTGGACAACAGAGTTGTCGATGCAATGGCCACTATCGCTTCATTGCTGCAAATTCTAGATAAACAGAGTTGTTACAAGTTCCTAGTAGAGCAATTGTTTTCCCCAGCCTATGACAATTTTGCATCCCAATTCATCTATGCCCTAACCGGTTCAAACTCACCTCTATATGGGACAATCTATGATTTCCTCAAAAACAATACTCTTCTACCTGACCTATTTCACAACCAAAAATGCAGCTTCATCTGGAAAGCCGCCCGCTATACCTTAACCGTTAACACACTTTACCACCAATGTCTAGATGGTACTCTTCTTCGATGCCTCGATTGTAACAAATCTGACTCTTCCTTACACGAGCTTCACGAGGGTATCTGTGGTACGCACTCAAGTGTTCCTACTCTCACCAAGAAACTTCTGAGAATGGGATATTACTGGTCGACAATGGAGAGAGAGTCCTATCAATTTGCAAAGAAATGTCCTAAATGTCAAATTCACGACAATCTTATCCATGCACCAGCACAGGAGCTGCAACCATTCACCACAACTTGGCCTTTCTATCAATGGGGACTTGATTTAGTAGGGAAAATTCACCCTTCTTCTTCAAATGGACATAAGTTCATTATCGGTGCAATAGAGTATTTCGCAAATTGGATTGAAGCAGTCTGGATGACCACTGTAACTGGAAAACAGATCTCCTCATTCATTGTCAATTATCTCATTTGCAGATATGGCATTCCTAGTTCCATCATCACAGACAACGGGCGTCCTTTCAAGAATCAAGATGTGCGAGAGCTATGTGAATGATTCAAAATCTAACATCGCTTCTCCACACCATACTACCCATAGGGGAATGGCCAAGCAGAAGAATCAAATAAAACAATCCTAAAAGTCCTCAAGAAAATAGTGAATGATGCGGGCAAGGATTGACATGTACAACTCAATCTGACACTTTGGGCATACAGGACTAGTATTCAAACACCTATAGGGGCTACACCATATTCATTGGTGTATGGTTCAGAAGAAATTCTACCTCTTGAGGTAGAAATCCCATCTCTCCAAGTATCTTTGAAGGGCCTCATACTAGATGAGGAACATCGAGTAAACAAGTTGCATGAACTGGAGCTTCTTGATGAAAAACAACAACATGCCTATGACCATCTCAAGAAACATCAACAACAAATGTGCAAAAGCTATAATAAAAAAGTCATCCCAAGGGCTTTCACTGTCAGTGATCTCATACTAAAGGAAAATCCGAGAAATCAACAAGATCAAGAAAAGAAGGGGAAGTTTGAGCCTAACTGGTTGGGTCCCTTTGTCATCATATCAGCCTACGAATTGGGAGCATATCAGTTGTTGACTTTAGAAGGGGACATGCTCGATGAACCAACCAATAGTATCCATCTAAAGAATTCTACACTTGAGTCATCCAATGCATGAAAAAAGCAAAAAAAGCAAAAAAAAGCAAAAAAAAACAAATAAAAAAGTAGTGAAAACCTGGCAACAAGCATTATTTGTGAGAGAACATCTCCTCTATCTATCAATACTTATATCTTTTGATCCATCTAGTCTCAGCTAAAAGCCATCACCAACACACTTGTTCATGCAACATTATCCTGAACATACTTAGCGCAGTCACTGTCCTTGATTATCTAGAAACACTTATCTATATCATATCCCACCATGGCTTGGTAATAAATGTGTACATCCACATCGATAAATATATGTGCCTAGGGGAAGCATTCCTCTCATGGTAGCATTCCAACAACAAACAAACCAGGGCCGCCGCATACAAAGGAAACAATGTCAAAAACTGCTCATCAGGCTAGAAAACAAAAACATTATCCAACTACAACTTTAGCACACACATGATGGATGATTTTTTGAATTATGATTTGATTACATTTTAACATAAATTTTTGACTATTTTGTATCTCAAATTTTTGAATCATTAGATCCCCTGAGCTACTCAAGGATGCATTGAGCTAGAGAAGAAAAGAAGGAATATGATATCATTGAAGACATTTTCCACTTTGCACATGTAAATGGTTAACTCTTGTCTATTTTCCGCAATCAACACTCAGGTCGTCTTGGTTCAATTATACCTCGATGCTTGTGTCATCTTGCAATATCAAAATCCATGTAAGTTATACTCAGGTCGTTATGGTTCAATTATACCAGGATGCTTGTATCAACTTTCACCATATCAAAAGCTCAACGATGACAAACAAAATAGAGCACAAACAAGTGACTAAACAAGAATGACAAAGATAAAAATAAAGTAATCATTTAGTTGCATATCATTTTAAAACTTGCATTTAGTTGCATATCATTCTTAAATATTGCATTTAGTTGCATATCATCTTAATCTTGCATTAGTATCATATCATTATCATTATTATACTTCACATTTTCAAGATACATCTCATCATCATCTAGTCGCATTCATCATTGCATCCATCACATGCATATCTATATCATCATGGACTCTTTCTTCACTTCCATATCTTCATCATTCATCCAACTCTCATCTATCATGTCTTATACAGGATGTATCTTTCCTGAAACTAGACGTTCTCTCATCTATTAGGTCTTATACAGGATGTATCTTTCCTAAAACCAAACATTTTGATCAGGTATTATACAGGATATGTCGTTCTTAAAACCAAACGTTTTGATCATCGTTGTCTTATATAGGAGGTGTCATTCCTGAAACCAGACTTGATCTCAAATCCAATCAATTCTATCTATCCTTTTCATCTGATCCATTATATCATGTCTTATACAAGATGTATCTTTCCTGAAACTAGATGTTTTGATTAGGTCTTATACAAGATATATCTTTCTTGAAACCAAACATTTGATCATCTTTGTCTTATACAGGAGGTGTCATTCCTGAAACCAGACTTGATCCCAATCTTTTCAATTCTATCAATCCATTTCATCAAATCTATTCTATCATGTCTTATACAGGATGCATCTTTCCTGAAACCAGACGTTTTGATCAAGTCTTATATAGGATATATCATTCTTAAAACTAGACGCTTTGATCATCTTTGTCTTATACAGTAGGTGTCATTCCTGAAAGCAGACTTAATCTCATTTGATCAATCTTATCAATCCAATCTATCTAATCAATCTTGTCAAACCCATGCATGTCATCAACTATCCATTCCTTTATCTTTCAAATAACATTCTTCTTCTTTCGAGAAATCATTCATGCCTTTAGTGCACAAACGATCTCCTGAGGGGGAATTATCATATCGAATCTCTGTATGAATTTCATATCAGTCTAATATCAACATCAGTATCATATCAACTTTTCATATCAAATCAATTTTTCATATCTGGGGCATCATATCAAACATTTCGACACACAACATCATATCGATCAAATTTTCTTTGAATCAACATGTGCACGCACATCACTTCAAAGAGGGGAAAAATGTAGATGTATAAATCTTACCACTTTCCTAAATGAATATTTAATATTCATTTTAACCCCATTCCTCCTATTAATTAAATTCTATTTAATTAATTTCTTCATATTCATCTATTTGATTAAATGAATTACTCAATTTATTTAATTAAGTTCACCTAAGCCTTTTCTAGCCTTTGATTAAATAAATCACTTTATTTAATTAATTCCCCTTTCTCCCCTTTTAATTAAATTTACATTTAATTAAATTTATCCTTGCAAATAAATAAATCTAATTTATTTATTTAAATCCCCCACTTGTATTTATGCAAGTTGCATCTATTTAGTTGAAATAAAGTAATTTTATTTTAATTAAAATCCTTTTTCCTCCACTTGCATTTTCCTACATCTCCCACTTGCCTCCTAAACCCCTTCTAGATTCTTCTAATCCATTCCAATTTAGCCTAATCCATCTCCTAATTTTTGTCACATTCCTAAGCAAAGGGATGTCACTTCTCAGAGCCTCCAAAGTCTTTGAAATGCATTCAAGGCTTTATGTCCTTAACAAGTTAACCCTCAAAGTCTTCTAAACCATTTAAGGCTCTTACATGACTATTAATGGTTAATTCAACCTTCTTGTGTGATTAGAGACTTTCTCTCTAACTCAACCCTCATCTAACCCAAGGGTCTCATCAAGCATTCATGGCTTTAACATTAGTTATCCCTTTAACCCTTTCACAAGAGTTTACCCCTTGGGTAAAAGTTGTATCCAATGGGCAATCCTAACCTAACCTTAACGCTTACCTCCTAAGGTAACCTTCATGTCTCCTCAAGCATTTAATGCTTCTTACATCTCCTCTCAAGCCCTCTCAAGGTGACATTTGTCAACTTGAGATTGGATTGAATCCCTCACATGGATTGATTAACTTTCAATCCTAGTCCTTGTTAAGATTATTTAATCTTGACCATCCATTGCCCTATTTCCCCTATAAATAGAGCTCTCATTCTTCACTTTCACAATCAAGTCTTTTGTGCATCAAACTTATAGT
The DNA here is from genome assembly GCF_030272615.1 of Cryptomeria japonica. Taxonomy (NCBI): domain Eukaryota; kingdom Viridiplantae; phylum Streptophyta; class Pinopsida; order Cupressales; family Cupressaceae; genus Cryptomeria; species Cryptomeria japonica. The sequence goes on along the minus strand of NC_081414.1, from coordinate 224,443,546 downwards.
CATTTTGCAGGTCAAGGAGCTCTCTTTGTCATCTTTAAAGCATCAAGCATTCATATCATAGCATTTTAGTTTCATTTAGCTTAGATGCATATCTTTTCTTAGCTTAATTAACTCATATAACATCATCATTAGCTTTGAATTTGGAACTCATATAAATCTTAATCATCTAGTTTTGCATTTCATCTTCATCATCTCATCTTATTATTCACTAAGATCTTGGTTGCATTCCATTTAGATCTTAGAGTCATTTAAATCTCATTCTTTCGGTTGTCATCTTAAAGAATCAAGTGCTCTTCCAAGTTGAGAGCCACCTTGAATCTTGAAGATCCTTGGAGATAGAGGAACATGGAACAATTTTGAAGAGTTTAGATTATTTTAACTTTGTTTTGTTGGGATTTCTAATCTCTAATGCAATGTTTCATGTGTGTGTTTGAATTGTTTTCTCCTCTTGCAAGTTGATACGTCATTCCAGGCATACAATGTGCACAAAAACGATTTTCAAAAATACTCTAGAGGGTGTTGATCATAAAAGGCATGTTTGTTTACTGACTTTCAGATGTTGCAAGTGCACTGGAGTTAGCTTATGCAAAGATAGCACGATATGTGCATGTAGAATGGCTAAATAAATGCAATCTTACAAATGGAAAATTTAAGTCAATGACCTTTTCATCCCAACTCGTATGTTGATTTGAGCTTTGACACAATGCTCTAAAGAACTACAATGACTCAAAATCCAACAATTTGTAATGTTTAGGCGTAAAGCCAAAGTCCACAACCTTTACTAGCATGCTTCCTACTTGTGCATAGTGGATCTTCAAATAAAACTTTGAAGCCAATGCATTCATAAAAATAAAATGAAAATTTTTCAAGTAGATGCGATCAGTTAGTGTAAACTAAATTCAGTAACTTTTACTAGTATCCTTCAAAAATAAAAAATACAGCCTCAATGGCTACTATGTTAGAAGCTTTTGAGCAAGTGACAGTTTGCAGCATTTGAAGTTTTAGTAAAATAGCCCCTAAATTTGATCCTTTCATTGATTGTAGAAGTCTTTGTGGGATTTACTGCATTGGTAGATTATATTAGGAACGCATTTATTTTGTTTGACATAATGCCTCAAAGAGATGCTAACTCATGGAATATGATGATTGCACAATATGCAAATGTATGCATTGAGGAGGATTTATTAATGTGAAAACAAATGCTTATAAGAGTACTCATAAAATTTATCCATTGAAAAGGATCGAGAAACATTAAAGCAAATGCAAATAACCTCTTGAATAAGAACAAGAAAACCAATCACATTTGTAAATAACAATTTGTAAAATAAATATGCTCTCATGAGACATTATGATTTTGCATATGAAAAAGAATGAATCTGCATACAAATGTGTTAACATATTTCAAGAAAATGCACTTAAGAATTGTAAAAACTTATTTCTACAACAGAGAGATATTAACTCACGAAATGCAATAAGTGCAGGATCTGATACATTGTGGGTGCAAAAATGTGAGCTCCAAATTGTGGAGTCAACCTTCAAGAAGAGAAAACAATAAGCAAGCACACACATGAAACATTGTTAGAGTTAGAAATCTAAAATAAAAACTAAACTAAGTTTTGAAATCAAAAACCCCAAGCGCGTCTCATGTTCCTCTATCTCCAAGGATCCTTCAAATCAAGGTGGCTCTCAGCTTGGAAGAGCACTTGATCTCTAGGATGACTACCTAAAGAACAAGAGATATATATGATTCTAAAATCTAAATGAAATGCAACTAATATCTTAGTGAGATGATCAAATGATATGAAAATGACATGAAAGATGGAGTTGTGTTTCCAAATTGAAGGAGTAAGTGATCTAATTAAGCTAAGATGAAAATGATAATGTTATGAAATGATGTGCAATTAATCTAAATGATTGATCTAACATATGTTAGAATCTAGATATGATGCAATTGAAATGGCCTAATGCTTGAGAGAGGCACAATGAGAGCTCCTTGATAACCTGCAAAAAAACTATAATAAGGATGCATAAAAAGTGGAATTTCGATTAATAATCATGGACCCTTTGATATGAGACAAGGGCTCATTTTATAGAGTTGAAGGCTTAGGAATGGATGGCCAAGATTGATTATCGATCAAAGGTTAAGATTGAAGGAGGAATGTGGTCCCAAGTTGAAAGGCTTAGCCTTGTGACAAATGTCACAAAGGGAAGAGGGTGAGGATCAATGTGGTCCCACAAGTATGGTCCCAAGTTGAAAGGCTTAGCCTTGTAACAAATGTCACAAAGGGAAGTGGGGTGAAAAGTCAATGTGGTCCCAAATTTGAAAGGCTTAGCCTTGTGACAAATGTCACAAAGGGGAGTGGGATGAAAAGTCAAAGTGGTCCCACCTTGGGAGAAGGAGATATGTGCTCACACGTGTGAGCAACCTAGGAAGAAACAAAATGGATTATTTAGGATAATGAAGGGTTTAGATAGGTTCTAGAAGGGTGATTATGAGGCAAGTGGGATATGTAGGATTTTGCAAGCGGGGGGCATTTACAAATAAATTTTGATTTATTTAGATGCAAAGGGGATTTTAATTAAATGTAGATTTAATTAAAATGGGAAAGAGAATAAATTGATAGTTTTAATTAAATGTGAATTTAATTAAAATGGCTAGAAGGGGGTATTTAATTAAATGGCTTAGATAGAAGATGGTATATTAATTAAATCTTAATTTAATAAAAAAGGTCAATTAAAAGAATAAGGATATTAATTAAATCTTAATTTAATTAATAGGCGATTCAATGATGATTAAGTGAATAAAATCAATTTAATTAGTTGTGTCGGTTTTAGGTGTCTACACTATGATATATAGTTATTGAGAGCAATCAATTGTAGTCCTACAACTATTAAAGCATTTATGTGTTTTGTGTTCTATTTCTTTGCTCTTAGAGGAAGGCTTAGAGATCACCATGCTCGTTTTCTTCCTCTTATGTTTGGTGAGGTTTAATTTGGCCCTCCTAGTTGGGATGACTTTTTGTTTCTTAGGTCATCTAGGAGCAGGGGAAGAGACAAAACATGGAATAGACTAACCTTATGTGGTCTTCTTCTTAGATAAAGACTCACTAGCTCCTATAGGAGTCTTTATGTTCACTACCACTAGTGCATTTTGTTTCTCAATATCATTCCTACATTGGTTCACTCTAAATTTGAGGCATTTAGTTTTGGGGTCTATGCCTATATCCAACCCATAAACAATTTTGTAATCATGTCTAGGTATAGTCACATAGTGAAGAATGGAAAAGTGTTCTCTATTATCCATATTCAAATTGTTAGTAACCTTGAAAGTATTAGTAGTTTGTTGGTCCACAACAATTTCTTGGTTCAAAGTATTGTTGTTACTGAGATTAGTATCTTCTTGTAACTCATTGTTAACTTCAAACACCTTACTCTCAATTTGATAAGAACGAGGCTTACATGATAAATTGATGCACAAATCCTTATTATCCTCTTCTTTAGAGGTGCTTGAAACTAACCTAGTATTGGTACTTTGTAGGTTACTAATAATTTTTTTTTTTTTTTCAAATTCGGAAATAATTTTTACCATAGAAGGTGCACTATTCATGATTTGCTAGTCTTTATTAACATATTTGTGCTAATCATAGTTATTTCATTACCACCATCTTTATTATTCAAATGTTTATGTAAAGGAATTATTTTAGTCTCCTTAGTATCTAATATATCCCCCTTATAAGTTTAATGGGATTGTTACTATTTAGGACAATATTTTGCCTGATTTTATCCACGGTAATTGTTGTGTATTTTTAATCAATGTTTCATTGGATTCCACCTCCAAGTTGGAGACTTGTTGCCTTTGAAGGTTTTGGGGTAATTGAGAGGGACTAGTAGTTTTAATTCCTAAGCAATTAGAGGTGATAGGATAAAGCATTTGTTAGAATAAGGTTAGAAGACAATCTTGATACCTAATTAGTCAAATTCGTCACTTTCATTGGTACAACAATACAAGGGCTAGTCCCTTATTACTCACACTACTCAAGACATAAATCTAGGTTTAATCTAAAGAGGTAGTTGCTTTGCTAGATACATTGTGAGAACAAGGTATAACAAGTGCTCCCTTCAAAATGGGGCCTCATAAATTGCCATTGATAATTGGTTCATTTCAAATGACTTGAGAAGCATTACCAGAACCACCATTGTCTATAGGGGTCGTTGTCTATAGGGGTCATAGGCCTTTTAGTGGTCATTTTAGGTTTAGGTGTACAAGAGGATAGTTGCTAATTCTTTCCCTTTTAGTTTTTCATGAGCCGTGGTTGCTACTATTGGAGTGTGTTTGCTATTGTAGAAGTTTGTTTCTTGTTAAAATTAATATTTCTAGGTGGAGATTTCATATTTGTTAATTTCTAAATTTACTGTTGTTTATGTTGGGGTTTGTTGCTGCGACAACAACATACTTTCATGTAATATGTAATGCCTCTCATGTTTGCATTTTGTCAGTTGCTTATATTGATTCAAGATTGACTCTTTATTTGTTTTATTGTGACTGTGTGCATATCATTATTTTGTATTGATACCTATGAGGTGCATCCTTATTACAACTATATTCTTTTGTTCATATATATCAATGTGGATGTGGTAGGCTATATTGGTAGTTCAGTGATGATCACATATGCATGATAACTCTACGATGATGTGACATGATGTTATATGATGATGTCTAGATATATTGTGAGGATATTTTGGTTATATGGATGTTATGTGACTACTTGATGGTATCTTGTGGATGTTATGTTGACCACATATACATTTAGGCAAGACTTGTTAACTTCATTAATTATCAAATGAATTATATACTATTTTTTATAAATGCATACTTAGTTTTAACAAACTTATAGTTGAGACATGATATACATTCAATTAGTTGAGCCATTAGATTGACATTAGGATATTGTCCTCTCAATAGAGTGATGCAATCTACATCATTTTCCCTCCTAAATGACATAAAAAGATTGAAATCTAATTAATTAACAAATAAAGCAATAAAATATACAAATATATAATTGATTATTCTTTACAATTCACATACATATACATACATACACACAAAAACCAACATAAAACATTATAACCACAATTTCTCACCCTTAATCCAAATTACAATGAGACTGTATGATTATTAGAAGTCATTTCATGAAGGGATGTCACAGGTAAACCTCTTAAATGCTTATTCAAATTAAATTATGCAATGAGATTTTCGAAAGAGATTATAAATTTAAATGAGAAGAGACACAATTGTTCAAATTTAACATAAAAGATATTATATCCAATTTTGAACAAATAGGGTTTTCCAATTGTTCAAATTTAACATAAAAGATATTATATCCAATTTTGAACAAATAGAGTTTTACAAATTTTTGAATTAGGAAATCCACTTAGAAACATCAACTTTGATATTCTACTTGATTCTCCAAGTAGTCATTACATAAAAAAAAACACATCGGTAGTTACACATACCTATTAGGGCAAAACTCTGTTCATTTCAGATTCCAACCCTCTTGTTGCAGGAACCACAGGAACACCATGTTATGCCGGAAATTGTTTGTTATACCATTCCATTTTCGCAATGCCTATTCAACCCTTATCAATACCCATTCTTATTCTCAGAACCTCTTTTCACACTTTGCCTCCACCAAATTTAACATGTCTGCGGCAGACATCACTCGGATGTTTAAACGAAATCGCTCCTTGCAGAGGCTTCAAACCCTCGACAAGGTCGAGCAGTTTGTTGATATGTTGAACAGATACGGCTGCTCTCAAGTCCAAATTGCTAAGATAATGATGACACAGCCGTCAATAATCAGCACAAGTGCAGAAAGAATATTGGAACCCAAAATCAAACTGCTGGAAGATTTCGGCTTTCAAGGTGAAACTCTGGTGAAGCTTTTGGCGAGCAATCCATACATCTTGAGCGTCAGCCTCAAGAACGACCTTCTTCCCAAGATGGAGTTTCTTAAGAATCTATTTCAGTCCCAGGAGTTCCTTATCAAATCCCTGCTTAGAGCTCCCTCCATTTTCAGTTATAACCTGGAGAAAACCCTGAAGCCCTCGGTTGTTTTCTGGGAGAGATGGGGTTTTCAGGGCACGGATCTCTTCCAACTCTTACGTTTTAGACCGGCCATTCTGCAACGCTCTTCTCTAACGCCTGCCCAAGCTGAGCTCATTCGGGAGATTGGCGTCGACAAAGGAAGCAAGTTGTTCAAATATATTGTAGGTGCAGTAGCTACAAGCCGAATGGAAACGCTAATGGCCAAGATAGAGAATCTCAAACTCTGCGGACTCTCGGCTGAAGAAACCTGGCAAGTATGTCGGGCTGGACCTCAAGTTTTTAATTACTCCAAGGTAAAAGTTCGTGAAACGATGAACTTTGTAGTTAAAGACATGGAGCTCCCTGCAAATTATATAGTGAAGCACTCCTGGTTGTTGCAATTAAATTTGGAAAAGATTATGAGGCCCAGATTTCTAGTTTGGCAGACAATCAAATCCATGAATGGCCCGAGCGTTTCACTTTTGTCAGTATTGGTGATGCCAGAGGCAAGGTTTGTTAGAAATATTGTTAGAGGACATCCTGAATCTACAACATTGTGGACAATTTATGAAAATGCCATCTCTAAAGCCTCCAACCATACAAAGAGCTCAATCCAATGCTGATTTGTATTTTTGGGAGGACACAGTGAGAGGCAGGACTCAGAAACCACAACAAACATAGTAATCCAGTCTTTAGCAGAAGGTAGGCAGACCCTCCTCTCGTCAAGGTGTAGGCTTTGGACATTTTGCATTTCTGGAGGTACGATATTCAACAACAGAAGCTACGTTCATATTCCCCTGCCATGCATTCCGTGTCTAATTGTTCTTCAACCAAGGTATGCATATTAGTTACTGACTTTTTAAGTGAGCTAAGTGCTTTCACTGCAGTCATTCAGTGTGATGTAATTGGTGACTACTTAATAACCAGAAGTTTTGTTTCATCTGAAAGACATTTTGTTTCATCTGAAAGACATTTCATTATATCACATCGCTATGTTTGGAATGAGAGTTATGCTAGAGGAAGGAGTGAACAGTTGAACATAATTTTCAGCAAACAAGTTTTCCAGCCTTCAATATTTTCGGAAGCTGTAACCTTGGTTTTGATGTAGTATCATTTAGAATTCCCGAGTCAGCTTTTCTTAAGATTGTCATGTATGTCTTTCAAAGAAATTATTAAAACCAGTACACTAGACCAGTAGGTTCTTCTATTTACAGTGGAAGTTCATTAGCAGTTGGACAATATCACAAAACATTTTTAGATGGAAGTCATAGTTAATAAAATGGTTTTAAGCATAGAAGCAATAGTCTGCAAAAAAAATCGTGATTATATCTGATTAATCTTGAATCCTGGAGCTAGCTGATTTATTCTCCGAAAAAATCGTTGACCAATCGTTGATCCAATTTTCAATGATTTTTTGAATTTAAATCATGTTAAAAACTCCAAAAAATGGCAAAAAAAAGTGAAAAAAATCATTGTAAAACCTTGCAAAACCTGAATCAGAGTCAATGTGGAATCAAAATTGAAAAAGTTTGTTATTTTGTCCATTTTGGGGGGTTCATCATTTTCCACACTTCACTTGTTCAATGGCCCAGCAGAGGTTTGAACCTTGGTGATTACCTCACCAATGCAATATTTTTACCACAACACTAAACTTCCGAAAACATATATAATATATATAGATATAGATATATGATTCTTAATTTACAATTGATATAGTTAATTTTTGCTAAGCAAAAACATACAATTAATTATGCGAGCAATATATCCAAAGTGCTCCACAACATAATACTGAATGACAACAATCAAGTGTACATAGTTGTAATAAAAGAGCCTCCAACATCCAATCATTAAAATTTGTTTCTACCTAAAATAGTAGTTGCAAGCTAGGTATTGCCTGTTGTTTGTAATTAGGGCGGCAGATTCCAATTGCCTTGGGCAACATTGGAATCCGCCTAAAGGGACCAGCCCCTTTCTCCAACGCATAAAGACTGAGCCCTAAACCTCCATGCCTCACCTCCACGCTTCACTAAAACATACACGCCTCATGATAGGACCTATCCTAACTTCGCATTAAGCAATTTAGTGAATTAAATAATTAAAAAGGTTTTATTTAATTTGCAAAAGCCGACATGCTAAAAGGGGTTCGCTCCTCATATAAATGAGCATTCAACTCTCACCACAAATCACCAATTCAAGCACTCACTTCATGCGAAAGTCTGGATAATGCGAACCTCAGGAAGAAAGTCTTCATCTGTACATACAGAAATCTTATCTGCTATATCAGCGATTTGTATCTGCCATCTGCCAGTTGAGGTGTGAATTACATCATTAGAAGGAGGCGAACTTAGTGAAGATTGTGCGAATTTCTTGAGGGTCTGCAAATCTGGGTTAAAAGGAGCAGCAAGCTATCAGCAATCAACACACACATGACAGTCAACCAAACTGCCATTCTTTCTGTGACAGCAACATCTACTTCTACAAGTTCTCGAGATAAGTGTTGTAATGATTGCAGAATCATAATCTATAATCAGATCTGAGGATCTTTTCTGGCTGGGTTTTTCCTCCTAGGAGGTTTTCCCAGGGTAATTGTTTTCTCGTCTCTATTTCATTCTTTTCTTCAGTGTTTAAATCTGAAACTATAAATTTCCTTACTAATCAAATTAATTAGTAAACAAATTTTGATTTTCTGGTTTTAGCTAATCTGAAAGTGTTAAAACTAACATTGCCAAACCAGTGGCTTGCTAATCTTTTGCTTCAGCTAAACAAATGCCTTTTGTTGAATTCCACCCCATATAAAAGACTTACCAATTGTCATCAGGGAATATAAAGCATTGCAACTGTGGATTATGATTTGATAAGCTTTCTTAAATATTGAAGTACCTCTAGAAAACTACTTACCTCAATCACAATGAAAGTCTCGGATCACTTCAAAATGATTTCCACTTTTACTAAATTCCTAACAATATCTGGATCTTTGTCTGATAAATTTTGATCTCAGCTATTTCATAGACTTAGCTAATCTTTGATCTCAAATTTAGACAACTATGTGGTGTATTTGGTGACTGCCCTTTTAAAAACTTAAATGAATATTTGTCTATGTAATCAGTAATATGAATATAAATGACAAAATCCTATTTACTACAATTCATGGTTTAAACTCTATTTTATATACTCTCTCTATGCTATGGAAATGTCCTTAAGTTTTTTTAAAAAGTAGTTAGTGTCTATTTTTCTATAATTTTTACAATTTTTTAAAATCTAAATTTTTATCTATTTTTTCAGAAAATCTTATATTTTTGATTTGCCAATTTTTTCCCAAAACGATTTTTGTTTCTATGATATAAAGCATTGCAATTATGGAGTATGATTTGATAAGCTTTCTAAAATATTGAATTAATCCTACAAAACTCCTTGCCTCAATCACGATGAAATTCTTGGATCACTTCAAAATGACTTTCACTTTTATTATTTGTCTGTTAACTTTTGATCTCAGTTACTTCATATACTTAGCTGATATTTGATCTCATATTTAGACAACTATTTGATGTATTTGGTGACTGCCCTCTTAAAAAGTTAATTGAATACTTGCCTATGTAATCAACAATATGAATATAAACAACTTTTCTACACTTCATGAGTTAAACTCATTTTTATTTACTTTCTATATTTCTATGCTATGGAAATAATTTTAAGTTTTTTTAAAAAAATATAATTTTTCTCTCTTTTTCTACAATTTTTTATGTTTTAAAAAAATCTGATTTAACTTATTTTTAAAATAAATTGGATTTTTATGGATTCCATTCAAGGATAACATCAATAATATATGAATTAAATCTGTAAATTCTTTCAAAATGCTGGACCAAGCCGCAAACTCATAAATTTTAACGGACTACTCGCTGTTTTACATCTAGGAGATATTCAGTTGGAGAAATTGCTCATGAGTCAATGAATTTGTGGTCATTGATAGACCAAATAAATTGCCCCGGGTTTAGAGTTAATGAATATGTGGTCACTGATAGATCAAACAAATTGCTCAGGATTTAAAGAAATTGATACTAGAATAAGTGAATGTCGTAAATGAAGATGAGGGTTTTAACCTTAAACCTGAAGGTTTTTAATAGTTTCAAAACAAAGTGTTCTCGGGACTGATCGAGTCGCAAACAAATTTTACAGAGTAACATGGAAATGTAGTAAGTGTTCTCGGGACACTTACTGCTGCTGGCTTGGCTCAGACTTTCTGAGTTCACTACAGATGCACAGAGTCTCAAATTATGGTTTTAAGCATGCTACAATTTTCATTGTGAAAGTTTGTAACACCATACCAATCATGTAATCGGTTGATGGTTTTTTAATTAATTTCCTTCTGTTCTATATACAGCCATCTAAAGCAGCGTCACATGCATCTAACACTGACAGCTATTTTCATTTTCTGTTATCAAATAGGTTGTCACATATTGGCAAACATGGCCAAATTACAGGTTACTTTCTGTGGCTTTTTATTTGTGTTTTACCATCATCAAGTAGTATACCATAGATACATTTAATTTGCACTTTCAAATTCATAAATAAGAACTAGTATGCTTGGAAAGATCTCTGCAAATCAAATAGGAACACACAAAAGTCCTTTCTTGACAGCACCTAGAAAGAAATTCGTAGGAACTCACTTTAAATGTTGATCAGAAGAGATTTGTCAAATATCTTACTGCAAAAATAATTGCTCTTAAATTTATAGAATCAAAAAGGAAATATCTACCATAGAATGAATCTAGAAACCATGCTTGATTGGTCTAGAATTTATGAGAAAAAGCTGCAGACGGTGCCTACGAATTTATTCTCATTTGTTACATTAGATTGTCTTGGCACGTCATGGGTAGCAACACAACCTAATTTGGTTTGTTTTGGCACGTGTATTGATTAAATTTTAAAGTTGAGTGGTATTGAATGTGTATGCCTCTGCTCTGTTCTTCAGCACTTCAAACTACCCTCGCTGTATCGAAATGCGCAAGTACAAATGTGGAGGCATAGACAAAGCATGTGTAGTGTTTGACAAAATGCTTCAAAGAAGTGTGATCTCATGGAATGCCATGACTGCAGGATATACTCTAACTGGATGTTGAAAAGGCGTTAGAAACTTTCAAGCAAATGCAATTGGAAGGTGTAAAGCTAAATTCTACAGCCTTTTCCAACATCCTCCCTGCCTGTGTCTAAATGCGAGCTTTGAAACAGGGTATGGACATCCATCAAAGTGTAAAGTATAGTTGAATTTTGTTAGATGTTGTAGTTGCCACTGCCCTGGTTGACATGTATGCAAAATGTGAAGCATAGACAAGGCATCTGAATTGTTTCAGAGAATTCATCAAAGAAATGTGGTTTGATGGACTGCAATGATTGCAGGATACGTACAGAATGGATTTGTTGAAAAGGCTTTAGAAACTTCCAAGCAAATGCAATTGGCAGGTGTAAAGCCAAATCCCACAACCTTTGCCAGCATCCTTCACACTTGTGCCAAAATGGGAGCGTCTGACACAGGGTGTGGATATCCATCAAGCATAATGGTTGGGTGATTTTATTCAAACATTAGAGTTGGAAATGCTCTGGTAGACATGTATTTAAAATTTGGAAACATAGAAAAGGCATCCGAACTGTTTGACAGAATGCCTCGAAGAGATGCCATCTCATGGTAGGCAATGATTGCAAGATATGCTCAAATGGATATTTGAAGGATGCTTTCAAAATCTTTGAATTAATGAAGCATTCGGGAACATATTATGACATATAGAATGTGCATATAACGCATAAAAAAAGAGGAATTCAAAATACCATTCATCAATTTTGAAATATGATTTACATGAGGCAATTGCAATAATAATTGCAACACAACATGGAAGGAATAGCAGTCCACACATATTAAACATTGAAAAGAAAGTATTTCCATAGCCACAAAACTACAATTTGCTGCAGAAACATCCTGCAGCCAAAAACAGGCCAATACCATGAAACAAACTCAAAGTTGAGTGGTTTGTGTGAATAGGAAGATATTTTTCTTGTCTAAATAGGTGGAATTTTTTTTTTTCATTATTTTTCATATTATTTGTCTAAATGATCATAAAATGCAAAAACACTTGGAACATATATTCAATAGGACCATGTCCAATCAGAGAAATAGATATATGAGAGGGAAAAGTATCATGAAATATAGATTCGTGTGATGTCAATCTATGATATCAAAGTTACTGTTTTTGATTTATCTAAATAAGATAATAAGGATAAAACCAAAATCCAAAAACCAAAAATAATCACACCTCCTTGACCAGGCAAATGTTGCAACTTATGTTCTTTGAACATCTATGCAAAACTGGTAGATGGGGTGAGGTTCAAATAATAAGAAGATTGATAAAGATAGAAGAATTAAAAAGATCCCTTGGATTTAGTTGGATTGAAAGCCATATAATAGTATATGTTTTTTTCTTGTAGGAGACATATCATATCCATAGAAACATTAGATCTATGCAAAGTTGGAAACACTGCCTTGAGAAATGAAAGCGGACGGAAGTTTTCTAGTTTTTATACGATTACTTACTGATGTTGAAGAGGAGTAAAAAGAACTATCTTTTTGTAATCTATTTCTTAAATTAATTGTTTCAATGTATATTTTACTATTGATGTAACCATTGCATGTAACAATTGCACCTGCTTTTGGTGAAGTGCTAGTTGTATAAATATGCCATCCTAGCAATTGCATATGTATATCTCACATATCAGCAGTGGCAGCAGTTACATTGGAACCAAATAGGAGTTTGATACAAGTGAAATCCAATATAAAATCATTCTTCTTTTTCTTTGGCTTTTCAATCATGTCATGTCCCCTTTTTAAGGAAAGGTTCTTCATCCAACAATAATATATTCAAAAAACTAAAAAAATTATTTAATATTTGTTTTTAAAATATTAAAAAAAAATATTGTTGGAAAGTAGAAGTCTCAGAGGATGACAAGGAGGAGGATTCATTTTGAATTTTCAAATTCTAACGGCCTTCTTGTTTTATAATTCCGACTGCTCTCAACTGAGACAAGTTCGAAGCATTTTTGTATGGGAGTAGACTTCTTCCCGTTAAGACTTTGACAAGACAGAGGCATCTAATACCTCCAATAAGCATTTATTAGCATTGATCGGTTAGAAATTTAAAAGTTTGATTGAGTCAACTTGTATTTCACGCAAGTTTTCAGAAGAGCCTTTAACTTTTTGGGGTTATCCCCCCAAAGCAATCGGTTGTAATCTTCATCAGGATCCGCCTTCTCGTCATCTTTCCATCTTTTTTGCTTGCTTCCTCTATCTTTAGCGGGCTTGACATATTCTTTGTTGTTTCTTTCTTTTCTGCCTAGTTTTGTTTAGTCTTTCTTTTTTGGTTTCTTAGGCTTAAGTTGGCGGTTTTTTCGAATGGGCTCTGCATTTATTTTGATTTGATAGATCATCAAGTTCTTCGCCTTGTTAGCTGTGTTTAGCGTCTTCTCCAAGCTACCGCTTTTTCCTCTCTTTTGCTCTTTCCTCTTCCCTTGCATGACAGTTTTGCTTGTTGGCTTGCTCGCTCCTCTCTGGCTTTCTTTTGTTGATTGCAGGTTGGCTTGAGGCAAATCAAAATGGACTCTTTAATACGTCTATTGGCTTCAAAAAGATAGATGACATTCTTAGGGGAGATCAAAGAGAAAAGAATGCAGGAGGTTCTAAATAAATATCACTTTGTGATCTCCAGGGCAGTGAACTTGATCTTGGGCGATCAATTCTTGAGGACAGGCCATAAATACAGGGTTAACATAGAAATTAACATAGAAATACCTGCTGTCTTTCTTGCTACTCTCCTCCATTTCAGACTTTCAAAAGACAAATTAGAGATGCTGGTCAGGAAAGTGTTTAAATCGGACTTGCTGGGGGTTTGGTCCAGGCTCTTAGGAACATTGATGGAAAGCTCACCATACCTCTTCCAATCAACTATGGCGTCACTTTAAAAAACGGAAGGCAACCGCCTAGGTTCCCTATTTTGTATATAGAAGATGAGAGCACTTTCAAATATAGAAGCTTCACTGCTGAGAAGAATGCCAACTTTCTTTGGAAGCTCTTCAAGCTGTCAAAAACAGAGGACGAAGAATGGATTAGAAAATTCCTCGATTTTCATGGATACTCTCAGTTTGCTTCGGAGGAAAGGCTGTAGGAATGGAATGAAGACTTGAAGGCTATTTGGTCAATAGGTGGGGAAGTCCCATAAACTGAGGTCGATTGCTTTCCAATCCCAGGACAAGGTGGCCGGGGAAAGAGTGTCACTATCATCCTCGAAGGTGTACCTCCTTCCCTCCTTCCAGATTCCTCTTCATCTGTTGGTTGATCTATCTTTATGATATAGAGCTATTGTTGGGAAGATAGGTGACATTATCTTAGTTGGATAACCGTTTTACCTTTAGTTTTTAGTCCTCTTTTCAATTTCGATTGTTGGAATGCCGGAATTTTGATGCTACCCTTCACAATTCTTGGGCATTTTAGTATATTTTGTATATTTTCATGTCTCTATTTCGGACTTGACTGTTAATCTTGGATTATCTTAATATATATTATTCTGAGCTCTAGCCCTTTATTGATTAAAAAAATACAAAAAATATTGTTGGAAATTGAGTCCAAAAGAAATGCTAATTAAAATAACTTTGATGAAGAGGGTTATATATTTGATATTATCAATTTTGAAGTTTTCGAGATTAATTAAATAGCAAGCTGAATTGGTGAATTAACCCATTTTAATCTTCCATGGTTTATTATAAATTTTGAAGGGAAAATAATAATTATGAATATAAAAATTATCTTGAATTTTTTAATTTTATAACATAAAATTGTCTTGAATTTTTTTTATTTTATAACATAATTAAATATTAAATTTATTGTTTCCAATTGAAAGGGGTGTTGGGAATCTCTCAGAGTCAATTGACATTCTCTAGAGCATCTTCGAGATATTATCTTTTTACCATATTTGGTTGACAGTTACAAAGTAGGACTAAATTCTAAATTCAAATTGTTTTTTCTATCAAATGTTTGTGTGGGATTTTGGGTGCCCAATTTGGGTAACCGATATATAAAGGATGAAAATTTCCCATTTGGGTTATTCAATATCATATAAAAATCTTCTCTAGAGCACTTGTGTTCTACACATCTTCCATGGATAAAAACTTGTTAAAGACTACAATGAGTGGATGAAAACCCATTGATTATCAAGAGGGGATGGAAACCCTTTGGATTTATTTAGAAATTTTCAATAAAAAATTGTATTGGAGTAGAAAGAATTGCATTGTTATCAATATTTTGTGTTTTTTGTTGATTGCATTTCATCCATCCCAACCATTCGAATAGTGGAATGATCTTAGAGGCTTTGTAATGCCCCGCCAAGAACCCTAAACAAATATTGAAATCAAGAACCAAACAAGAGGGAATGATTTATCTTGTAAATCCCATTCCTCCCAAATCTTGCAATTTCTATGCACAATAAAAATCTTGGCAAAAATGGCCATAATAACTTTTACCAATTTTCTTAAAATTTAATTTACAAACACCCAGAAATTACTTTTCATAAATTAGAAATTAACATCAGACAAGATTTCAAATTTGACAAACACCTTAATACACACATCATTCAGAGAGATGAAAGAAATAGAAATTTTTTCTTAAAAACAACAATCAAAAGAAGCCACTTAACTTGGTATAGCTTTCCTAGAAGAAATCTGTAGAAGAGCTCTAATCTTTTTCACAAGCTTTCAAATAAATTTCTTCACCTAAATCCCTCCTGTGTGTCTCTAAAATAAAGACGTATTCCTCTTTTAAACTAAAATTCTAGGTTGAATATCTTTTTCCAAAAACCTAAATTTAGTAATAAAAACAATTTTATTTTCTTTTCCAATTTTCTAAAAAAGGGATAAGTTAACATGCAATAAATAAAAATCATTTTTTTCTTTCTTTTCTTTTCTCATGCAAATTAATTAATTTTCTAAATAAAGAAATTAAAGCAATACTTTAATTCTAATTAATTCTTTTATTCATTTATTTATTTATTCTTTTATTTAATTAAAATTCTAGGAAACAATAAATGCAATGAATCTAATTTATTTTTCACTAAAATTTAAATAAAATATATTTTTAATATCATGCAACTTGCAACTTAATTTAATAAATTCTTTTAATTAATTAAATGTATAATCTCAATGCATACATAATTCAACTATGATGAGATAACTCCATAAACTTAATTAATTAATTAAATTCACTAAAACACACAAACTAAACAAACCTCAAGCAAATACTCATAAAAGATCAAACAACAAAATACAAAGGCCAAACAAACTGATAGGACAATCAATTGACGACACTCACAAGAGTGTAACTGAGTAAAATAGGGTTAACTACTATCTTCTCCACTTCCATCAAAAAATATAAGGCACGCTCAGACCTATGAAGTCAGGTGGAGACGATACCCTATACCTACTCGGTACTTGTATCTGCAATATCCTGCATCACAGAACCACACATGCATATATACAATATAGAAAACATGGCATACACACCGATGAAGGAGAATCGTGACGTTCCTTGTCTCACCGAAATGAGTGAAGGAAAATCGTCCCCTTGCATCCAATACACTCACAGACACACAACATATAATTCCACATTTCATAAATAAAGTAAATGTCAGTACATAGCAATAATCCATAAAATGTCATAAATCACAAGTACTAAAATACTGCAAATAAATTATACATCTCATATCCAGAAAAAGCATGAAATAATGTCATATAAGTTTGATTAACATATCATGGTAATGTATCCACTGAAAGTAAACAATAATAAAATTTGAGTCTAATAAGTTCAAACAAGGAAGGGTACTGCAGACCTCATCACTAGACCTCACCATCTCCACTGCAAAGTTATCACCCTATTTAATATGAAATTTAGCCTTGCTTTGCAAACCCAAGTCCTTCTTTAGTGTCTTTTTGGCCACTTGGTCATTATATTTCATTAGGAATTTCAGGTAGCTTTGTAGAAATGGGGTGTTCTTAGTTTTGTGGAATAGCCACATTTGACCATGTTTGATTTTTTATTTCTTGACCTCCATAGTACCCTTTCAGAGTAGCTTCAAAAAATTTCTTTTAGAAGCCTCCATTGTTAAGGTTACTTGCACAAAAACATTAAAGAATATGAGTGTTTTTGTAGACTCGTTATCCTTTTAAACCCTTTAAACTTTTCATTATTCCTTGCTTTCCATATATTCCACGATATCTCAATTGAAAAACACAACCAAAACGAATTATGTTTACTCAAATTATTCACAGTATTAGTAAGAATTTCATTTCAATTAATGTCCCCTTATATCCTCGAATTATTTAAACTATCACAAAATGTTTTCCAATATTTTTAGCATAAAAGCATTCAAGAAAAATATGTTTTATTGATTCAAGCTTCTTGCATATGTTTTTGATTAAGCAAAAATAGGTTTTATGGGGATCCGAAACCCCTTACAAAGCTGCAAAAAAGTAAAGCATTAAAGTTCAAGACACCACAAAGAAAAACACACAAAAGTGGCCGCAATAGGAAAAACAATACAATCCAGCAACCCAAGCAACAACAACAAAAAGCCAACGAGATGCTGGCACACACAACAACTAACTAAAATTGCTTAAAAACATTTAAGCCCTGGGAGGCCTCCTTTTCCAGCATCAACATGGTCTTGGCACTATCTTTAAGATCTAGAAGATCATGTGGAAGAGAATCCACCATCATTTTAGCACTCTGCATAGTCCTCGAAGAGCGAGTAACAACCTTCGAATTGGAAACTCCAACATCCTTCTCCAAGTCAATAACATTATTCTCATTGTGAGTTTTCTCCAACCTGGTAACTAGAGCATTCATGTTGGTAGTGGAAACCTTCATCATAGCACCACTGTTTTCCATAAGCTTCTTGCATATGTTACACATTTCAACTTTAGAAGAATTTATTTTGTATGGTAATCTTTGCACTATGAATAACTAACGAAAGCAAGCCTTTTTGGAATCAAGGATTTTAGATTGTCAAACTTTAAAGATTTTTTGTCATTGGTTATACTCTTTAAATTCCATCAATTAACAAATTCAATAATTTAGTTAGTACTAGATAAAGATTTAAAACCATCTTAGTGTTCACATTATAAAGAGGCGTGCCATCAGTACACTTGAATTCTTTTTAATTTTCAACATTTTGTATACAAATAGTGGGAGTATGCAACAACTTAAAGGCTTCCCTAATAATTGAATAGGTTGTCCAATTTCATGGAGGTAAAACATATTCACAACTTACTTCAAACACCTTACTCTCAATTTGACAACAATGAGGCTTAGGTAATAAATTGATGCATAAATTCTTATTATCCTCTTCTTTAGAGGTGTTTGAATCTAACCTACTACTGCTACTTTGCAGGCGACTAATAATTTGATTTTTTCGTTTCAAATTCAAAGACAATATTTTTTACCACAAAAGATGCACTATTCTTGATTTGTTGGTCTTGGTTAATGTTATTATTCAGATCTTTATCTAAAGGAATTATTTCACTCTCCTTAGTATCCACTATATTCCCCTTATTAGTTTTAATAGGATAGTTACTAATCAGGGCAATACTTTAACTGATTATATCCATGGCTAATTATTGTGCAATTTTTTTAAACAATGTTCCACTGGATTCCATGTCCAAGTTGGAGAATGGTTGCCTCTGAGGGGTTTGAGGTAACTAAGAGGGATTGATAGTTTTAATTCTTGAGCAACTAGAGGTGATAGGATTGAGTTTAGTCTTCTCCAAATCACCAATTAGGGGGCTAAAAGTATTTGTTAGAATAAGGTTCGAAGGCAATCTTGGTACTTGATTAGTCAAATTCATCACTTTCATTGGTGCAACAATTCAAGGGTTATCCCATGTTTCTCATACTACTCAAGGCTCATATCTGGGTTTGATCTATAAGAGGTAGCATGTAGTACCCCTACTCGTTTGAACTCATTAGATTCAAATTTTATTATTGTTTGTTTTCAGTGGATACATTACCATGATGTGTTATTCAGATTTATATGACATTATTTCATGCTTTAGCTGGATATGAGATGCACAATTTATTTGCAGTATTTCAGTACTTGTGATTTATGGCATTTTATAGATTATTGCTAGGTACTGACACTTTACTTTATCTATGCAATTTGTAATTATATGTTGCGTGTTTGCGAGTGTATTGGATGCAAGGGGACGATTTTCCTTCACTCATTTCGGTGAGACAGGGAATGTTGCAATTCTCCTTCAACGGTGTGCATGCCGTGTTTTCTATATTGTATATATGTATGTGTAGTTCAATGATGCAGGATATTGTAAATACAAGTACCGGGTAGGTACGGTGTATCGTCTCCACCTGGCTTCATAGGTCTGAGCGTGCCTTATATTTTCCGATGGAAGTGGAGGAGGTAACCCATTTACACTCTTGTGAGTGTAGTCAGTTGGTCGTCCTGTCAGTTTGTTCAGCCTTCGTGTATTGTCGTTTGACTTTTTTTGAGTCTTTGCTTGGGGTTTGTTTAGTTTGTGTGTTTTAGGGGATTTAATTAATTAATTAAATTTATGGAGTTATCTCATAGTTGGTATTTTTGAATTATGTATTTTATGCAGTGAGATTATAAATTTAATTAATTAAAAGAAATTATTAAATTAAGTTGCAAGCTGCATGATATTAGAAATATATTTTATTTAAATTTTAGTGAAAAATAAATTAGATTAATTTCATTTATTGTTTCCTAGAATTTTAAATAAATAAAAGAATAAAATAATAAATAAATGAATGAATGAATAAAAGAATTAATTAGAATTGAAGTATTGCTTTAAGTTTTTTATTTAGAAAATTAATTAATTTGCATGAGAAAAGAAAAGAAAGAAAAATGATTTTTAATTATTGCATGTTAACTTATCCTTTGCTAGAAAATTAGAAAAGAAAATAAAGTTGCTTTTATTACTAAAATTAAAGATTAGGGTTTTTTTTTGGTAAAAATATATGCAACCTAGAATTTTAGTTTAAAAAGGGGAATAGGTCTTTATTTTTGGGGGACACAGGAAACAGGAAATAGGTCAGGGATTTAGGTGAAGAGAAATTTATTTGGAGCTTGTTGAAGGATTGGTTTTCTTCTACAAATTTCTTCTAGGAAAGCTATACCAGGTTGGGTGGCTTCTTTTGATTGTTTGTTTTAAAGAAAATATTTCTATTTCTTTTATCTTTCTGAATGATGTGTGTGTTAAGATGTTTGTCAAATCTAAAATCCGGTCTGATTATTTCTTGTTCTTGGCTAAAGTCCATTCCTGAAGTTAATTTTTAGTTATGGAAAGAAGTTATTTTCTAGGTGTTTTTAGATTAAAATTTTGAGAAAATTGGGAAAAGTTAATGTGGCAAATTTTGCCAAAAGATTTTTATTGTGCATGAAAATTGCAAGATTTGGGAGGAATGGGATTTACCAAAGAAAATATTCCCTATTGTTTGATTTTTGCTTCGATATTTGGCTATGACAGTCCTTTTTAATATTTATGTATCTCTGTGAAATTATTTAGTTATTAAAGAAATAAATTTAATCATTAATTAAATTTAATCATTAATTAAATTTATTATGTTATTAAAAGTTAAGAGAAATTATTTTATTCTATTATTTAGGAGAAATTATTTTTTAATTTAATTTCCTTGTAAATAAATTTGGTTGGAAATAAATTTTGGTTGAAAATGGAATTTATTGGTTTTTAGGTTATTGTATTTAAAAAAAAAAATTAAAAATTAAAAAAAAAAAAATCGGTAGCCACTACCGACGGTAGTACGGCTACCGTACAGTAGCAGTACTACCGACAGTAGCAGTGCTACCTAAAGTAGCACATGCTACTATGCCGGTGGTAGCATGTGCTACCTACGGTAGCATGTGTTACCGTGCGTAGCAGGGGTAATAATTAAATTTGCTTTCCCTGGGTTATTTCGTGCAGTCCGAAATATGGTACTTTGGATTTTCGTGCAGGGTATTAAATTATATTTTAGAATATATATATATATATATATATATATATATATATATATATATATATATATATATATATATATATATATATAGGTTTTGTTATTATGGGCATTATGTTATTTAATATTATTTTAATACTGTGGAAATTAATTCATATGTTTATATATATATATATATATATATATATATATATATATATATATATATATATATATATATATATATATATTTCAGAGTTTGGTTATTTCTAGAAAAGCTTATATTTTAGATTTTATATTAATGCTTGGAAATACATTAGGAGATTAATTTTTATGTGATTTTATTTAACCTTATTGGACAAATGACAAAGTTGATTTCTTTGTATTAATATAGTTGTATTTTCTTATTTTCTAGAAAAATCTTTAATTGCAAGTTGTTATGCTTTTGACTGTTTAAAGAAAAGATTGCATGTATTAGGAGCTTGTGTAAATGGTGTTTGCAATCAAGCTTAATTTCGTTGTAATTCTGATTGAGTTGTCATTATGTCATATGTTATTATATCTTCTTGGTCAGGTGTTGTTGTGTAACCTTGTTGATGTGAGCCATTGTGTGTTTTGTTTCAAATGGTTAATCCTGGGTTAGTGATTGTGTATCCTTCACCTGTGGTTTGTCAGGATTAGTTATGGATGTTTGTTTTGCCATAGAGTTCTCATAGAGAAACCTTTCTTGTTAGTGTCTTATGAGAGAGAGTGGCTTTCGAGTGGGGGCCACGCCCGAAGTGGATGGCAGGATAACCCGTCGAAAGTCAGTTAAGAATTGATAACCTAATAATTGATTAGGGGGTGGGTAGATTAAATATTAATTAAGATAATGTACCTCGTGCATAGGTGAGTGCTAGTACAGGGCTTATAATGTTGCAAGAAGGCCTAGAATGGCAAACTTACCACCTTGTCTTCACAAAAGGATTGGTCGGGTCCAGATGAGACTTAGATGGAGCTGGAGGTTCGAGAGAGGTTACCAGGATAACCCAAGATGGGGGTCGGGACCTATGGAGGCCTACCATGGTAAACACCGTAAGCCATGCGATGACACTTGATGACACTCTCTCCTTAGAGTCACTAGTGTTTGTGAGTTGAGTCACATGGATGTTTGCGGAGTCATGTAGTTCTTTCGTACTTGTATTATTTTGCTTGCTTGAGGGTCTTCTACTATGTCCTCGCATAGTGGGGTGGTTCCATTTTGGGATCACATGGTCGGGTGCTAGTGGCACTTCCCATCGGATGTTCTGGATTGTATCTTCAAGCGAGGGAAGGCTTCGCTGGTGTTTCTTGGTTCGTGGTTCATGTACCAACTCTTGTTCGTGATCATTGTTCAGTTGAGACCTTGTGGTCATTGTATCAGACTTTTATGTAACCTTGATATTGTAACTTTGTAATCTGTGGTATTTTTGGAAGCCATGTATTTATGAATATTGTAATACTATATCAGTGGAATATATGTTAATTCAGTTGCTTTGATTTTATGTATAAATGGTTTATGGATAAATAAAGGCATTGGAATACTTTGGTTCGTTCATTATGAAATTCAGATGTATGTGTAGTTTTAATCTTAAGCATTTAATTTATCTAATTAAATGGACAATTGGATTAACCATGGTGTTAATATAAACTACGAATTAATCTTCGTTGGTAACCTTTAGGAAATCATGTGTTAGACTTCCGTTGTGTTATTAAACGTGCAATTGTTATAATTAATGCACTTAATCTTTAAACAAATTTTTTTCACCCTTTAGTCGCCTAGTTGTGTTGTTTTCCTTTAGGGTTCCTGGTGGGGCATTACATAGCCACCTTGCTAGATACACTAGGAGAACAAGGTTTAACAAGCTCTCCCTTTAAAATGGGGCCTCATAAACTGCCATTGATAATTGGTTCAGTACCATTGACATGAGAAGCATTACCAGGACCACCATTGTTTATAAGGGTCATAGGCCTTTTAGTGGTCATTTTAGGTTTAGGTGTAGGAGAGGATAGTTGCTAATTGTTTCTCTTTTAGTTTTTCATGTGTTGTGGTTGCTACTATTGGAGTGTGTTTGCTATTGTAGAATTTTGTTTCTTGTTAAAATTAACATTTTTGGGTGGATATTTCATATTTGTTAATTTCTAAATTTGTCGTTGTTTATGTTGGGGTTTGTTGCTGCTATAACAACTTATTTACATGTAACAAGTTATATTTCACTTATAAAAGAATTTCTAAAGTTTGTGAGTTGAATGTTGAAGATTCATTGTGTTCTTGCACTATTAGTGGTGAAAGTTTGCAAGCAGGTTTCTAGATATTGTCTTTGTTATTGCTATTGTAGTTTTATATTGTTATTGTCACAACTTGTTATTGTTGTAGCATCTTTGTGTTGGAAAATTTATTATATAATGATGTAAGAAGAGTGAAATATATTATTTGAAGCTTGAGAAAATTAGGTGTTTGTAGATTGCAGAAAAATGTGTAAACATTTAATGGTGTATGTTAAGGTGACCATCTTAATGAAAACTCTTACCTTTTAGCTTAAATTTTACAACCTTTTACATGTCAAAATATTTATATTAATTATAAATATAATATTTGCATAATAAACACTACATAAAAATAAAATATGTCAGCATAGTTGTGATTGTAATGATTTTTTATTTAATTAAAAAAAGACATGCCCTCGTTAAAATTATAAACTTTAGATATATTCATAAATATAAAATAAAAATAAATATATTTAAAAAAATCTACTATTTCATAATTTTTGAATTTTTTTTTAGACCCATGAACACTTTTGTTTGGAGCTACAAACCAATGGAGTCACAATGGGGAACCCCATCCCCAAGATTAGGTTGAGGCAGTAACACCTCTCAAAGTGATTGTTGTGGGTATCTCCCTTTCTACCTCTCTCCCCTTCTTCTTCCTCCCTCTCAACATCTTCCATCTTCTTCTTCTTGCTTCTCCTCTTTCCTCTATGTCCTCCCTCCCTATTCTTCTTCTTCTTCGTCTTCCTCTCCCCGTTCTCCTTTCTTCCTTCCTATCCATTTTCCTCTCTCATGGCATGTCTTGCTGATCACAAAATCGATCAATCATACATAAGAACTTACAAATAATTGACTGGGCAATAATGATAGGAATCTCAAGAATTAATCAGTGAGCCAAAACAACAACAATTTGTACCAGCTGTTGATTTTATTATAGTCGTCATTGGAATCCGCAAGCCAACATTGATATCACAAAGGTTGTGATTGTATGCTTGGAATGTGGTATCAACTTGCAAGAGGGAAAAACACTTCAAACACACACATGAAACATTGTATTAGAGGTTAGAAATCAAAACAAAGCAAATTTAAATGAATATAAACTCTTTAAAATCGTTCCATGCTCCTCTATCTTTTGAGATCCTCAAGATTCAAGGTGGCCCTCACTTGGAAGAGAACTTGATCTCTTGGATGACAACCTAGAGAACAAGATTTGAATAATGCTAAGATCAAAATGGATGCAACTAAGATCCTAGTGAAAGCTAAGATAATGGATTAAGATGAGATGCAAGATGCAAGATGCAAGACTAAATGCTAAAGATGATGAAGATGAAACTAGGTTAATTCCAAATTGAAGATTAAATGTTACTAGATGAGTTAATTAAGCTAGAAAAAGATATTCATTTAAGGTAAATGAAACTAAAATTCTATGAGATGAATGCTTGATGCTTGAAGATGACTCGGATGAGTTTCTTAACCTACAAAATGACTATAATTTAGATGCACAAAAGAATTGATGATTTGAATAAGGAATGGGCTCTATTTATAGGGAAAATAGAGAAATGGATGGTTGAGATTGATTAATCTCATCAAGGGTAAGGATTGAAAGTTATCAATCCATGTGAGGGATTCAATCCAATCTCTAGTTGATAAATGTCACCTTGAGAGGGCTTGAGAGGAGATGTAAGAGGTATTAAATGCCTGAGGAGACATGAAGGTTATCTTAGGAGATAAGGTTAAGGTTAGGGTAGGGTCATCCATTGGATAAAACTTTTACCCAAGGGATAAACTCTTGTGCAAGGGTTAATAAGATAACCAGGGTTAAAGCCATGAGTGCTTGATGAGACCCTTGGGTTAGATGAGGGTTAAGTTAGAGAGAAAGTCTCTAACCATGTCGAAATGTTGAGTTAACCATTAATGGTTAGGAAGACTTTGGGGACAAATTTGTAAGAGTCCTTCCAAATTTGGGGAACTCAACAAGTTAGCTTGTTGAAGAAATAAAATCTTAAATGCATTTAGAAGACTTTCTTCCAAATTTGAGGAGGTCCTCCTCAAATTTAGGGAAAGAACATGATTAGGAGAATTAAGGTTAATTGATTAGGATTAGATGGGTTCTAGAAGAATTATTAGAAGGCAAGTGGGAGATGTAGGATTTAATTAAAATAAAAATGATTTATTTCAATTATGGGTTGCAACTTGCATTTGATAGATTTAAATAAATATTGATTTATTTAAATGTGAATTTTGGATTCTATTTAAACAAATCTTAATTTATTTAAATGAGAAAAAGGGAGATAAAGCATTAATGGTTTGAAGACTTTGAGGGAAACCATTAAAGGTGTGAAGACTTTAAAGGAAGCCATTAAAGGTTTCAAGTGGGTGAGGATGAATAGGATTTTAAATAAATAATTAACTTATTTAAAATAGTGGTGCAACTTGCATTTGTAGGAAAATGCTAGTGGGGAGGATTTGCAAATAAATAATGATTTATTTAAATGCAAAAGGGATTTTAATTAAATGCAGTTTTAATTAAAATGGGAAAGGGGGGAAATGGAGATTTTTAATTAAATGTGAATTTAATTAAAATGGCTAGAGGGGGGATTTAATTAAATGTGAATTTAATTAAAATGGTTTAGATAGAAGATGAGAAATATTAATCAAATCTTTAATTTGATTAATGGTCAAAATAGAAGAATAGGATTATCAATTAAATCTTGATTTAATTAATTGGAAGAATTAGGGACATTTAAATGAAAAAAATTCACTTAATTTGTTGTGCAACTTTTAGGTGTCTACAATGATTATATTTATATTATTATTGTGAGATAATATAGTTAAATTATTATGTGATAATATAATTATTATATTATATGATAATACAATAATTATTATATTATATTAATAAAATAATAATTGGTGCCACTTGAAAGAGTGGCGACCCTTGGTGTAAAGACACCTCTCACATATACATAATGAGATGTGTGATCTCATCCATAGGACAAAATAATATAACAAAAATATGCAGATCAATATAAAGCAGAGTGCTCGGGGGAGACAAATATATCATCTATGGTTGGGAGGTAAATATGAGTTATTGCCCGTGGATAATCAAGCATACCAATAAAAATAATATGGTATCAAAGCATCGTTCGGTTCCTATGCCCGTTCTTTCATAAAAAACAACAACACGTGACTTACTATCTGTCCAAGGATTTAGATGATGATAGACTTTATCTATCGGGAACACTATCATCAGGTGTCACAAACTCTCCAGGCATAATATCTCAGGACTTAATCGGGTGGAGAGGAGCAAGAGATTCTACCGATTGTCAACGCTAGCCAATGTATACAGAGTATCCACTATCATGTAATGTCACGGGGTGGCATAAGACATAGCGACAGAAACATGCGATAGCAGGAGGAACCCACTCTTACGGCTATGAACAAACCATAGTGGACTTTGTATTCTTGTCAAGGAGCCAACAACCATCAACTTGGAGGCAACTATCAAAAGCACTTGTGTTTAAATCTATATCAGTTATTGGGAAGTGATGTCTTCATCGTTGTTACCAATTGCAAGAAAGAAATTCATATTAGACTCAAAAGTGATCGATGTCTCTGGATGAAGTCGATATCATCCAGGCCAAGTGATGGGGTGCAATTTCCAGAAATTGACTGTCATCTAAAATTCGTATTCCTTTATTTATCTAACAGGTGCACAATAAACTTCTTATTAAGTTTCTCAAGGAATGTATTTCTGTGATGGATCTGGTTGGCCACATGGGAGTGGCAAAATACTATCACCGTATATCCAAGTCTCTGTTGCCACCATGTGAGGTCAAGGTGTGAGTAATGATTCTCGAGTATTCAAATGAGACTATATTACTTTAGTTAAACCTGACATCTTCTACGCTATTATTATTCTCCAGTTTGCAATAAGTGGCAGAGAAATATATCATCAAATGTCTGTGGTGTGGGAAACGTTTGAGGACTTGCAGTCTACATTCCTTGTTAATGCCACAAGCGGTATCTTTCATTGCTAAACAATTTAATATTCTCCAGCGGCATTTTTGTATCTTATGTGGTTTAATTGAATCTCCGCCCGTTGCATATATGTCTAAGATATTGGCACAAATTGGTTTGCAGATGCATATTGGGCAGCATTATTGCTACGATGAAGTAGCGAAATTTTCATCTATATTTGTATTGGAACAAGTGATGGTAGTATTCATTCATGGGAGAGGAATTAAAAATAATTAATTATGGGAGTTCTATGGCTAAGTCATTCATTGTGGTCGTGGTACAACAATTATTCGCATATGGAGTCGCTCTTTCCATTATAAATTGATTGGAAGGCACCGACAAATGTGGGTGTTGTAAAGTCAGTGGACATTTCAGTTTATAGATTCACTTTGTGGAATTTTGAGAGTCCATAGTGTTGTGATACAAGTCTATCTTCTTTTCACAATTTCTTAACATTATCCTTGAGGTGGCGTAACTACAATGCATAATTGACCTTTGTTTAAAGCATTGATTTGTGATTCTATTTGTGCATTGGAGACTGTCTTAGTAGTTGCTGAGCTAAGTTGTTCATAGCCTTGCACTCATATTTTCTTTGAAAGGGTCACTATATGGATCCCGATGCGACTACCTTTGTTGATGAGAATATGCAAAATATTTAGAAACCATGTTACCAAGTATGGTGCATCATTGGTGAAACCGATCAAGAGGGAGCCACATCATCATTAAGTTTGGGGTTAAATCCATAGTTTATTACATTCACTCATGATAGCACTTGGAGCTTCAAAGGGATCAACTAGAGGATCCACTTTATTTAATTAAGGATCTTGATCATATTGGTTCAGAGGGAGTGGACCATGTCGAGATGGTTTCTCTAGAGATCAACAGTCAGAGGACTATGATTCATGGATGGAATTACATGTATGTAGGCTGGAAGGCCTTTATGCTGACATCTAAGACATGATATTCCTGGATAGATGGATACTTGGAGAGCTTGGGATTCACTAAGAGTAATGAAGACTCCAACCTTGTATTTCATGACTGGTCTGTCACAACCCTCCTTTATCACTTTTGGATTGGAAATACAAACTCTATTATATTTTTTTTGGATAAGCTATTTAAATGATTATAAAAAGGATAAAATAATAAAACTCACACACACACACACATGGAAAATATACATTTTTCTTATTATTTATTTAGTTTTCCTCATCCAATTATGGCACATGTTGTAGGAAGAATAAGAAGCCTCTAGAGGATTCTCCACCACTTTGCATGTAACTTCTCCCACTAAGTCTAATCAATTTGCATGAAGTCCAAAATTGGGAAAGAATCTCCTTTTTTAATTAATTTCTGTAGATAGTGGAATTAAGAGATTTTTCTTATAAAATTATATGGAAGTTCAAAGAAGGGAGTTGATTATGTTTGGAAGGAAATTTTCCCAAGTTTTTCTTTGGTAGTCTCATTTTTGTTGCAGGATTTTAAGTTGTTGCTTTGGAAAAATCTCTCTCAAGTTGCAAGGAAGGATCAAGGATAGCTAAAGGATCCAACATCAAGCTTCAGAACACCAGGTTCTCTCCTTTGTCAAATGAGAAATTTATATTATCAAAAGAAAATATAGCTTCTAGATCTCCTTTCAAAAGTTTTATTTGAGTATAAATCTTTTTCTTCTTATTTAGGAATAAATAGTGATAAAATTCTTCCACATAATGCAAGTAAAGGATAGTTCTATTATTTATTTTATTTTCCTTAAGAAATATGCACATAATCTTGCTTTTGTTTTTCCAAGATTTTAGATTTATGCAAAAAAAAATCATAATTCCTTTATTCTTTTAAAATCTCTTTTTCTGGAATAAAACTCCTCCCTGTGTGATTGAATCTTAATCTTTATCTCTAATTCATTTCTCTAGAAATCTGAATCTCGTTCTTAAAATAAAATTTCTCTGTGAAAATTAGTTGAAATGAGAGGAATAGTTTTTTCATTGTGAATAATCCTCTGTGATATTCTCATTTGTTTTCCTTTATCTGGTTATATCTATTTTCTCTGTAAAATTTAGTTGAAGTGGAGGGATAGATTCGCTGAGAATAATCCTCTGTGTTGCTTATCATTTGGTTCCATTATTATTTTTGTGTCTGGGAATCCACTTCTCTTTGGATAATAGCTGAAACTAAGGAATAAATCCCTCTGTATAAACTCTCTGTGTTAATTACTCTTATATATAAATCCTTATTGCTTTCATTTTGTATGCTAGTTAAACTCTACTCTCTTGTTTAAATAAATTAGAACTAGTAATCATATATATAAAGTAATTATAAATCTCTTTCATACAATGTAAAAGTGTTTATTGTTGGGTGTGCAGTACCCAGCACTCTGCACGAGGTATTGGGCAGCAGGCGGAGTTAATACTCCGCAAGGGGAGTGGTACCGTTACGGTACCCTCCACTAGCCTGCGGTCACTGCTACGGCAGTGGCCATTGGGTAGTGGAGGGGACCGTGAGGTCCCCCTCCCACTCATTCCTTTTTAATGCCAATACAAACTTGACTAATGGTTTCGTTAGACTTTTTTGTATAAAGTTTTAAATAATTAAATCCTTTTTTTTTATATGTATAGTTTTAGTTATTAAAATTTTGAACTTAGATAAATTTTTATTTAGATTTTACTTTTAGCAAATTATAAATTGTAATTAATTATATCAAATTTTGTATTAGAACCTTTTGATCCACTTAGCAATTAATCCCCATTAAATGATTTGAAGCTAAAATTTTATTTTGGGATTAGTGGCTTTATAAGCGACATTCTCGCATGTAACTTACACTGCCTCTACCTCATGCAAATTGCTTCACATTGATTACATTTATTGGTGTTTCCATCTCCATGCAAGTTTCATGTTTAATTATTATTATGCAAGTATTCCTAATTGTTATTATGCAAAGTTATACTCCAAGGTTTTGAATAATACATAACGTTAATTATGGTTTTTATTCCATGTAATTCATCAAGTAGTTATTTCAATTAATTGAGCTTTGCAATATTTAAATTTTACACGTTCAAATTGTAATTGTTTTCAAGCATGATGTTTTCGTAGTTAGAAAACTAAATAAAGGAAGCTGGAAAACCAAAACCAAGTAGCGTTCGGTATATACAGTGCCTCTGGCTCACGCTTATGGGTAATGCCATTGTGTTGAACTACTGCACTTAACGCCTAATAAAGCTACGTCAATGACGTCTATGGCATCGTCCCTATAAATCGTCAGGGAGTAATAAGGGGCACTTGGAAGTTAAAATCCAAGGGGTGGGTAATCCCCCTTGGATCGATAATCTAATAAGATAATTTTTTTAAATGACTTTTCATCCATTGAGAGAAACCATAGTAAACCCCTTTTAGGGTTGGTTAAGTAAAATGATTTTATGAAATTGATTTTAATCTTGAAAGGGTATTGGTGATTGGCAATTCAGCCAAGGGTGACACTCATGATAGGTGTTAGGATGTAGTTGTTAGGCCACAAACAATAGGCCATCTCGAGCCTTTGTTTAAGCGCTACCATCGTGGGTAGAAACCATAGAGAAACTGCCTGGGACATTGATCCTAGAAAGGGTTGCATACCCACAAATCAGTTTACATCAAACCATAGAGTAGAAAATAGAACTACATACTTTACGCCTTGATCCCGTGTCGAAGCGAGTATGTAGGAAGTCTTGGGATGGAGTTGTCCCTTGTACTCAGGCGTTCGTGGGTGGGGTCTAGGCTTGGTAAAGAAAGGTTGAGTAAGAATCCCATTTTGAAAGACAAGATAATTAAATTGGAAAAAGTAATTCAATGCATACTCGGAAGGAATCTCGTATGGATTCGCTTGATTTCCCGAGGCTTTAAGCCAAATTCCAAGGCGGAATTCAAGCTTGTATTATGTTATTAATTACTCCTAAGGATGGCGACCTTGGTGCACTTCTGTTAGAAGAGTGTAGTACTTAGTGGGTGACTCAGGACCCGAATGGTCCCGATGAGTCTAAGTCTTTGGCCAGAGCACCTCCTATCCCGATTGGATAGATGCCTACCCCATATGGGTAGATGCCTATCCTATATTGGATAGATGAAATCTTATGTCCTGTATGGACAAATGCCTAACCCATATGGTTAGATTCTCATCCCAGATGGATGAATGCCTAATCCAAATGGATGGATGCCTAGAGTATGCAATTGAATAAAACATAGTGATTAAATTAAACACACACACAAAAAAGAATACTCAATTTTGTTGAGTTAATTATGGTGGGTTATCACATGTGGTATCATAGCAAAGGTTCAAATCTAGGCCTTGTGCTCACTTCAAATTATTCAACTAAGGGAATGTTTTGCAATGGTAGAAATTAAATTTTAAAATCCTAAATCAAGAACTAACTACATAATTTAACTTTTAGGTAAAAACCTAGAATGGCAAGAGGAAGAGGAAGAGGAAGAGGAAGAGGAAGGGGTAATGGAAGATGCACTAGAAGTCAAAGGGAAGAAAACCATGAGGAAAACCATGAAGAAAACCATGAGGAAGACCATGAAGAGGATCAACACAATCCAAGAAATAATGAAGATGGGGTCCAAGCTATAATCGACCTTCTAACCGAACAAAGAGATAAAATCAACTTCTTGGAACAATCAATGCAGGACCTTAGGGAAAGGCAGAATGACTTTGAAAATGGAAGTGGTACCGAAAATGGAAACCTTGGTAGCGATCAAGGGAATATGATGGGTAATAGAAAGGAAAATAACATATTGGAACTCTCCAAGGACTTAAAGAAAATCACCCCTCCTAAGTTTGATGGGAGAAAAATTGGTGAAGGGGCTAAGAATTGGCTAAATGAAATGGAAAAGTATTTTGAGCTAAGAGATTTTAGTGAAACAACGAAGGCTTTATGGGGTTCCTATCAACTCACAGGGGAGGCAGCCAGTTGGTGGACCAACACCAAGGAACAAAATGGGTATAGCAGGGATACGGTCACATGGGATCAATTTGTTCACCACTTCCGAGATAGGTGGCTCCCTCAATTTTTCTTTGATGAGAAGGTGACATAATTCCATAATCTACGTCAAGGGCCCCTATCCGTCCAACAATATTGGGATAAGTTCACCAAGTTGCTTAAGTATGTACCTATGTACCCGAAAGATGAAGAAAGCCAAGCAAGGAAGTTCATTTTGGGGTTAAATACCAACATAGGGGTAGAAGTTGACATGTATGGACCCAAAAACATGAATGAAGTACTAGAAAAGTCCCTAAGGCAAGAGAGGAAGATTCAAACACTAACAGGACGAACCTATAATGGGAACCACTCATTTAAAAGGAATCAAGAATTCAATGGAAACACTAATTTCAACAAGGGTCAGAGGAATAATTCTTCCGAAAGAAGACCACCTCCTAATCAATATTAGAGGAATGGAAATAATAATAATAATAACAGGGGCAATAATAACAGAGGCAACTATAACAGGAATGACCAGCAGAACATGATAACTTATCCACCCAGGGCCAATGAAACAAGGAATGATCCCCCTAGAAATCAAGGTAGGAGGGGTCCTCCAGGTGGATGCTTCATGTGTGGGGAAAACCATTTTTCTAGAGAATACCCCAGAATGCAAGGATAGATTAGGGCCAACCAACCCCAACAAGGGCCCCAACAAAGGATTCATGCAGTAGTTAGGAATCGAAGAGGAAGATACCAGAATGTTCCCATGGAAATTACAGGTACACTATTGGAACAATCAATTTCAATTCTAATTGACATTGGATCATCTGAATGTTTCATCTCACCTAAATTAGTAAGCAAATATGCATTAAAAGTTAATCAAATGGAGTCATCATGAACGGTTCAATATGGGGATAAGGCAACTAGGGAAGTAACTAAGTGTTTGTCGAGGGCAAGGGTACAATTTCCTGAGTTTGAAACAAGGGTAGATCTCTATGTGGCACCCCTAGGATTATATGATGTAATTATTGGGATGAGTTGGTTAACAAACCATCAAGCTAATGTGGATTGCTAGAACAAGATTGTTGAATGTTTGGATGATGGGGGGGAAAAGGTCAAAATCCAAGGAAAGTTTAAACCCATTAATATAGAAACCATCTCGGCCATGCAATTAAAGAAGGAAAGGAGAAGAGGAGGCTTAATCTATATGGTTGAAATTGATGAAGGAAAAGAGGAAAATTCACTAACCTTTGAAAATACCCCCTTCTTAAAAGAATTCAAGGATGTTTTTCCAGAAGAATTACCCAGCTTACCCCCTAAGAGGAAGTTTGACTTTTCTATCGAAGTACTACCAGGAGCTGAACCAGTATCAAGGGCACCTTACCAAATGAACACAACTGAATTACAAGAGCTCAAAATGCAATTAGAGGAACTCTTAGCTAAGGGATTAATAAGGCCAAGTGTATCACCATGGGGAGCGCTAGTCTTATTTGTTAAGAAGAAGGATGGAACCTTAAGGCTATGCATTGACTATAGGATGTTGAACAAGGTCACAATAAAGAATAGGTATCCCTTACCTTGAATAGAGGATCTTTTTGACCAAATGAAAGGAGCAGCAGTTTTCTCAAAGATAGACCTCCGGTCAGGGTACCATCAACTCAGAATTAAGGAGGAAGACATTTTGAAAATAGCCTTCAGGACTAGATATGGACATTATGAATTCACAGTAGTTCCTTTTGGTGTAACCAATGCCCTAGCTGCATTTATGAACCTAATGAATAGTGTACTACATGACTACTTGGATAAATTTGTTTTGGTATATCTAGATGACATATTGATTTACTCTAGAAATGAGGAGGAACATTTAGTACACCTACAAATTGTTTTGCAAAGGTTGAGAGAACATAATTTATATGGGAAATTGTCCAAATGTGCCTTCTTTGAGGAAAAGATTCACTACCTTGGGCATATAATATCAAAGGAAGGAATAGCAGTTGATCCAAATAAAATAAAGGCAATAGTAGAATGGCCAATCCCTAAAAAAGTTTCAGAAGTAAGAAGCTTTATGGGGCTAGTAGGTTACTATAGGAGGTTTGTGGAAGGATTTTCCAAGATAGCAAACCCCATCACCTCATTACAAAGGAAGGGTAAAAGGTTTGTGTGGACATAACAAAGTGATAAGGCATTCCAAATTTTGAAAGGGAAACTAACTTCAACACCCATTCTAAAGGTACTAGATCCGAATGGACACTTCACAGTCATAACTGATGCTTCTATTGAAGGGTTAGGAGGAGTACTTATCCAAGATGAAGGGGTAGTAGCTTATGAATCCAGAAAGCTAAAGACTCATGAAGTCAATTATGCACCCCACGACTTAGAGTTGGCAGTGATTGTGCATGCCCTACAAAAATGGAGACACTTCTTGCTAGGGAAGCCCTTTGAATTGAAGTTAGATAACCAAGGACTAAAGTACATCTTTACCCAACCCCACTTAAATGCCAGACAAAGAAGGTGGTTAGAGTTTCTAAGTGAATATGATTTTGAAATTGAATATATTAAGGGGAAGGAAAATAGGGTGGCAGATGCCTTAAGTAGGAGGAGATACTTGATGACTATAGCAACATTCAAAACTTCTTTCAAAAGGCAAGTAATGGATGAACAAGGACATGACCCATGGTATGAGCAAGTCAAATTGAATTTAGAATACAATCCA
Organism: Cryptomeria japonica; assembly: GCF_030272615.1. Taxonomy (NCBI): domain Eukaryota; kingdom Viridiplantae; phylum Streptophyta; class Pinopsida; order Cupressales; family Cupressaceae; genus Cryptomeria; species Cryptomeria japonica. The sequence continues at coordinate 224,408,441 of NC_081414.1, read as the reverse complement.
ACCAATCCTAAGATCGAAGGGTATACATTAGAAGAAGATGGTTTGCTCAGATACAATAATAGAATCTATATTCCTAATTCAGGAAACTTAAGGGAAGTAGTCTTGTCAGAGGCTCACAATCCCCTTATTCAGGGCACCCAGGAGTTAACAAACTTTATGCAGATCTAAAGAAGTTATACTTTTGGCAAGGGATGAAGAATGAAATTGTCAAGTATGTGGCTAAATGTTTGGAGTGTCAAAGAGTAAAGGCAGAACATGGACATCTAGCTGGATTGTTACAATTGCACGATGTACCTCAACACAAGTGGCAAGTTATTAGCATGGATTTTGTACAAGGGTCACCCATGTCACCTTCTAGGCATGATGCAATAATGGTGGTAATAGACAAACTCACTAAGGTGGCACACTTTATACCAAGGAATCTGACGGATGATGTGCCTACCTTGGCTAGGTGCTTTGTTAAGGAAATATTTAGGTTGCATGGAATACCAGAGAAAATCATATCAAATAGAGATGCTAGATTCACTTCAAGGTTTTGGACCACTCTTCAATCAGCTCTAGGAACTCAACTAAATTTTAGCACCGCATACCATCCTGAGACCGACGGCCAGACGGAAAGGACAAATCAGATTATGGAAGACCTACTTCACATGTATTGCATGGACCAACAAAGGAAATGGGAAGAGTACCTACCTTTGGTAGAGTTTGCTTACAATAATACATATCAAACCTCTTTGGGAATGACAACTTTCGAAGCTTTGTATGGTAGACCATGTCGAACACCTTTGAGTTGGGATAGTCTTGAAGATAGAGTGATTATTGGACCAGATATGTTGAAAGAGATGGAGAGGAAAACTAAGGAAATTAGGCAAAGATTGAAGGAAGCCTCAGATAGGCAGAAAAGTTATGCAGACAAAAACAAAACACCAAGGGAGTTTGAGGTAGGAGAGAACGTCTTCCTTTGAAATACTGGGAAGGATTAATCCAGTTGCATACTGGTTGGCCTTACCTCCCCAGTTGAGCTGAATCCATGATGTCTTCCATGTATCTCTTCTTAAGAAGTATGTACCTGATGAGAAACACATTTTGAATTGGGATGCTTTACAGGTCTATGAAATGGGAGGAATAATGATAGAGCCATTCAGAATCTTGGAGAGGTGCCAGTGCCAGTTGCGCAACATAGAGGTTGATCAGTGCAAAGTGCAATGGGACTAGTATGATGAAAAGAATGCCATGTGGGAAGATACTAAGGAGATGCAACAGTTGCTTCCTTTTTTGTTTTAATCATGAACTATAGACTCTTTTGGATGCATTCAATAAGTGCATCGGGACGATGCACAAATTAAGGGGGGGAGGATGTCACAAACCTCCTTTATCACTTTTGGATTTAAAATACAAACTCTATTATATTTTTTTTGGATAAGCTATTTAAATGATTGAATGAATACTATAAAAAGGATAAAATAATAAAACTCACACACACACACACATGGAAAATATACATTTTTCTGAATTATTTATTTGGTTTTCCTCATCCAATTATGGCACATGTTGTAGGAAGAATAAGAAGCTTCTAGAGGATTCTCCACCACTTTTCATGTAACGCCTCCCACTAAGTTTAATCAATTTGCATGAAGTCCAAAATTGGGAAAGAATCTCCTTTTTTAATTAATTTCTCTAGATAGTGGAATTAAGAGATTTTTCTTATAAAATTATATGGAAGTTCAAAGAAGGGAGTTGATTATGTTTGGAAAGAAATTTTCCCAAGTTTTTCTTTGGTAGTCTCATTTTTGTTGCAGGATTTTAAGTTGTTGCTTTGGAAAAATCTCTCTCAAGTTGCAAGGAAGGATCAAGGATAGCTAAAGGATCCAACATCAAGCTTCAGAAAACCAGGTTCTCTCCTTTGTCAAATGAGAAATTTATATTATCAAAAGAAAATATAGCTTCTAGATCTCCTTTCAAAAGTTTTATTTGAGTATAAATCTTTTTCTTCTTATTTAGGAATAAATAGTGATAAAATTCTTCCACATAATGCAAGTAAAGGATAGTTCTATTATTTATTTTATTTTCCTTAAGAAATATGCACATAATCTAGCTTTTGTTTTTCCAAGATTTTAGATTTATGCAAAAAAAAATCATAATTCCTTTATTCTTTTAAAATCTCTTTTTCTGGAATAAAACTCCTCCCTGTGTGATTGAATCTTAATCTTTATCTCTAATTCATTTCTCTGGAAATCTGAATCTCGTTCTTAAAATAAAATTTCTCTGTGAAAATTAGTTGAAATGAGAGGAATAGTTTTTTCATTGTGAATAATCCTCTGTGATATTCTCATTTGTTTTCCTTTATCTGGTCATATCTATTTTCTCTGTAAAAATTAGTTGAAGTGGAGGGATAGATTCGCTGAGAATAATCCTCCGTGTTGCTTATCATTTGGTTCCATTATTATTTTTGTGTCTGGGAATCCACTTCTCTCTGGATAATAGTTGAAACTAAGGAATAAATCCCTCTGAATAAACTCTCTGTGTTAATTACTCTTATATATAAATCCTTATTGCCTTCATTTTGTATGCTGGTTAAACTCTACTCTCTTGTTTAAATAAATTAGAACTAGAAATCATATATATAATATATAATATATATATATATATATAGTAATTATAAATCTCTTTCATACAATGTAAAAGTGTTTATTGTTGGGTGTGCGGTACCCAGCACTCTGTACGAGCTATTGGGCCACAGGTGGAGTTAATACTCCACAGGGGGAGTGGTACCATTACGGTACCCTCCACTAGCCTGCGATCACTGCTGCGGCAGTGGCTGCAGGGTAGTGAAGGGTACCGTGGGGTCCCCCTCCCACTCATTCCTTTTTAATGCCAATACAAACTTGACTAATGGTTTCATTAGATTTTTTTGTATAAAGTTTTAAATAATTAAATCCTTTTTTTTATATGTATAGTTTTAGTTATTAAAATTTTGAACTTAGATAAATTTTAATTTAGATTTTAGTTTTAGCAAATTATAAATTGTAATTAATTATATCAAATTTTGTATTAGAACCTTTTGATCAACTTAGCAATTAATCCCCATTAAATGATTTGAAGCTAAAATTTTATTTTGGGATTAGTGGCTTTATAAGCGACATTCTCACATGTAACTTACACTGCCTCTGCCTCATGCAAATTGCTTCACATTGATTACATTTATTGGTGTTTCCATCTCCATGCAAGTTTCATGTTTAATTATTATTATGCAAGTATTCCTAATTGTTATTATGCAAAGTTATACTCCAAGGTTTTGAATAATAAATAACATTAATTATGGTTTTTATTCCATGTAATTCATCAAGTAGTTATTTCAATTAATTGAGCTTTGCAATATTTAAATTTTACGCGTTCAAATTGTAATTCTTTTCAAGCATGATGTTTTTGTAGTTAGAAAACTAAATAAAGGAAGTTGGAAAACCAAAACCAAGTAGCGTTCGGTATATACAGTGCCTCTGGGTCACGCTTATGGGTAATGCCGTCGTGTTGAACTACTGCACTTAACGCCTAATAAAGCTACATCAACGACGTCTGTGGCATCATCCCTATAAATCGTTGGGGAGTAATAAGGGGCACTTGGAAGTTAAAATCCAAGGGGCAGGTAATCCCCCTTGGATCGATAATCTAATAAGATAATTTTTTTTAAATGATTTTTCATTCATTGAGAGAAACCATAGTAAACCCCTTTTAGGGTTGGTTAAGTAAAATGCTTTTATGAAATTGATTTTAATCTTGAAAGGGTATTGGTGATTGGCAATTCGGCCAAGGGTGACGCTCATGATAGGTGTTAGGATGTAGTTGTTAGGCCACAAACAATAGGCCATCTCGAGCCTTTGTTTAAGCGCTACCATCGTGGGTAGCAACCGCAGAGAAATTGTCTGGGACATTGACCCTAGAAAGGGTTGCGTACCCACAAATCAGTTTACATCAAATCATAGAGTAGAAAATAGAACTACATACTTTATGCCTTGATCCCGTGCCAAAGTGGGTATGTAGGCAGTCTTGGGATGGAGTTGTCCCTCGTACTCAGGCGTCCGTGGGTGGGGTCTAGGCTCGGTAAAGAAAGGTTGAGTAAGAATCCCATTTTGAAAGATAAGATAATTAAATTGGAAAAAGTAATTCAATGCATACTTGGAAGGAATCCCGTATGGATTCGTTTGATTTCCCAAGGCTTTAAGCCAAATTCTGAGGTGGAATTCAAGCTTGTATTATGTTATTAATTACTCCTAAGGATGGCGACCTCAGTGCACTTCTGTTAGAAAAGTGTAGTACTTAGTGAGTGACTCAGGACCCGAATGGTCCCGATGAGTCTAAGTCTCTGGCCAGAGCACCTCCTATCTCGATTGGATAGACGCCTACCCCGTATGGGTAGATGCCTATCCCGTATTGGATAGATGAAATCTTATGTCTTGTATGGACAAATGCCTAACCCGTATGGTTAGGTGCTCATCCTGGATGGATGAATGCCTAATCCAAATGGATGGATGCCCAGAGTATGCAATTGAATAAAACATAATGATTAAATTAAACACACACACAAAAAAAGAATACTCAATTTTGTTGAGTTAATTATGGTGGGTTATCACATGGTCGAAGCATGTGGAGATCATATATCAACACATTAGAGATATGGTGTAAAGGGATGCTATTCAGTTGAGGTACATTAGCTCTGATGATCAAATGGTTGATATTCTCACCAAGCCTCTTGCCAAAGTGAAGTTTGTGCATTTTTGAGACAAAGCTTGGAGTGGTGGAGAATGAAGCCCTAGCTGAGATTGAGTCTTAGCATCATTGATATATATATATATATACTAATGCATTTTTCTCTTTGAGAAAGATGTTTAAAGTGTAAAATCTTGTTAGTGCATTTCTCTTTGAGAGAAACTTGATGTGTAAGCCTTTATTTCCACCCTCTGATATGGTTCATAGTGGATGTCATGTGTGTGATGCCATGACAACACCACGTGAGAGAGTCTATAGTGATTTTATCATACTTGTGTGTTTACCCTTTGGATGAGCCATGGTGAATATCATTGTGATGTGATGATTTCACAATGATGAACACTTGTGCATCTTACCATGATTATGAGGTGACGATCTCACAATAATGGTTGATATCTTGTGAGGTGATATCTATGGATAAGCCATAATGGTGGATATCACGTAAGGTGATGTTTATGGATAAGCCATAATGGTGGATATTACGTGAGGAAATATCTATGTATAAGCCATAATGGTGGATATTACATGAGGAAATATCTATGTATAAGACATAATGGTGGATATCACATGAGGTGATATCTATGGATAAGCCATGATGGTTGATGTCAGAAAGAGGTGATATCTTTCCTTTCCATATATGGATGTAGCCATTGTGGTCAATCATCATAATAAGGTGATGTAACTTGTAAATGTTAAGAATGATTCCTCCCTAGCTAAGAGGGGGTGTTGATTTTATTGTAGCTGTGGTCAGAATCCACAAGCCAACATTGATATCACAAAGGTTGTGATTATATTTATATTATTATTGTGAGATAATATAATTATATTATAATTATAATGTATTATTATTATATTATATGATAATACAATAACTATTATATTATATTAATAAAAATAATAATTGGTGCCACTTGGAAGAGTGGTGACCCTTGGTGTAAAGACACCTCTCACATATACATAGTGAGATGTGTGATCTCATTCATAGGAAAAAATAATATAACAAAAATATGCAGATCAATATAAATCAAAGTGCTCAAGGGAGACGAATATATCGTCTATGGTTGGGAGGTCAATATAAGTTATTGCCTATGGATAATCGAGCATACCAGTAAAAATAACACCAGTTATGACAGGAAAACAAAGTTTGTTTGTACAACATCAAACTAAGGTATCAATAGAACTCTAAACTTTAGTCATGTTTAATTCATCAGTCCTTACATAACATTTTGACCCCACAAACATTACAGTCACAAAACTTCTACATACTGCTATGACCTATTCCCTTACTGGTCTAATCAACCATTCATGTCAATGTCATACAGTTAGTCTGTGCTTGTTGCATTACACTGCTATTCGACCAATTCTTCTCTAACTTGACCAACCGCTAATTCACCAAAAATCTCCTTTCAAATAAAGGGAAATTTGGTTGGTTAACAACTACTAACATGGCCTCAGTAATTCTGCCATTATGTTCCCATGCAACTGACTGCCAATGTGTGCAATTGTCGGTTGTTGCTCGAGTCATTGAATTCAGTTGCAAACATATCTTCCTGTCACAGTTAAGACAGGAACATGAACATGGTCCAACTCAAACAAACTTGTGACAGAAATAGGAAGAAATTGCAATAGGAATGGAATATAAATAAACTCAACCAAAACCAAAAGCTAAAAGAAAATAAACACCAAAAACCATGAAAGGAAGGGGATGTTCCTGCATCAAACTCCCTAGGCATAGAAAGAATTATGAGCTCCTCATGGGATTCGTCATAGTATGACCCAACATAGTGATTTATGGTTCATTGAGCCAAGAAGAATCCTCTATTGGTTGATACTTTCACTTAACCAAAAATTTCAAATATTCTTTGCCATGGGTCTTCTTCAACAATTGTGTATCAAGAATGTATTCTATTGGTGGAAATATTTCCTTGTTGTTCCAGATTGACTGGTATCTTTGTCTTAACTATATCTTCTTGTCCATCGCCCCTGTATGGATAAATATCTACCACATTGAAGATAGGAGAGATGCCCAAAAATGAAGGCAGGACTATTTCAAATGCATTGGCAAAGAATTTTCAGAGAACTTTACAGGGACCCACTTTCTTCATCTAAAGTTTGTTGTAAACACTAGTAGGAAACCTCTCCTTTCTAAGATGAGCCAAGACAAGGTCTCCTACCTAAAAATGAAGTTCCCTCCACTTCTTATCCATGTTGTTTATACTGATGATTGCTAGATTCAATGTTCATCTTGACCTCTTCATGGAGATCATGTATGAGTTTACTTGTTGCACTATGCCTTTCCAAATTACCAAGATATCTCAATTCAAACATCCCCTTGGATGCATACCATATACAACATAGTATGGGCTGAATCTAGTACTTCAATTGGGATAATCATTAAATGCAAATTCAACTTGAGCAAAAGCTAGATCCCAAGTACTTGGTGTTTTGCTAACAATACATCTCAACAGTTACAAAAACTTTGATTAACAACCTTTATTTGACCATCCATTTGGGGGTGGTAAGAAGAACTAGAACTTAGATGTGTCCCTAATTTATTCCATAAGGTCCTCTAAAAATGACTCACAAAGTTAGTATCTAATGCAAGAGCATCCTTGGTTCTTGGCAATCTTGCATCAACCAAAAACATTTCTTTTTAGTTTGTTTCCTATGTTGCAGTTTCAACATTTCTTTTTGCATTTCCTTGCATTTTCTCACTGGGTCTTGTGGAGATGGATTTTGCTTAGGGACATGATTATCTTCCTTATCCTTGGTCTATGGGACATTTGAATCTTTTCCCAACAAGTTATTGATTCCAAAATCTGAGACAATTTTTGATTTAGAACACTGGAATCGCTTGGACCTATTTTGATATTGGTGAATCTTGCAGATCCTTTTCATAGCTTGTGGAGCTTCAACTCATTGTTTCCAATGATCCTTAGCATGTGGCCAACATTACTTTCGGTCCACACTTCATCTTTTGGATTTTCTGAAGGATTCTCTTTGGCAGTGGCTGACCTGGTGATTTTACACGTTTCATCTTGTTTATCGGCATTTGATTCTTCTTGGGCCGATGTGGACCCCTCTTGATCATATAGATCAATGTAATTAAGCTTGTAGGATTCATTTTTTAGAACATAGAAGATTTATCTTTAGATTAAGAGGTCTGGACTGACACTGGAAGTGAGCTTGTATGTATTTAGGCTAGTGAGCCGAATCTTGTAGCCCGCATGTTGCTAGTAGATTGTAATAGGTTTTCATGATATAATTCAATCAATTCTACATTGCCTCCATTCTCTTGTCTTGTTTCCATTGTGGTTACTCCTGCTACACGGTCCAAATTGATCTCATTAAGGTCCCTCCTAACCATGACTGCACTAGTATTCCTATAAAAAATGATACTTTTGGGAGTGCCATGCAATCTCACTACTACTTTAAAGAAGAAAATTTCAATGTTAGTGGCATTATTAGTTTTCTTGTAGGGTATGGAATGCACCATTTTAGAAAATCTATCTATGACAACAAAAATAGAGTCATTTCTCCTTTGGGTGCAAGACAAACCCCACACAAAGTCCATACTCACTGAGTCCCAAGTCCGAGTTGGAACTGGAAGTGGCTGATATAGTCCAACATTTTGGATTCTCCCTTTGGCATGTTAACAAATGTTACACCTTTACACATATCTTCTCACACCCACTTGCATCTTAGGCCAATAATAATGAGTGCTCAACTACAAATAAGTCTTATCCTATCCAAACCAACCAACAAGACTACCACAATGTTTTTCCTTTGACAAATTCTCTCTCATGGATCCTTTAGGAATGCATAAATTATTTCCCTTGAACAACAAACCCTGTTGAATCATATATGCCACCCATGGTTCTCTATTCCTGCAAAAAAGATCACTACAAGCTTCAAACGCTTCCTTAGAATCCACATCCTCTGCATACAACTCTTTCAAACTTTCAAAACCCACACTATTAGTTTGTATTTCACACAACGACAAATTATTTCTACTTAAAGCATTAACAACTTTATTCATTTTCCCACTTTTATGTTTCAAAATAAAATTAAAACTTTGAAGACACTAATCCCACTTGGCATGTCTTTGATTTGACTTGTGTTGGTTGTTTATAAATTGTAGAGCATGATTATCTATATAAACAATGAATTATTTTGTAGGAAACTAATGTCTCCATTTATTTAAGGATTGAACCAAAGCATAAAATTCCAAATCATAAGAAGAATACTTCATTTTAGCCTCATTTAGTTTCTCACTAAAGTATGCTATTGGTTTACCTTCTTGACTTAGGATTGCCCCAATAGCCAATCCACTTGCATCACACTCCACTTGAAACAATTTGTCAAAATTAGGCAAAGCAAGAATGGGCTACACACTTACCCTTTGTTTAAGAAATTTAAAACTTTGTTCAACCTTCCTAGTCCATTCAAAAATGTCTCTTATTCCCCTTAATATTCTCAAGGATAGGAGCAACAACATGACTGAAATTCCTTATAAAGTTTTTGCAAAAACTTGCTAACCCATGAAAACTCTTTACCTCCATTACACTTTTTGGTGTGGGCTAATCAAGTATGGCTTGAAAATTTTCCTTGTCCATCTTTAGTCCATCCTTGGAAACCACAAAGCCCAAGTAAATCAATTCGGCCTGCAATAAAATACACTTCTTGAGATTTATCTATAACTTCTATTCATGTAGCCTCCTCATTACCTACCTCAAATGCTCTAGATGCTCCTCTTTAGACATGCTAAACAACAAAATTTTATCCAAGTATACAATCACAAATTGACAAAGGAATGGTTTCAAAACCTCGTTTATTAGCGTCATAAAAGTACTGGGTGCATTAGACAATCCAAAAGGCATAACCTGCCATTCATACAAACTATGACTAGTCCTAAAGGGTGTCTTCCATTTATCCCCTGATTTGATTCTTATTTGGTGGTAGCCATTTTTCAAGTCTATCTTAGAAAAATACATAGAACCACTTAAACAATCCATTAAACTTCTATTCTAGGTATGGGAAGCCTATATCTTATGGTAATTTTATTTATAGCCTTTGAATCATGCACATACACCATTCTCCTGTTTTCTTTAGCACTAGCAATGTGGGAACAATACAAGGACTTAGGCTCTCCCTTATCAAACCCTTATTCAAAAGGTCCTCCACTTTCTTCCTTATGTCTTCATTTTCCAAAGGTGTCAACCTATAGGCAACCTTATTTGGAAGGCTAGCTCTCGAAATCAAATCCATATGGTGGCTAATGCTTCCCATATGTTGAAACTCATTAGGAAATTTAGATGCAACAATCCAAATGTCCATTCAAAATACATTGTACTTTAGGAGGCAAATTAACAAGTTTTTATGGTGGTAAACACATGCCTAGGTTTAAGAACCAAAGCAAATCCCACTTCCTCATTCTTCATTTCATGGATGAATTATTTACCACTTACCAACATTACCTTATTGCTTCTACAATCTTTGTTGTCCACTTCTTGCTCTTGGAGAGGCATCGAGGTATGCTTGTCTCCATCCTTTTCTATGGTATACGTGTTCTTCCTTCCATTATCCACCACTTTCCTATCAAATTGCCAAGGTCTTTAGGCATGATATTACACTACATTATCTTTCTAACTACCAATATAAAAATCAACACAAGCTTTCTCACTTACCATCAATTGATGACTTTTTTGCAACCATGACACCTTACATGAAGATGGATGCTTGATTCTTTTAAGGTATACCTTATCTACCATCTCTACTACAACAATATTATCCAAACTAGTATGTCAATAATCAGTCTACAACATTTACCTTTGGACTTACATCTAGTTTTGAATAAGTCTCTCCTTTGAACAGGTTCTTGGTTTTCTTTTTGGGGATTCAACAATAATGACTCTCTTGATTCTAGTTCCTCCTTGTGATGAGCAAGTGACCCCACACTTTCTTGATCAAAATGAATAATTAGATTACTCCTTGCAAACTTCATATGTTCTCCTTGAGAAGACTCATTTTGTTGCACTTGAAACAATTTCCAGTGAATACTCTTCGTCTACCTTGTGAACCTCCTCTTCCATAGGATCTTCCACCTTTGTTTTGGCAACCTCCTTTATCATTGTTGGCTCTCCCACTACTACTTCCAGCCTCTTCTCATCACTCATGTTGTTGTCCTCTACTATATTGTTGTCCCCTACCTCTAAAACCTCTTCCTCTCTTCTTCTCTTGCTGAGTTTGTTTTCATTGCAATTTATCCTCTACCTTTAAGGCAAGTTGATAAGCCTCTTCAAAGCTTCTAGGGGACACAAGACTTAGTTCATTGGATTACATTTTTCTTCGATCAATTCTTCTTTAACTTGACCAACCCCTGATTCACCAACAATCTCCTTTCAAATAGAGGGAAATTTGGTTGGTTAATGGCTACCAACATGGCCTTGGTAACTGATTGCCATCGTGTGCCCTTGCAACTGATTTCCAATGTGTGCAATTGTTAGTCATTGCTCGGGTCATTAAATTCAGTTGCAAATATATCTTCCTATCACAGTTAAGACAAGAACATGAACAAGAACATGGTCAAACTTAAACAAACTTGAGAAAGGAACAAGAAGAAACTCCGATGGGAAGAGAACAAAATAAACTCAACCAAAACCAAAAATTGAAAGAAAACTAAACACCAAAAACCATGAAAAGAAAGGGGATGCCCCTTCATCACTCTCCTTATCACCTCTATTGTTTCTTTTACTGTCCACACCCTCCTTGAAGTGCGAGGCCTTAACACCTCTATCTTGTCTCCTTTTTCATACAAATGATGTGGCATCCCTTTTTCATTGTCTATTCAGCCTTATGGTCTTTGTCCTCTGATTTCTTTGTGCTATCAGCAATCATCTCTTTCTCTTGTCGCCCCCGAGCAATCACCATCCTCCTTTCAATGTCGATTGTCCTCCAATTTTTTTCCTTCCATCAACTGCCCATGATCTCCATCCTAACTCCATCAAACATTGTCTCAGGTGAGAATCAGACCAAGAACATAGTATTAACACTACTCTTGCAACTATCTTTGCACTACGAGGTCAACCCCAATCTACCATTTCATAATTACAATGTATATCAAATATTCTTTTTAAAATAATTAGTAGAAAATAACTTAATTAGTTAAAAAAATATTCTATGAATTTTTTATCTTTAATAATTTTTTGAATAATGATAATTGTACGTAGTAAATGTAATTTAAAGTTAAAAAAAAGTTTCAGTTGATATCTCTCACATTTCTTCAAATATATGTATTTAAGATATCTATACTATTTTTAATAGTGATTTTTAACAATAAATTGTATGTGATATAATTTGGAGTATGCAACATCATTTGTATTTGCCTTAATTGGGATGATGATGACAACACAATGTAAAAAATTAGATGATTACACCTCAATTTTAGTGCTTCATTTTCTTTATTATTAAATTTTTCCTTGCACTTTGTTAGTGAGACTAGTAATCAAGGAAATACCTTTATTTATTTGTCATTATTGTAATTTGATTTTTATCAACATAATAATAAATAATAAACATTCTACTATATTTAATTAGCTGATAGGCTCCTTGTGTGGGCTTTTTCCTACCAAAGTGTCAGCCTTCTGGCGATGGTTTGTTTTCTGGCAACTTTTCAGCCAAGTCGCGTTTCCCAACAGATGACAACATGGGTTGAACCACATCCTCTATTGATGCGTTCGAGAGTCAAATTGTGGTTACATAATACACCACCTACCATATCCTATTTAATGCAGCTAAAGATTTGGATGCTCTAAAGCTTGTTTCATGTCCTTGGCCAGTGTGTTTGTCACTTTGATGATTGGTAACTGGAGCTCATAATTAATTTTGGGTTTTCATTCTTTGCATTTTTATTGTTGTTGTGGTTGCTAATGACGTTCACAATTAATTTTGGATTTTAATTGTTTGGATACTATGTACGTTTTCATTGTATCTACCCTTCTTGTGGGTTTCTTTGTTGCGTTGGTTGAAGTGGTGGTTTTGCATTTGTGCTTGTTGTGGCCTTCTTTGTTGCGTTTGGTTGTGATAGAATTATAAAGCACTAAGAGGGGGGGTGAATCAGTGACAACAAAAACAATACCACTTGAAACACCGACCGATAAAGATACTTAACTAATTTTCTTAATACTATGCATGCAATCCAAAATGATATTAAAGCATCCACAACAAGTAAAACATCCACCATAACAGAAGTGTTTATACATGGAAAACCCAACTGGGAAAAACCACAGTGAGATGAGACTCACAAGTTAACTATCTGTAGTAATAGGTAACTGACTGGTTAAGATCTATAAAGGTGCTCTGCTAGGAGCGAATCCTGTTAAAGATCCCAAAGCTTTGTTAGGAGCTATACCCTCTTAAAGGTAGTACCCTGTTAGGAGTAACCTCGATAGTGGATTTCAAATCCAAACTAATGGATCACCTTGTTAGAGGATTTGTACAATGAATCTTGTTATATCTTAATTGGTTAGGGGATTTGACTATTGTAGTGATTAGAAAACAACAGGTGGTGTGATCTAGAAGTAGCACAACTTGCTTGAATAGATCCTCTTCTGCTCACTCAAAACTGCATCACCAACATATTCTTCAATGCCTTCAACAACTCAACACTTCTATCTCGCATCATCAAAATAGTTCATCATAATGTCATTATATAGACATTAGATTTCATGTCGACTCAGGAATCATATCACAATTTCCTAGGTGTAGTGTATCTAGACAATCTAACATAACTCATCATAGATTGCCGCCAAATCAGTCGGTTAGAGATAACTCATCATGACCAGTGATAACTCATCACATAATTAGTGAAAGCGGTTGGAACACCGATACTGGTTAAGAGTTAACCTCTTCCAACTTATAGACCGATTGTCCTGCATTGCTTCTTTGAAGATCTCTGCTGAATCTCCAAGCTGGTGTCAAGCCATTCCTGTATATACTAGTTGTCTACATATACTAGTTAGACACCCTCAAAACCGTTTGAACTTAACTAAACATATAATACCAATTTTGCAATACAAAGACTTAGGAGTAATACCGGTTTGTCTTAACTAAGATGACTAAGACAATGTGAACATATGTGTGTGTATACATGTGCTATCAATGACAACACATGAAGTCATCCATTACAATCATCATCAAGCCAACAGGTTGAAGTGTTGGTTTGTGGAGAAGTGAGGTAATTGTATCTCTCATCTTTCAGCTAGACACTTCAGGTACCTCTAAATATGCATTTTGGTATCCATTACTTTGGCAGTTAATAAGATTATGTTTGAAGTTTTTTGCATTTTTAGTTGATTGATTTAGGGTTTCATTATGTGCAATTTTTCATTTCCTGTCTTCGTTATTGTGCATTCTTTGTGTTGGTTTGCTGATTGCTAAGCTAAATTTAGTTTAATATATATATTTGCTTGTGTCCATGTTTTAAGAATTTATCACCCGACTCAAATATCTATGTTATGGTCACGTCTCTCAATTGGTTTGGTAGTTAATAAAAGTGTGTTAAAGTTCTATGCGTTTTTAGGGTTTCATCGTCATTGTTTTACATATTTTTTCGTTATATGTTGATCAAATTAGGGTTCCATTTTGTGCATATTTTATTATGTGCCTATGTTCACTTATGGGTTATTTTGCGTCGGTTGTTGTTGCACTTAACATAGTTTGGGTTTTGATAAATTGAGAGATTTTCATTCTCCATATTTTACATATCTTTGTTTGTAAATTAATTATCTATTGTTGGGTATGACTGTTTGCATTTTCATCACGTCTTTGCATTTCTCAGGTAGTTAACAAAAGTATATTTTAAGTTCTCAGCATTTGTAGGGTTTCATCGTTGTTATTTTATGTATGTGTTTTTTAGTTGTTTGTTTGTCGATTCAGGGTTCCATTGTATGCATTTTCATTCCATGTCTCTGTTAGCCTGCAGGTTATTTATCCTCGATTACTGTGGTACTTAACAATTTTTGGAGTTTGATAAATTGATAGATTTTTCCTATGTGTTTTATGTGTATACCAGTTTCATTGGGCAAATATCATTCAACCGTTGCATATATGTGTGTGTGTGCATACACACACACATTGATATGTATGTATGTATGTATAAGTTCCTGCGTACCTATACAACTACACAACACACACACACACATCTGTGTGTGTGCATTCATGCATTTATATATGTGCCTATGTTTGCTATGTGCATAGATATATTTGGATATATGTATGCGAACATACATTTATCAGTGTGATTTTATATCCTATATACATATGTGTGTATGTTTTCACGTTTATATATATATATATATATATGTGTGTGTTGAACAAATTATTTTGTATGAGTATAAAAGCTTAGAACCTTTGAAGAAAGAAGAAAAGAGGATGCAAATGATACATATGTATATATGTTGTATTCACAAACAAACATTTGAAAGTACATACATACATACATACATACATCCATGCATGCATACACACACAAATATATATATATATATATATATATATATATATATATATATATATATATATATATATATATATATATATATATATATATATATATATCAATGCACGTGTATAAATTTTTCAGGTATACATATATGTGTTTCTACATGTGTATATGTGTGAGATGTCCACATATATACACATTTGGAAGTATACATATGTGTCTTTATGGATATTTTGAAATGTATGTGTCCAAAGAACACATTTAATTCTGTTTGTATCTATATCTATTGCATATATATGTGCGTATATGCATACATGCAGAAGGGCATCTATACAACTTTATGCATGTATCTGTATGTTTGCAAATCTATGTATATATATGATTTCTTTGTGATTGAGGTTTTGATGTGTTGGAATTTTGGTTATTTTTTTGTGAATGGTTGTGTGGGGGGTTTGATTGTATTTTGAATGATTTCGATGTTTGATATAGATATCACCATCTCAATTTAAAGAGTACTATCTTTTGTGTCTGGATAAAAATGTTTTAGAATCAGCTGAAATGGTGATATCGATCTTGTTGCTTTGTTTAATTGTACACTATTATAACTTTGGTGAATGGCTTCTTGTTGATCGTTTTGGGGTTGAAGCAATGAAAAAACCAATAATGCTCTTTTTTATTGTGCAATAGAGGTTGCATCCTTCCAATTACCATACATGAATCAATTGTTGTGATTTACAGAATAGTTATTGCTATGTCAAGAATCCAAAGCTTTCAACAGACCTTGCACCAAGTTTCTATAGATGATTCAGTGAGGTAATATATTATCTTTTATTCATGTTAAAATAAACAAGCCCCGAGCATGTGGAACATGCTTGCAAATAATGTTCTTAGGTTTATATAGAGTGCTCCCCTTTGTACTTTTTGTTGTAAACATTCCAAATCCCCCATATGTATAGGCACACACATAAACAAATAGCTATAGAGGATGCCATATGTGGTCAATTAACGAAATGAATAAATAGCCTCACTTTGCATCACTAGGATAGATGCAAATAGATATACAAATGGTCATTTATGGTTGTGAATATAGCAAAAAAAAATAAAAATGCTTCCCCTCTTTTGCAATGAAACCCACTGCTATTTGATTTGCAAAAATAGACATGTAAATGTAAGATAGAATCATGCACGTGTTAACCTAGGAAAAAAAACACAAGTTTTTATATACGAGACATATGCACATCCATCTGGATAACATCATGTATGTGCTTGGGTGTAGTAAAGCAATAAATAAGTTTCTATGCTTTGTCTTTGTGATATGTATAACATGTCTATCAACATAGACATTCACACACATGTATATATATATATCTATGCTGAAAAATGAATTGAAAAAAAAAAAAACTACCATATGTATATATAGGAATGCACAACACACACACACATACTTGCACAACTATATAGGTTTTCATATGGGAATAAAATGTTTCATCCTTTCTATTGTCTATGTAGGATGTACATATGCAACCACAATTGACTGCACATGCAATTATCTCGATAAATGCTGGTGATGATGTTTCATCCCCAATACTTCAACTTCTGTCATTCACAAAATTACATGTTGAACAAGATGAGGATGAGCGTTGCAAAGTTGTTCTCTTTGATGGTATGCATATGCAATTGGGTATAATACCACCCAAGTACAAAGAATTGTTCAATTTAGATACACTCAAAGTAGGTTTTGTAGTGTTGTAAATTGTACACCCTTACTTGGGTGCTATAGTTTCACTCTTAGGTTAGCACCCGCCTTAGTGCATTGCGTTTTGCATTTTTAAATTCCCTTTAAGAATTTAATTAATTAATCTAATGAAATCTAAAGTCCTCTTTTTATCACTCCACACATCATAAAATTGGGCCCTTAACCCTAAGTGTGCCCCTTTTTTATTATACCCTTTTAATCAATTCATTAAAAACCTGATTAAGTCCTATTTTGACCTTCAAGGCCTTATTTCACATATCTAAACACCTTGAATTGTTGCACTGAGCTAGGATTGTCTTTGTAATCATGCTACCATGCATCTCTAAAAATTTAGAAAAAAGTCGGCCAAACCAGAGCATTGCATTCAAGTCCCAAGTTTTTCTCCCCGAATTTTGGGATCATGTTTTGGCTTGGTATTATAATATTTAAATCCAAATTCATGTGAAAATATATCAATTCTAGGTTGGCCTTTGATCACTAAAAAAGTTATGATTTCATACATATAACCTTTCCTATCCTCATTTGAAGGATCCATCTACAAGCAATTGAAGGAGACCTCTTATGGAGTGAAAGAAAAGGTTTATGTGGAGTCTAAAATTAGAAAATAAAGCATTCATCAAGTCTTCATCAATCCTTTTCATCATCTATTGAAGCATTGAATATATTGAAGAATAATAGGAGATCACCGACTGGTGATTGACTTGTACCTCTTCCTTAAGGTTTGGCATTGTTTCATGTTATTTTCATATCTTTATGAGTTTCACAACACTTATTTTCAAACCTACATTACTTCTTTAGATCCATAATTACATTTTTGATTTGAAGCATTCTCATTTACATTATGTTCATTTAGGGTTTACACTCAAAGCATAGGGTATAACTCTAATTTTTTGCATTCTAGCTCATTTAGGATCTTGTAAAAATATGAGATCCTAGCACACACACATTTAAATAAACTATTGGCTAATTGTGGAGGTGGAAATAACCAAAACAAGGGGTTTGACTAAGGAAAAACCCTATGTAGCCACCCAAACACCATTTTTCAAATTGCAGGTGTAAGTATAAAAATCCTACAAAGCTGTGATCTTTTGAAAAGCTAGAATTCATAGTCATAGTCCCATATCCAAAAGAAGGCCCCAGATCACTAGGATCAGAGCACCTAGTGCCTTGGTCCTCTACATTTTTGTGCAATTTTTGGTAGTTTGGCTTCTTAGTACTTTAGTTTACAGATTCCAGAAGATCAACTCAACACTGTAACAAGGACTAGAGCACCCAATGTGCTGGTCCGACTCAATCTAGCTCATATTTTGATATTGGGTGCACACCAAAATTTCCCCTTCATCTCTATACTTTGTATCTTAGTTTTAATTCTGTATCTTTCTATTATTGCAATTTACATAGTCATTTCCTTCACTTTTCTAGCTTAGTTTATCATTATTACACATTTAGCTCAATCTCTTTCATAGTAGCAAAGGAATAGAAACCCTAAGAGTATTCCTCGACTCTCTTTCATAAGAGGAAGTCAAAGTGAATCATTTCCTTAGGCTCTTTCATATTCCAATGTGTGGAGAAAAGTGGAGTTAGATCCTAAACTATAAAATCCCATTTTTCCCCATCACAAGTTCAATAGTCTCGCTAATAAGCTTTATCTGTAGAGTCGTGAGGGGATCAGGGTGGCTTTGTCTACATCCTATTTGCTTCTTTCTTTGATGGTTCTACAATTTTACACTCATACAAAACAACATGTTCAACATTTTTTTCCCCTAATGGAACAAGACTATAATCATTTTTAGCCTTGATGTTAGACTTATATAATGCCAATTACTTGGAAGCCCTAAGTACCCTTTTAGAGAGCAAGAAGATCAAATGATGGGATCTAGTACACCTCCATCTTGTTAGGAAACTAGAGTGTACAAAATGCCTTCCAAATGTTAATTTTTAGAGGAGAGAAGAAGTAATGTGTTTCAACTCAAATTACACCAATTAAGATACTCAACACGGAATAAAATAGAGCAACATGAAAAAAACAATCACATAAATGTACACCAGATTTCACATGGGAAAACCCTTATGGATGAAAAAACCACACACCAAAGAAACTATCTCTTGTATTATAGTAATAAAAAATTTACACACAAGTTACAGATACATGCTCTGATCTAGTCTCAATTCAGGCAAAATTCCAGAAGATTAACTTCACAATCGGTTTCACTATTCATTTGTTAAAGAATCAACAATCAATTTCCTTGAGTTATTTTCAAAATGACAAGAACAAGTCTCTCATCACACAATTTTGAAACCTTCTGTAACCCAACATCAACATCTCCAATCATCTTTCAGACATTAAAACTTCTCTGAGTAAAAATGGTTTATTTCAATTACTAATTGTGAAACTTCTTCAGATTGTCAATAACATGTCATGTTATTCACTATTGATTCAACTTCATCTAAGTCATTCTAGTTTTCCTCAAATCATCCGCAGATAGCTCAATAAGTCGATATTGATATTCGGTCATGGTCCCCACTGTTGGCTTGATGATGATTGTAATATATTCATCATATGTTGTCATTGATTGAACACATATACACACATATGTTTATATTGTCTACCAGCATAACTTCAAGTTGTTTACAATACAACCGGTATACTAAGAGGTTTATCTCTAACCAGTACTTTGTGACAACCGGTATATGCATAGAAGACAACCAGTGGATACACATTAATCGACATCAACATAAAGATCAAGCAGAGATTATATCAGGTGATTCAAGGATAACGGTTCATATATTTAACTCCAACCGGTATTGATTGTGTGATGAGTTATTAAAAATCGTGATGAGTTATCCCATAGAGAAATTTTGGTGGTATTTTTGTGATGAGTTATGATCACTTGACCAAATACACTGCACCTAGGAAATTGTGTTATGATTTCTTGACACCGACATGAAATCTAATATCTATATATTGATATCACAATGTATTATTTCATATGAGTAAAAGTGATATGTTGTGTGTGTAATTCAAAAGAGTTAAGTTGCAGAGTATGTAGAAGAGTAGTGTTGAATATGTTTAGAAGGATTTGATCAAGCAAGCATTGTACTACTCAGACAGATCAAACTAGTACTGTTGTTTTTTAACAATCACAACATAATTCAAATCCCCTAATTGGGTAAGCTCTAACAAGATTCAATGTTCAAATCCTCTAACATGGTGATCCATTAGTTTGGATTCAAAAATCCTCCACCAAGGTTACTCCTAACAGGGCACTACCTTTCATAGGGTATAAGCTTCTAATCAAGCTTTGGGATCTCTAACAAGATTCGCTCCTAGCAGAGAACTTTGTAGACCCTAACCGGTTAGTTATCTATTACTACAGATAGTTAACTTGTGAGTTCCATCTCACCGTGGTTTTTACCTATTTGGGTTTTCCACATACAAATATTTGTGTTATGGTGGATGTTCTACTTATTGTGGATGTTGTTATATCATTTTGGATTACATGCATTGTGTTTAAAAGTTTTGTTAAGTTCATCTACTGATTAGTGTTTGAAGTAGTTTTATTTTTGGTGTCACTGATTCACCCCTTCTCTTAGTGCTTTTCAAGTCCATCAATTGGTATCAGAGCCTAACTTCTTTGAAGCCTAATCTCTTAGAAGGGAGCCTTGAAACCACCACGGGGGACATGAGATACTTTGAGATGGCTAGAGAGCTAGAAACTAGCAAAAATGAGCTTGAAACCCTTAGGGTCAAACTAAAAGCTTCACAAGTCAAAAGGAGAGAGCTAACTGAACAACTGTTGGAAATGTCTGATAACAGTTCTTCAGATGAGGCCAATATTGATGCTTTAACTGAGGAGGTTGAAAAGTTAAACAGTGAGAAACTAAATCTGAGGAGAGAGATGAAAAGTCTTACTATCTACATGAGTCAGGCACTGGAAGCCAGAAGAGCTACTAAAGATCTTATCAAGGAAAGGGATCATGAGATTGCCAAGATCAAGCATGGAAATGCTACCTTGCATGAGCATTTGAATGCTGAAAGAGAAGAGAAGGAGAACTTACAACTAGATCTTGAATTAGCATCATCTCTGAGAGAGAACCTGTCAAAGCATAATGAAGATCTCACCAAACAGCTTATTGAAGCAAATGAGAAATTGGACAAGTTCATCAAAAGTTCAATCTTATTGGAAGAACAAATTCAATCACAAAGAATGAAAGGTGATACCTCTGGACTTGGTTTTCATACATCTGAGAAAGGTGAATCCTTCGGTACCAAGATAAACACTCTTAAGAACAAATCTGCTCCTAATATCAAGAAGCCTACCAGTAAGAAGGTCTTTAAACCTATTTGAATTGTTTGCCATAAAACTGGTCACACTACAAATGTTTGTAAAGACAAACCTAACAAAAATGCAAGCTACAATACTAATGCTAGGTATGTGTCCAAGAAATTTGAAGGTCATTGCTTCACATGCAAAATGTATGGACGTAGATCTGTTGAGTGCAGATATGGAGCAAATAATCCTATACCACATATGCATGCAAGACCGAATGGCAACTGGATGAGGAATTTTGACAACCGGGTCAACATGAACTAGAAAAGACCTTACGAAAACTGGTTTAGTCCATTTGAGAAGGAAAATGTAACAAATGTCATTTGCACCATCTGTAATAACTTTGGTCATGTGGCTATGAATTGCAGAAGAGGAACTGGGAGAGGAAATGCAGGACCTTGGAAATCATCTGGTATGGCTTGTTATCACTATAACAAACTAGGGTACTTAGCAAAATTTTGTAGATCTAGAAATATCAAACCGGTCAATTCTTTTAAGGATCAGAAAGGAAAGTAAAAAGTTAATGTTGAAGAAACCAGAGAGGAAATGAATCAGATGTGGAAGAAGAAGAGTGACTACTCACCTGGAGAAGAAACTGTTCCTTCACCTAATGAAGAGAACCCTGTACCAGTGAATTAAGCCTTTTAATATGGCCAAGGGGAGCTTAACAGTAAATCCACCTTTGGACCCCTTGAGATGAATGAACAGTAAGAGAATTTTGAAGCATGAAATTTTGATAACTTTTTGTCAATATGTTATCAACCGGTTTTCTCCTTGAGCGATAAAATTAGGGTTTGTAACTCTAACAAGCGAGCATTTAATGTAGTAGGTAAAAAGGATAAAAGCAAGTTTTTACTTTGTTATTTTTACCCTAACGCATTCGAGAAATAAATTTGGAGCGCTTGTTGAGCTAAGAAAGATTGCTGGCTGATAATTATTGAAGTTGCATTGTGATTCGTAATGAAGCTGATTTGAAGGTTACAGAAGATCAAACTGGTGTGCACTTGGGCATTAAACTGGTAAATGAGGTAGCATGCATAAAATAAGGTATTTATTTGAAAATCCTGCTTTGAATCTTGTTCATCTGAAATGGCATCATCTTCAAAGTCTATAGAAAGGTTAATGATTACGTTCGAGCCAATGGAAGTTGTAGAGGCAGAACAAATTGTGTTGTATAATGCATTATCACAAGTTCCTAGTGGAGTTTTAGTAAAAGGAGATTTGTCAAGGTATATTGATTGTAAGATTGAGGATCTAGGATCATCGTATATTTTCACTCAGCTAAAATCCCCCTGTGATGAGAATGGGAAGATTCAAACAAAGTATGCTAGGGTTTTCGAGAAAGGTTTTCACAACACTGCTTATTTTCTAGAAGATTTTGAGGAAGAGCATATTAGAATCATTTTGAGTCGGGTTCATGGTGAGAACATGTACTTAGAGAAAACTCACACAATTACCAAGGAAGCCATTCAAGTTGTAAGTGGTTATTATTCAACCGAGGAAGTACTTGAGCTGAGACGAATTTCAAAAGAGATGATATACTCTCTAACCGGTTCACCATCTGACAAACGTGCTTTTTCTATTAACAATATCAGGGACCCAACTGTGAAACTAATAGCTATAGTTATAGGCTACTAGGTATTTTACTCTAGTAGACTAAATAATGTTCCATCAACAGTAGTACACACAACTTACTGGATGATAGCTGAAAATGCAGTTTATGATCTTTGTAAGGCCATTAGGAGATAATTGTTTCTAAATCTGCAATCTATCAAGAAGGACAATAGTCTAAAGTTCAAGTATGGATGACTATTGGTCAGGTTATTCTTTTATTTTTAAAATTTGCTACCGGGAATAGGTGATATTGAATGGTCAAAGGACCTATCGGTATCCGTACAAATCAAGAACAACATCAAAGCTGTTAAGAATACTTTTCCTGCTGCTATGAATAAGTATTTCAATGAGTTTCAGAAGAAGATAAGCATGAGAATGAGATTGCCTGAAGATGTGGTAAGACATTTTGCAAAAGACATTGTTTTCATAGTTACCACTAATTTTTGTTTGATGCAAGAAATTGAGTCGAGAAAAGAAGAAATGGAAGATATGAGTTATGAGATGAACTATGGCTTACTGGTTGGTTATGATAATAACCTATTAGCATCTCCTAAAGATAAAAAGAAGGCAAAACTGGATATTGTAGTAGTCTAGGATGCTCAATCCAAAACCAGTATTGCTCCTACCATAAGTGAGAAAGGAAAGGAAAATAAAACTGATGAAGCACCTTCGATGATGAAGAATACAAGGGTGACTCGGGGTATCCAAACCAAAAAGGAACCAACACCTAAAGTCTATACAAAGAAGGAGAATGTATCAAAGAAGAGAAGTTGAAAACTTATCCTCCAAGAAGAATCTGAGGGTATTGATACTGAAGAAGAACCTAAGAAGATGAAAGCTACCAGTAGAGTAGAAAAGTCAGTAAAGGAAGTGCCAAAGGAAATTGTGCCTATTGATATCTCAACTTTCAAGCCTAATACCCATTTTGAAAGAACAATGAAGATATTAGGGAGGAACATATTTGACAATGTCAAAGAACATTTTGATTCCTTCACTAAAGATGAGAAGAAGCAAATCATTCAATAGGTAATCACTTAGTTGTGTCATTACAATAGATATCCACATGATCTTGAAAAAGATATCTCAAATTATTTGTACACTATTTTGTTAAATAAATGAGAGGAGGCTATAAAATTGGAAAAATAAATTATTGACGAGATATTTGTACAATATTTTCTTGATTTGTCTAAGGATGAAATAAGTGCTTTAGTTGATTAGTATAAAATTCAATTTTCTTTCAAAACAAGGAGATTGAAGCTACTTAGTGGAAAGAAGGCAATTATTGAGACTGAGACGCATCAAATAGCCTGTGAAATCAAACAGATGGAAGAGCTCATCCAATCCTCTAAGAATGAGGAAGATGTTGTCATTCGACCGAAAATGGATGAAGAAGAGATTGTACAAGCTGATGAGGTCTATCCTATCAAGGATGAAACCATTATTCATGTTGTTGATGAGGTTCAAGATACAATTGATCTATCTGGAGACAACATTGCACCAGATATGGAGCCTCCTGAAATCACTAATTTACAGGTCAAATTAGTTGAGAAACCAACAACTCAACTAAAAGTGGTCAATCCATCGGAACCTGAACAACCAGAGAAACCCCAATCTCCATCGATTTTTCAAGAAACTTAGAAGGAGTCTATGGAAATTGTTGTCACACAGACTTCTGAAAAGGAAATAGAGAAGAATCAACAGAAAGCGATCATTAAGGTTACATCCTCTGAACCGACAAAGCCATTAGTCACTTTGCAGACTAATGAGGATGATGATGATTCATTAGATGTTTCGGGGCCTATCAATGTTGACAACATGAGCACATCTGAAATGATGAATATTGCAAGTGTTATGCAATCTATAGCACATAAGAAGAGACTTAAAGAGCAAAGGGTTGAAGCTGAAACAATTTAGAATGCAGTAGATATTCTATCTAGTCTACTACCAGAAACTTCTACAGCACATCTGACATCTCCTATTAGAAAACTTGGTCAGTTGGTTGCTGATGCATCTAATCAAATAAAGTCACTTGAAGAAAAAACACAAACCTATGCTGAGAAAAGTCACAAGAAGAAGTATGGAGAGAAACTTGCAAAGGACATTGATACTGGCAAAATAGCTCTGTCACATAATAAAACTTTACTAGGAAAAGCTATTGAAATATGAGTAAAATATCTTGCTTCTACCTCTAATGTTTCATTCTATTATTCTGATATTACAAAAAGACAAACAAAAATAGAGCAAGGCTAGAAAGGATATGCAATGCATATGTCCCACTTCAAGACTCTATAGATGATTTGCACAACAGGTTGAATACTTATGATCATAAGAAAGAAAAGTGACTCCCGTATCTAAAGGAACTCAAGATTCTACTCTCATCACAAGTAGACATACTATAGAGAGCCTGCTCAAATGCAAAAGCTATCTTAGCAACTCTAGAAACCTGTACACTGGATTCAATTGAAGAATTCCATACACATCTTATGTCTACAATAGAGTACACTGAGAACGTGCTAGAGACATGGACAAATGCCATATCACAGTTGAAGAATAACTTTAATGTTATTTTCATGAGACTAGCTTATGCATGAATCTTGATTCAGTTTTTAAGTTGTTGTATATGCTGAACACTTTGATACAAATTTTCTATATATATGTATATTTTACTTTTTCAATTTGGCATTGTTATCAAAGGGGGAGTAGAAATATGTATGTGTGTTTTTGAAAAATTTGTATAATGTATGCATTAAGGGAGAACATGTGTATATGTGTAAATTTTGTTTTGTATGCACACTTAGTGGTATTACTGTAAAATTTTCTAAGTGTTTCCATCAATACCGAAGGGGGGGATTTTTGGCTTGATGATAATTGTAATGAATTCATCATATGTTATCATTGATGAAACACATAAACACACATATGTTTGTATTGTCTACCAGTATAAATTCAAGTTGTTTACACTACAACCGATATACTAAGAAGTTTATCTCTAACTGGTACTTTGTGACAACCAGTATATGCATAGAAGACAACCAATGGATACACATTAATCAACATCAACATAAAGATCAAGAAAAGATTATATCAAGAGATTCAAGAATAACAGTTCATATATTTAACTCCAAATGGTATTGATTATTCCAACTGGTATTCGTTGATTGTGTGATGAGTTATCCCACTGAAAATTTTTGGTGGTATTTTTGTAATGATTTATGATCACTTGACCAGATACACTGCACCTAGGAAATCATGTTATGATTTTTTGAGGCTGACATGAAATCTAAATGTCTATATATTGACATCACAATGAATTATTTCATATGAGTAAAAGTGATATGTTGTGTGCGAAAGTCAAAAGAGTTAAGTTGCAGAGTATGTAGAAGAGCAGTGTTGAATATGTTTAGAAGGATCTGATCAAGCAAGTATTGTGCTACTTAGGCAGATCAAACCAATCCTGTTGTTTTCTAACAATCACTACAAAATTCAAATCCCCTAAACAGGTAAGCTCTAACAAGCTTCAATGTTCAAATCCTTTAACAGGGTGATCCACTAGTTTGGATTCAGAAATCCTCCACCGAGGTTACTCCTAACAGGGTACTACCTTTCATAGGGTATAAGCTTCTAATCAAGCTTTGGGATCTCTAACAAGATTTGCTCCTAGCAAAGCACTTTGTAGACCCTAACCGACCAGTTATCTATTAATGCAGATAGTTAACTTGTGAGTTCCATCTCACTGTGGTTTTTACCTATTTGGGTTTTTGACATATAAATGTTTATGTTATGGTGGATGTTCTACTTATTGTTGATTATGTTATATCATTTTGGATTACATGCATTGTGTTTAAAAGTTTTGTTAAGTTCTTCTACCGGTTAGTGTTTGAAGCAATTTTATTTTTGGTGTCACTGATTCACCCCCTCTCTCAGTGCTTTTCAAGTTCATCACCCACCTCAATTGCTTTTTTCTCAAGTTATTGGCAAAGTCACTTTGATGCTGTGCCAATTATCCCACTCTACCTCTCAGGAACCATTGTTCATCATGTGGGGTAATGAAGAGAGAAAGTTTCCTTTCTTCCTTGTTATCTCGTAGCACCACCATACGATCATTGTATACCATGCAAGGCAATAGGAATAATATTCTCTTCATCCTTTTTCCTTATCTCACATGCTCTCTTAATTAGCTCTTAGAGTTATGCGGGATAATAGGGAAGACAACTTCCTTGCTTTCTCTTATCCCACAACAACACTATTTGCTCGATGTTCATCATGTGGGATTACGAGAAGAACCTTCCCTACGCACTTGTCTTTTCCCTGCACACCACCTTTGTTCATTAAACAACCCATGAAGGGTAGAGAGAAAGACACACACCGCCCCTCTTTAGTTATCCTGCATGCTACCTTATCGCGATCTTAAAGCCATGTAGGGTAATGGTAAAGACTAAAGTTTTCCACCGTCTGTTATCCCGCAAGCCCTCTTGCTTGACCATTAGAGTCACATGGGAGAGTGGGGGAAAGACAAATTCTCCTACCTTTCTTTATCCCACGACCCTTATTCAATGCACCTTGTCGAGCTGCGAGGTAAAACAGGGAAGGATAAGTTTCCTTTGCTCTCTATCCCGCAATGATCTGCACATTTTTCTTCTACAAGCGGGTGTAGAACATGAAGCTTGTCAACCTGCTTTGTCAATAACACAAAGGTTATTATATTTCCTTTGATCAATAACATGAAATTCATTAACATTGAACTACTGCTTCAAAAACTGAAAGCCATCTATTCGAGATTTCAACCAGTAAGTTTGAGACACCCATTCTCAACATTCTCCCACTTGATGAGGAAATTACTGGTATGTCCATAATACTTAGAGACTAATGATAAACATGGGCTTAAAGGCCCATAGAGTTTGTACACCATTTGAACTTAGCCGTGCTTACAGGTTTTATCAATGCATCTACAACATTCTTCAGAGTACCCATCTTTTCCAGATTAACCTTTCCATCTTCCACCATGTCATGAACAAAGTGATACTGCACATCAACATGTTTCATCTTGGCATTGAAAGTGGGATTTTAATTGCACTCTTACTATTACAACAAATAGTAATTCATCCTGCATTGAACCCAATATCAGAACACAAATGCTTAAACCAAACAACCTCTTGATAGGCTTGAGTTGCTACCATGTACTCTACCTCTATAGTGGACAAAGTGACTACAGCTTGCCGCTTGCTCATCCAACTAATTGCACCACTATTCAAAGTGAATAAATATCCAATGGTGGATTTTCTATTTTCAATGTCCCCTACCCAATTAGAATCCACATATCCTTGAATGCTAATAGTCCTTTGTAATACAACCAAATTTCCATGATAACACATAGCATACTAAGATGTACCTCTCAGATATCTAAACACTCTTTCCATAGCATCCCAATGCGGTCTTCCTAGTTTTGCCATAAACTAGCTTAATACTCCCACTACTTGGGAAATACCTGGCCTTGTAAAGACCATTGCATACATTAAAATGCCAACTGCACTTGCATAGGGTACCTTGGCCATGTCCTCCATCTTAGAAGAAGATTTTGAACAATCCCCAATAGAAAGTTTCATTCCCTACAATACTAGAACAACTAACTACTTGCAATTTTTCATATTAAATCTCTCAAGGATGGTACTAATGTACTTGCTCTGATTGAACCAAAGCTTTATATTTTTCCTATCCCTACTAATTTCCATCCTCAGAATATACTTAGCTACACCTAAGTCTTTCATTTCAAAACGTGTAGATAACTACAATTTTAAATGAGAAATCATTCCCTTATCATTCTGAATGAATAGCATGTCATCCACATATAGAGCAATGATAAGAAATCGATCATTCTCAGTGTTATAATACACACAATGATCAGATTTTGATCTTACAAATCCCAAAGACAACACAAAAGTGTCAAATTTACGGTACCACACTCTAGGTGATTGTTTTAAACCATAAAGAGACTTTTTCAACTTGCAAACCAATGATTCTTTACCTTTTACAACAAAGTGCTCAAGTTGGGACATATAAATCTCATCCTCCAAGTCACCATGAAGAAATGTTGTCTTCACATCCATCTTCTCAATCTCAAAATCAGACGCTGCTGCAAGTGACAAGAGAAATCTGATAGACGTCAGCTTCCCTATAGGAGAAAAGATTTCTCCATAATCAATTCCCTCAACTAGGGAATAACCATTCGCAACCAATCTAGCTTTATTCTTCTCCACACTTCCATCCATATTGATTTTTTTCTTAAATATCCATTTGTAGCCATCTGGTTTTCTACCTTTAGGCAAGGGTACTAGATCCTAGGTTTCATTCTTCTTTAGCGAAGCCATTTCTTCATTCATGGCCTCCAACAAGGAATCTGAATCAGGCATTTGTATTGCCTCTTTCATGGTCCTAGGCTCATCAATGTTAGTAATCAAAGTATATACACATTTATAATCTAACATTGAGAAACCATACCTATTAGGTTTCCTTTTCTCCAGTGCAGACCTCCTTAACTGCTGAGGTAGAGGTTCTTGTTCTTCTTCTTGATCAGAACTATTAGATCCACTAGAGCTCTCCTTAATTTAAGGTACACTTGGAGTTTGAAGTTCATCCTTTTTTGGAGTTAGAGGAATTTTAAATTCTGCTTCCCCTTTCTCTGTCTTTTTAGATTGTAGATCAACTAATGTAGTCTTTATCTCATAGAAGATTACACTCTTGCTATACAAGACCTTCTGAGTTAGAGGATTCCAAAGCTTGCATCCTTTCACACCCAAGCCATAGCCAATGAAGATACACTTAACAACTTAGTCATCCAACTTTGATATATTTATATAAGGCACATACACATATGCCTCACAACCAAAGACACAAACATATCTCAGAGAGGGCTTCTTTCCAGATCACACTTTCATAGGTGTCTTGTCAAAACTTCTGTTCCAGACCAGCACTACTCAGCATGCTTCTCGTTGTTTCCATCAATGTTCTATTCAACCTTTTAGCAACTCCATTTTGTTGTGGAGTGTAAGGTGTAGTCTTATGCCTTTTAATCCCACAATCTTTTCAAAATTGATCAAATTATGTGGAACAAAACTCACCTCCATTATCAGTCCTCAGACACTTGATTGTCCTACCAATATGATTTTCAACCAAGGTTTTTAATTCCTTAAACCGACTAAACACTTTTGACTTATTTTTCAGAAAATAAACAATCATCTATATAAGAAACATAATTGTAATGGTGGGAAAATGGTGAATGATAAATCAAGAAGGAAACTACCCTTTCCCTCAAAGAGAGATGAGAGTTTCACTATCAATTACCACTCAAGAACTTTTCACCATTACATTAGGAAGAGGAGAGGATAATTCACTAGATTCAATCCCTCCACACAAAGATGCTAGATTGAATTCTGAATGAATTGGGAATATTAAGTTGATCCCCTCTTCCTTTGTTTGATTTGGAAAGGAAATTGATTGAATTATGTAGTGCAAAAGTGACAAATAATCAATTATAACTTGAAATCGGAATATGGGATGAAGTTGTGCACCTAGATCTGGCAATAAAATGTCGAGATGAAGTTGCCCTGCAAATTTGAGAAAAAGTTGCTTGGACTATGGTGGGAATGTACATGGTCCTTTAAAAAATCCGTGAAATGAAAAGGGTTTTTTCGCCTCTGCAAATGAAGCCCGAATCTGAAAGTATAGCTATGCACCTGCAACATACACATAGAAAATAAAGGAAAATGGGTTGGGATTGGGGGTTTACCTTTAGGTCAAACCCCAATTTTGGAATTAACCAAGTAATGAAAGAAAGTACTTGCAAGTAGATGTAAATGAAAGATTGGATTGTAAATCACCTCAAGGGAGGTTGTAGTAGCAATCTTGATAGAAATGATTATGTGGAATTGAATGTTGGAATCAATCTCCTCTTCAATGGTTGAATCCTTGGCTTGAATGCAACACCTAGCCTTGAATGGAGACTTGAGAATGCTCAATGTTGGAAAAGAATGCTTGAATGCTTGATCACTTGTGCAACTTGAATCTCTCCAACTTTGACCTATCCAACTTATGCAAATGAGAGAGCGAATGCCCCCTTAAATACATGTTGGTGGATTTGAATTTTGTAATGGGTTGAGATCGAGGGAGTTTCCTACCTGAGGCACAACCAACAATGCAACCTAGGAAGGCTCCTACCCCAAAATAGGGCAAGGACAGGGGTGCCACACCCCTTTCTTGGGAGGAAAAGGGCACCATACCCCTATCCAAGGGGGGACAATGGTGCCACACACCTATCCTACCCCTTTCTATAGGACAAAGTGCAGACAACATGATGCAAAGGCCAAGGAAGAAGCTGTTTCTACAAGCCGAGCAATCTTTGGTCTCAGACTAGGCTAGAGGATTCGAGTTCAAATGTATGAGGACCTTAATGCAGTCGAATATTGTTAGGGTCACAATTTTATGACACTACATTTAGCCCACACTTTAGTGGGAGTATAAGAGTACACCAATATTGCCAATGAAGTACAAGGAAACAAGATTGAAAGACTTCTACCATGTCAAGGAGGCAAGATGCACCAAGCCCCCAGTGGACTTAGGATCTTATGACTTTCATTGACAAAGTAAAAGGGAACATCAAGAAGGGGAGAACCATGACTGCAAGTAGAAAAGTTCCCTTCACTATGAGTCATGAAAGCAAGAATACTAAAGATTACAAAGCAAAACAAAGTTCACTAAGTAATTCTAAGTATCACAAGAAGGAAAATATGAGCAAAGTGTATGTGCCCACATTAAAGTGATTGCACGCACCTTATCGAGAGTGATGAATTTAAGGTAGGATACACCGAAGAGAGAGAGAAGAGAGGGAGCATGTTATCACAAGGATTTAGCCCCCAATCAAGGTATAAACCCAAGGATAATGAACACAAATCACTAGGTAGTGTCGCTTTCCTTAGGGTTAGTATGCTGTATGATAACTCATGTATATCAGGTATGCATATGCATATAATAATGTTCATTCCCCAAAGAAGGACACTACCTTAGAAGAAAGGGAAGAGAGGATGTCTTTTAAGTCAACATGAAAGAGACCAAGAAAAGATTTCAATGCTTTGCATTGTCCCCAAGTAGACATTAACGGAACAATAGAAGAACAGGGATACATATAGAATAATGGTCACAAAGAGTAAGAAAAGAGAGAGAGAGATATCTCTAGTGCTAATATCGCTAATCTAGCACGACATTCATCTCTTGATCTTGCTGATCACTATTTTGGGAAGGCAATGAACACACTAGAGGAGTGACATCGAGCACAATAGATAGATCTATCACAAGATCCAAACAAGGACTATGCTCATGTTGTAAGTCACTTTGTTTAATTCTAGGATCTAGGATTAGGGTTTGTGAAAACTCAGTTGATAGATGTGTGTCCACATAAACATACTCATACTTGCTATTAGAAGCATTAGGAGTTGTATTTCCATTATGAATAAAATTTTCACCCATTTCTTCATCAAATTTTAGAGAAAGAGGAGCAAGAAAATGAATAGAAGTAAAACCATCACATGTTTTATGCAACTTATGATATGGAGATGTTGGTTGAACATCCCGCTTAGGTGAAAAGGGAATCATGTCAACTATTGGAGTCTGAGGAGATTGAATATTTTGAGGGATTGGTTCACGAGCTCAAACACAATGTCTTTGTCAGTGTTCCCTCGTACAATGATTCTATCAAGTCTTAGTGGAAGCTTGAGAAGAAGGAGGAATACTTGAAAAAGTAGGAATGCTTCTCTCCTTGATATTCGAAGGTTTAGGTTGAGATATTTTTGGTTGAACAATAGGAGAAGCAGACCTCTTCTCTCGATAAGAGGAAGGAGGTGGAACTATGCCATAGAAAGGAGGAATATTAGGTGTAGGAAGGAGACTAGGTCAATCATGAGGAGGAGGTATAGGTCTAACCTTAGGAGGAATATTGTTGTTCTCCTTAAGAGAAGGTAAAGTCACATCCATAGGGGTAGGTGGACAATTTTCCTTAGGAGGAAGTTAGTTCTATCTGAGAGGGGAAAAACCTCATCTTGAAGAATAATAGGAATTTCAAGTGTTGGGGATCTAGGTTTACTTAAGGATAAGATCATACCATTCTTCCATTTTTGATAAGATTGAAAAAGAGCATCGCTCCTTGATGGAAGAGATTGAAATTGTTTAGGCCAAAAGAGATCAATAGGAACACCGGGGCTTCTTTCAGATGGACGAAATAAGCTATGGTTCACGGTTATGATTTCTCCATTATGAGAAAATTTAAGACACTTGTGGATTGGAAAAAAAATAACCTTCATGGAAGATAGCCAAGGATAGCCCAACTTCACATGAAATTTCTCAAAAGAAGGTATGATAACAAAGTCAACATCCATGGACTTAGTGTGAACTTCAACAAGAAGAGTGATAGAACCAATGGTAGGACAAGAGAAGCCATCAAATAACTTCATAACCACATTAGAAGCATCATAGATTGGCTTGTGAAATCGTAAAGTGAAAAGATACTCTTCAGTTATGACATTAACCATGCAAGAGGGATCAATCAGGGCACCATGACAAGGGATATCCTTAACCTTCGAAACTATGTATAAAGGGCCATCGGGTGCTTTAATGGTCTCACTAGGGTCAAATGTAACGCAAGGATCTTTATTCGTATCTTGTGTTTCTACCATATTAACCAAGTTTGGAGCCATAAAGGTGAATTCTTCAGAAGTGAGAGAATTAGGCACAATCTCATTAATGTTAGAGGTATGAGATGGCAAGGGATCAGTGAAAATCTTAAGATTTTAATCAGGAGGAGCAATTGATTTATTCCCTTTATCATTCACACCTGCTATAGATATAGTATTATTATCGATCAAGTCTTGAACCTTATTTTTCAATGCAAAACATTTCTCAGTATCATGACTAGGTTGACGATGAGATTTGCAAAAGTAATTGTTATAAAAATAAAGAAATGCAAGTTTGGAAGGATCAATTTGTTTTATAGGAGGAAGTTTGATAACATTTTTGTGCAACAACTGAGACATAATACTATGTAAAGATTCATTCAAAGGAGTAAACTGTCTTTCTCTTTGGAAAAATTTAGAAATAGAAGGCACACCTGTTGTAGCATTCACATGGTTGTTGTTGATTGGATCATTGAATTTGATGAAGATTTTTCCTTGTTTGAACTTCACAAACGGTTTTTGAACACCCTCCCCCTATCACTCAGAGCCATAGGAGTGGATTGCTCCATTTGACTCACAACCAATTGATAATTGTGGAGTGTTGCGCACAATTGCGAAAAGAAAGCAAACTTAGACAAAAGATGATTTTCCTTGATATCTTTTTTGCAAATTAAAAATGAAATTTTTTTGAATATCATTATCAGGTACATGAAAAGAAATTTGAGCACACAATTTCTTATATTTACCAATGAAATTAGTCACTTTTTCTTTAATACATTGTTTACAATTCATTAAATAAGTCAAAGTGATTTTAGGACCAATGTTGTTGTGAAATTGTTGGATGAAAGCATTTGCCAATTGTTGAAAGGAAGTGATAGAATAAGAAGGAAGAGATCAATACCATTATAAGGCCTTATCTCTTAGTGTTCTTGTAAACAATTTTGCAAGCAATCGTTGATCATAAGAAAAATCAGTACACAAGGTTTGATATGTTTTGACATGCGTAAGAGGATCACCTTTTCCATTATAGAGTTCTAATTGAGAGATATCCACATTTTTAAGTGGCACAACTTTAACAATATCAAGAGAAAGTGGGCTCGCAACATCAAAGGTGGGCACACTAAACTTATATCGACTCATGGAAGCAATTTGTTGTTGTAAGAAAGACACGATTTGAGCAAGATTGTTGATTGTCATTTCCATGGAAGAATTGGTGTTAGACATAGGTGACTGAGAAGGTGGTGTGATGTTGTGGAAAAAAGGCATGGACTAAGAATAAGGTGGTGGGACATTATGATAAGTAGACATTGGTGATGATTGAGTAGGAAAAGGGACACTTAAAGGAGGAATAAAATTGTTGAAGGAATTGCCCCCTTGTGTCACACTGATTGGTTGAGGAATAATAGGAATAATCTATTGGAAATTGACACTCATTGGATTCATATGTTTTCATTAATGGAAACAATATTCTATTGAAGGAATATACCAAATTTTGGAGGCATACACCGGCAAATACCGACATTGGAGTATTTAGGGTCATCATCGACACCGACACTAGCATCCAACACTTTAGTGAAGCCAACATCAGTCTGGATCCAAAAGGTTTTATTTGTAAAATCATTTTGTAATTGTAGCCACATAAATATGTCCATTTAATTAAATTAATATTTACTATTTATTTGATTAATAAACCCACTAGCCAACAATTAATTAAATTAACATTTAATTAATTCATCCTCAATTATTCTCCTATTAATTAAATAAATTATTGAATTTATTTTAATTAATTCATTAAACCAAATTCACAATCAATTAAATGAATAAATTCTATTTATTTAATTTAATTCCCTTTCTTCTTTTAAGTAAATAATTAAAACATTTATTTAAATCATTAAACTCCCCCAACTTGCATTCTTCTACAAATGCAAGTTGCAACCACAAGTTGAAATAAATTAATTTTATTTTAATTTAAATCCTATTTTCCCTCACCCACCAAACCCACTTGAAATCCTAAATCCCCTTCTAGAACCTTCTAGCCACTTTCTAATGATTCCTAATTAGCCTAATCCAATCCCCTAAATATTGTCACATTCCTAAGAAACTTGGAGTCACTTCTCAAAGCCTTCAAAGTCTTTGAAAAGAATTTAATGCTTTATGTGTTCAACAAGCTAACTCTCAAAGTCTTCCAAACCACTAATGGCTCTTACATGACCATTAATGGCTCTTACATAACCATTTATGGTTAACTCAACTCACCCACATGGTTAGAGACTTTCCCTCTAACTCAACCTCCATTTGACTCATGGGTCTCTTCAAGCATTTATTGCTTTTACAATGGTTATCCTCACTAACTCTTGCACAAGAGTTTATTCATTGGATAAAGATATTATTTATTGGATAATGGCTTTATTCTTTAAACTCAACATTAACCTTACTTCCCAAGTTAATCCTCAAGTCACGTGAAGCATTTAATGCTTATTCCCTCTCCTCTCAACCCATCTCTTGTTAAAAATTTATC
Organism: Cryptomeria japonica; assembly: GCF_030272615.1. Classification (NCBI taxonomy): domain Eukaryota; kingdom Viridiplantae; phylum Streptophyta; class Pinopsida; order Cupressales; family Cupressaceae; genus Cryptomeria; species Cryptomeria japonica. The sequence goes on along the minus strand of NC_081414.1, from coordinate 224,372,242 downwards.
ATCCTGGGATTGGGTTGAAAGCCCTCACATAGATCATAAACCCTTCAATCCTGACCCTCGTTGAGATTACTCAATCTCAGCCCTCCATTGCTCCATTTTACCTATAAATAGAGCTCATTTCTTCATAATCCAGATCTTGAAAACTTGTATGCATCTAACTTATAGTAAATTTTAGAGAGTATTTAGTATAATCATCTCACATTGTCATTTTGGGCTAAAATTAATCTTAGTTAATTACATAATATCTCATATTTAGTTTGTTTTAAACTTGCCTTTGCATAGTTTAAAGCATTTACAATCTTGAACCTCCATAAGATATCCAAACTAGTGCAAAAAGATACTGAGAGCTACACTCATTTGGGAACTTGGAGAGGAGAGGAACAAGGGAGGAGAAGCTACAAGCATGGTGGAAGGCATTTGGAGATGCCTTGTTGCATTTATTTTCTTTGTTAAATGTTCTATTTTGTTTTTAGTGTCTCTCTTGATATTCTTTCTTAGGATAGTATTTGATCTTTGATTTTCTAACACTAGCACTTGTTTCTTCTCGTTTGTTGGTGTTTGTTATCCTGACCATTCCTTTTTGCAGAGCATCATTTGGTGAACCTGACGTGAATCAAGGACACAACCTCCAGATATCTTTTTTTTGAAAACTACTAACTTTTGCATGTTTTAATTGACACACAGGTTGTGGTTTAGCCCCTTCGTTCATGCTTTAGCACCTTCAAAAGTGGGTACTTTAGCGCCAGTATTTCTAATAATAACGCTATTGTCTCTCAACTGGCGCTATTGTCATTCTTTTACTATTGACCATTAAATAGCACTATCGTATCCTTTTTTAGCACTTTCAGCTCGCTGTTTGACAGAATTAATTCTGTCTGACAGAGTTATTTCAGCGCTTTTATCTCTTTTTTAGCGCCTTTGCGCTTCTTTTAGTTCGTTCGATCATTATTTAGTGCTTTCCTGTTAAATAGTGATTATGTTTTCACACAGAGTAGCACTATTGTAACAGAGAGTTGTAACAAAGGCTTTTTGTAACCGAAAAATTAGGTTTTAGAATTATAGAAGCCCACCATAATCATTTTTGCTAACTGTTTATCTCTTTAGGTAGGTTTTTAAATTAGATTATGAAGTAAATTTACATTTTTTTTACTAACTTTTTCAAAATTGACTTAAAAATGAATTCACATTTTATTTTAGTTTAAATAAACTTCACATTTCAATTTGGGTATAAAATGAATCACACATTTTGTTTGGGCTCATAAAAAGAATCTCATTTGTCGAAGGTAAAAAGAACCACAATTTCAAAACCCAATAAAATTTCTTTTTTGCAAGATAAGGGCAAAATCTTTATTTTGGTGCTTAAAATCAACAACACAAATTTCTTTCTTGCATCAAACTTAAAAGAAATCACAATCCACACTTTGTTTTGGGCAAAGTTTAAAAAAAACAAACCATTTTTCCTTCAAATTCAAAGCAATTTTTACTTCAAGTAAAAAGGTGTTTTCAATTTAGTTGACTAGGATTTCAAATTCTTAGACTACAAAACATTTTTTCTTTGAAGTTAAAAAGAACACCATGATTGTTGGAGCAACATCTCCAAATAGCTAGATCACATTGCAAAGAAAATCAATTAAAAAGAACAAGCATTTTTAGTGATTGGCACACTTGTGTAAAGTTTGTCGATGTTAGGTCCCGGTGACAACTGAGAGGGGGGGGGGGGTGAATCAGTTGTCTGATAAATTCAAACTAAAAACAACTTAACCAATTTAATGCTTAATACCGGTGAACCAGTCTATTATACCGGTAAAGATTTAATGCATGAAATAAAAGAACAAAGTCATCCACAACATATAACACCAATATTTATATGTGGAAACCTTGTAAGGGGAAAAACCATGGTGGGAAACCTTACCCACAATCAGATGATACTATTGCAGATAGTAAGTGTATACAAATGGGGTCTGCACATGCAGAAAGGCCAAGCGCCTAGAGATCACTGCTCAATGGGAGTCACACTAACTACAGTTGGATGGTTAAATCCAATAAGAATGTACTGCTTAAAGTAGCATCTTCATATGCTAGATTCAGTACCGGTGTAGTTTTGATTGTCTTCACAAAAACCTAGCTTCACCTTCAAATGATGTCTGTGTGTATAGCTCTGCTTAATCTTGCATATACCTTCTTACAGTTCCTTTTCGCATTCCTCATTTGATCTTACAATTAAGATCTTACATTTATACCATAACCTAAGACCAATTTTAGTAGGTCGGCTCTATAAGATATTACAATAAATATTTAAACAAAACAATCTCCGATGCAATAACCGATTGAACATGTCGGTTTAATGCATTTACAACAATAATTAATCATTTCCAAAGTGTGTCATGCTGATCTGGAAAAGATAAACCTACCAGTGTATACCTTGGACCTATTTGCTGGTAATAGCAAATATGCAAATGTGAATATACCAATAACCAATTCTCCAAGACAAGATGTCAAAATGATGTCTTCGACATTACCAAGTGTTTTCCATGACATTCCAAGTGTTGGTGATCATTATATCCTGCCGGTGTACCATATACCAGTGACTGTGCAAAAGTCACTTACTTGCTGGTGAGTGTTGTTGGATCTCCAAAGTGCTAGAGTTTTAGTAGGTGTTGACATCAATGACAAAACCATACCAAAATACCAACAATCTCCCCCTTTGGCATTGATGGCAACACAAGATGGAAAAAGCATCAAAGTGCCAAAACAAAAATGCCAAATACCAGAAACCAATAATTTCAAAAAGAAATTATAACCAGAATTCAGATATGAGTAATCTCTCCTTAAATAAGAGTCTCTCCCCCTGAGAGTAACCTGTATCTTCCTTGTGTTTTTCTTGTGTTTTTCCATACCAATCTCTCTCCCTTTGACATCAAATGCCAAAGTAAGCAAAACCAAGTTCATATACAAAATACCAACCAATTCAATATACCAACTACTCCCCCTGAGAAGTAGCTTCCTCATCAAAGACTGGAGTAAAAGATTTTCACTTGTTAATTCTATCGGTTGATGACAATCATCAACTTCCTAAGTTTCTACCGGTGGAGGTATAACCCCAAGCTGATCTTTGAGATATTCAAAAGTTGCCTTAGGCAGAGGTTTAGTAAAAGTATCTACAATCTGCTCTTTTGTATTCACATAAACCAGTTTTATCTCTTTTGCTTCAACTTTCTCCCTTAGAAAATTCAGTTTTATAGAAACATGTTTGATTTTAGAGTGTAATACCAGGTTCTTAGATATATCAATTGCTGTAGTATTATCATAATAGATGGTTATAGGTTCCTTACATTTTACCTTTATGTCCTTCAACATTTGTTTGAGCCATAATACCTGTGTACAGTTTGTTGTGTAATACCCTAAAAATGGTCATCTAAACCATGAGCCCCTAATCTCGACAACATCACCAAGGTCCTAACCAAAGGCAATTAAATCAATCTTGAGCACATAATTAATTCCTAAAATCATCAAATGTCACATGGCAAAATCAATCACTCAATATTAATTAAATATTTATTTAATTAATTGATCATTCCAAGTAAATCATTTTAAACAATTATCTTATTTATTTTATTAAATATCCTAGCATATTTAATTAAATAAATTAATTTTCCATTAAATCATCAAAAAGAGGAATTAATTTAATTGAATAAATCAATTATGAGCACAAATCTTCAAAAAAGGAAATAAATCAAAAAAGGAATTAGTTGACCAAGAAAGAATTAAAAAAAGAAATCAATTGGGAAACAATCTTGAAAAATAAATTAAAAATTGATAAATAATCTCAAAGAAAGCAATTAAAACAATTAAATCTCAAAATTGAATAAAATAGAGAATAAATCAGTTTTTCCTGATTTAATCTTAATTTTAGTTCAACTTTGCTTTAAAACTGAGAAAAACATCCAATCACATTAATTTACCTGGATTGTGCTTCCTCTTGGAAAATCTTGACCGCTCATCATCATTTGATCTCAGCCGTTGGTTTCTTTCTGAATTTTCTATAAATTCAGGCTCTCATCTCTCATTCAAAGAGGTTGGAGAAGATATCGTTATTATACTATTTTTGCTCTAGGATTCATTGACATATTGCATATTAATTATTTCACATTGATCAAAACATTTAGATTCATATTGCTTAAATCTTGTTAGATTAATATTCCATCCATCTAGCATTCATCATGCTCATATAGATTAAATCCTTTGTCTTGATGTTGTCTAGTCATTGGTATTGCTTATAATCTGAGAGCAATCTTATACTCGCATCTTTTAGAAGGTAATGGGTCGATTTGTTATGGTTTTAATATTCATGATTATATCTGTCTAACCATGCATGTAATGACTTGATTGAAGTGTTGTGTCTTGCAGATACAAATTCTTAGTCCACTTTTCACACACACATTTTTGGTGCCCACCGTGGGGCAGAAGACTACTTTTTCAGCCCCAAAATCATCATTTTTATCTTGCAAGTTTTGTCCATACAGCCTTTGCGAAATATCGTACGAGTAGTTTCACTACATCATACAAAATTATATTGACACTTGCAGTTTATCATACGAAACAAGATCATATCCTTTAAATTGTTGTACGAATCAGGATTTTCACTTGTACGACATACTGCTTGTTCTATCTTTTGTCGTTCTATGCTGATTTCTAACTCGTACGACATACTGCTTGTTGTATCTTTTGTCATTCTGTGCTGATTTCTAACTCGTACGATAAAAGATTTATGTTGTTCTGCTTTATAAAGATTGTCATACGATTATGTTTTCTAACAGACTACCTTTTAGGATTTTTTGCATTAAATTTTGATTATGCTAACGCTAACCCTGAACTATTTTCTATCTACCTGATATTTTCATAGCCTAACCAGTTTCTTGCAGGACACTTGTCAAAGGATTTATCGACCAAACAATACGCCTGTCAAAGAATAAAAAAAGAAAAGAATAACATGACTACTAATGCGTTGTTTTTGCAGGTTGCCTAAGGAGAAATCAATCAAACATTGTGTATCCCTTAATTTTTCTAGGCACTTAACTTGCTATCTGGGTAAATGAACAAATCTGTCTTTTGTGTCTTTTTGGAAAATTTTGAGAGGTAGGAGAGTATGCTCTTGTCTTTCTAAGACAATAAAAAATATAGACCCTTGAGGCTTTTTCTTTGTTTGAGATTTGTACATCTTTAGCAGGCCTGCCCTCCCGAGGAGCTAATAACTCTATAGCCTTTATGGCCAGTGAGAGGGGAACGACCTAAGTATGAATGGCTAAATGCCAAGTACTCCAACCCACTATAAAATAAACATGATTTGATGAAAATCAAGTCAACGACAGTGCTCGGGAATAACTCTCCTCGGTACCTTTGGGTATATTAAACCTCGGTTTTCAAGGTTGGGAGACCTCTTAATTGAGTTTATACCTTGATGCACCGAACGTAACCCTTACTAGATCCGATAAAAATTAGAAGCTACCCGATTCACCTCTGAAAGGTTGATAATCTTTGTGCAAGAGAGATAGTAACTCTCCCAAGGCACTTGGCATATCGTGCCCCCATTAGCATTTGGAGTCGGCTAATATGGCATTGAGAATCCATTGCATGAGACTCAACGGCTATATTCTGATTAGCTATTGGGTGTGTACTTAAGTCAGCAAGCAAAGGTTTTCTTCTCTAAGCTAACTTCCATAGGGTTTGCATGTTCTAATTGGAGTTACTATTCATACTGCGTGTTTTCTGTGTTTTCATCCCCCAAACTGAAACTGAAATACTAAAACTGGAGAATACAAATCAACAAACTCAGTGATCAAAACTCCATCTGTGTCACAAACTAGTCTACCCTGGTCAAAAATCAGTCCATCTCAGAATCGGTCATGTTCAGCTGTCTTACCCAGTCATTGAAAAACCCAAAATTTTCAGTCCTTGCTCTATGAATAGTCATATGAGTCTGCTGAATTGTCATCTTGCACCAAATCTTGTGTCATATGAGTCTTCTGAATTGTTGTCCTGAGCCCAATCCTTTTTCGTACGAGACCCAGCAATTTTTCGTCCTGAGCCCAATCCTGTCTCGTATGAGACATAAGCGAACAGAATAAATTGTCATCCGGGACCTACCTGTTTGTCGTACGGTACTAGGTAGCAACTCGTATGAAACAGAACTGTTGTCATCTTGAACCTGTTATACTATCGTACGGTCCCAGAAATACAGTCGTACGAGTCTCTGATTCTGTCAGTCCAGAATAGTCAAACCTGTCCAAAACAGTCTACAATGAGCTTAAAACTGGTTATCATCCTCCTGAGCATAAACAACCTTGATAGTGTACCTCTGTCGTTGCGTTGCATGATTTTGTCGATTATCTTTAAGCTAGTTCAAACAAATATCTTACCAAACCTAAGATAACTTAGATCATGTCTTACACAGGATAGATCATTCCTGAAACTAGACCAGATCTTAAGTTACTGTGAGGCCCTACCCCGACTCAATTTGACATTTTCAGTTATTTGCATATTGAGACTATTATGGATGATTTATTTTATGCTTTATGGATTTAGAACCTATATGATTTCATGATTTGGATCACATTGACATATATTGATGCTTTATTTTATGCATGATGATTATGAAACTTTATATGTTGCTAGAATAGAACTACTTTGAAATGGTGAATGTCATTATTGGAATTTTAGGACTTCATTTTGATGATCAAAAAATGATGCTTATTTTATGAATGGTTCAATTTTGAGAATTATGTTAATTGCTTATGTGGAATCGAATTTGAATGAATGAGATATTGAATTATTGTTGCCAAATGTATGAGTGTTTGATGTGCAATGAAATCCATGTATTTAATTATGTATAATTGTAATTATTTGGAATTACTAATGTGTTAATTGAGATGCATAGGAAAATTATCCATGTGACCATGAAATTTATATGGAGAACCAAACCTAGACCAATGTACGTTTGTTAAGCCAGGGGTTGTCTATTTGGAGAGACAACACCCCGTTTGTAATGTATTTTATTTGTAAAGTGTATGATGCTTGAGTGTTAAAATTGATTTTTATGTATATGTGTAATCCTACAAGAGACAAATGCCATGTGTGATTTTTATATTGTATTTTATTGTGTCACTTGACACGTGATGATTAGTGTCATTGATTTTGACTTGTCTCTTGGAGGGAGTTTTGTTTCTACCAAAGCCATTCAAACAAATGAGTGTGGTCCCAAATTTGCCTTGGGTAGGGAGTCATGGGAGTGGTCAACTCAGGTTTGACCCGTAGGTTAACTTCAGTTGGGTTTCTAAGGGGTTAAATGTACTCCTAGGGTCAGTTTTAAGACTTTTCCAAAGGTCCAAAGGGTATACCTATGGGTTAGGGGTATTTTGAAACATGTGACTACTCCCATGTGACTGTTTAGTCACCTCAAAAAGTGGTTTTTCTAAGGTGAGAGAAAATTCAACTTAGAAGGTTCCTCCTAGGATAGACAACCTTCCCTTTTGATGTCAAACTCTCTTCCCCATTCTCTCTCACCTTTTCCCTTTCCAGTTTTAGTAATGCGTAAGAGGTTGGGAAGAGCAACCAATGGGAGCTCTCACCTCACCCAAGGGGTTGGGAAGTGTGTGAGAGGCCTTCTTAGGCAAGAATTAGAAACTTAGTGAGTAATCACCCACTCTCCATTGTTGGAGATCATGCATTTGTTGGAAAATTAGTGGTAGAATAGAAATTTTGGGAAAGATTGGTGTAAAGTTTGTGTGGATTGGGCAGCTCATCCCAACTAAATCTAACATACCTATTGGCAGATTAAGGTTGGTTTTACTTTCCTTTATTATGTTGTTTATGTTGTTATGTTGTTTTTTTTGAAAGAAAGAAATGCTTGTGGAAAGAAATGTGTATATGTAAATTATTGTAGTAGAAAAATGAAAGTTTTCATTTCTATGTTTTTTTGTTTATATGTTCTTGTTTTGGGAGTGTCCAAGGCCTCCTCTCTTGGGAGAGTAGGATGGTCTTGGGGTGGAAGAAGTATGACAACCTTGGGTGAGAGGCTCTCCTTAAGGAGAGTGATCTCAAGGGTGTCCTTTGTGACCCTTGCTGCATAGCCTTGTGTATGCATTTGGGGGTCATAAGGGGAGAGAATATGGCTTTGAGCCTTTGGGGGGCATAAGGTGTGTGAGATGAATCTTTTGTTGTATTTTGTTTTGCCATGAGGTGGCTTGAGTTGTTATTTTGGCTTGCAATCTCCCCAATGGTACTTGGTCCACTTCCACCCATGGAATGATCATCAAAAAATGTGGTGAAAGTGTAGCTTGGGATGGGAAGATGTATATTGAGTATTTGCCATAATTATTGTGTTGTTTGCTTGTTTGTAACCCGTCTAGTACTTGGTTCTCCAAGCTTGGGGGTGGCTTCTAGTAAGCCTAGGCTGGGAGGTGAGCTCTCCATGGTCAAGTTGTGTTTTATTGCAGGTTGCTTGGGATGGAAAAGGAAAGAATAAAGAATGTTGTTGCTGTTTTAGGTTGCAAAAAAGTTTAAAAGACAAATGTATTCAATATTGAAGTTGTAAAGAAAAGGAGAGTCATTGTTGTATTTATTTTCCAAAAGAAAAGAAATGTATTATTTTATTCATATTACCATGGAAAGGAAAATATTGTTGGGTTTTCAAACCCATTTGTATTCATATTTACTTTGTATTTGCATTTGCTAAAGAAATATATATTTTTCCTACTTTGGTTAGTTTTGCAAAAAGAAAGAAGAAATGTATTAGCTTGCATTTAAATCTTCATGTTTTACAAAAAAAAAAGAAAAAAAAAAGAAGTAGATGCATTTTTGTGTATTCTGAAAATAAAAATTAGTTGTTACTACGTATTCCTTTTGTTATTTATGCTGCTGCAAATTTAATTAAATCTGTTATTTTTACTTTCATTTAAAGTAGAAAATAAATCCTCTAGTAGTAGTTTATTTCAAAAAAAAAATATAGCATATAGTTTTAGTCTTAAAATTGCCTACAAAAAAGAAGAATATATATTAAGTGTTGTTAGGATGCATTGTAAATGTTAGTTGCAGAATGCTGTTTTTTAAACACAAAAAAAAATAGAATATTCAACATATGTTACTTCAACCTTATTTAGAAAATAAAAGAATATATTTTCCCCATTATTCAATCTGCAATAAGTATTAGAAAATTCTTTGCATGCATTTAAAAGATATACAAGAATAATAATCGCCCAAGCTTGCCCAAATGAGTTATAAAAGAGTAATATATAAATACACACACACACACACACACACACACACACACATATATATATATATTCTTCATTATTTTGAAAATCTGTTTATAAAACAAACAGTGATGTATTTACAGATTTAATAATACAAAAAAAAGAGGAGAAAATTAATCATCTTGTTAAATAAGTCATTCAAAATATATATATATATATATATATATATATATATAAGTCATTCTTTATATGTGAAAATCTGCATATTTCAAAATAAAACTATATATACTTCTTACCTTTATATTTATATATATTTATATATATATATATATATGTATGTATATATATATATATAAATAGAGAAATAAAATAAAAAACAAAAGTATTTTCGCATGTTAATTTAACAAAAAAAAGAGGGTTTAAAAAAAAAATATTGGCAATGGAATGGGGGCCGCAGCCTTGGGCGGCGACGCCCACAGTCTGCGGGAGCCCGCAGCTGTGGGCAGCGACATCCACAGACTGCGGGGAGCCGCAGCTATGGGCGGTGCCGTCCACGGGCTGCGGAACTCGCAGCTGTGGGCTGCGACGCCCACAGACTGCGGGAGCTACAACCATGGGCAGCGTTGTCTGCAGCCCACGGTACCTCCGCACTGCCTCCTCCCATGCTCGCAAAAAAAAAACAAAAAAAAAAATGCCCCTCCGCTTGGCCATTAAACAGTCTAGTTCGGCCTTGCGCGCGCCGCCTCCCATGGCTGCCGTCCAACTTTCGACCTGCACACATACACACTCACAAGCCCTAACCCAGTTTTCGGGTTAGGGTAAAATGCTAAAAGTTTCAAAAAGAAATTTAGATATGAAGGATATAACACACAAGCCCTAACCCTAGTTTCGGGTTAGGGCAAACACATCTAGGATTTAAAATAAGTATGTATGTGGTGGGAGTGTATAAAAAGGGGTTAATTAATATGATAAAATAAAAGCCCCTCCTCCCCTTTTGAATACATCCATAAGCACATGTATAAATTTATAGGTATATATATATATATAGAGTTTAATTTCTATATTTATTTGGGATCAAATAGATATTGTAAATTAAGGGATGTTCTTTTAATTAATAAATGATTGTAGGAGCATTTAGTGAGAAGAATTTAGAATGCTGGGTAGGATAAACCCTTGGGAAAACATACTGATTTATGTAGTGCCCTGTTGGTCCATTTACTTTGAAATTTATTAGACACTTTTTAATTAACGAATATTTGATTTAATAGATTTATTTAATCAAAGAGTTAGGGTGAGTTAATTTTAGACCCTAAGTAGTTAAGGAACTATAGGAAATCATTAATTTCCTCTATCAATTAATTTTAGAGATTATATATTAAGTTTGAGATTAATCACTTAGGGAGTTTAATTATTTATGGATGATTAGTGATACCTCTCGTGGAGAAATAATAGCTTGCTTATAACTTAGATAATTTTATCGCCCAATTAATTTAGTTGTGTTGATTCACTCAAACATAGTTAAGACTAAACCAATTTTGCATTATTTCTATTAAGTTAGTCGTACTAGGTTAAGTATTTAAAAAAAAATTATTCCGTTTGTGCCCAAAAGTTTGGGCATGACAGTTACTTCCCCCAAATTACTACATTAAATGAACTACTAGCTACAATTTGATCTTGACTTCTGCAACACATCTCGCTCTCGATCCTGTCGCTTACAAATTCTTGTTCAAACCACACGCTCATGAAGTAAAATAGACAAAGAGAAAGAAACACCCTTCTCATTTAACAAGAATCCATTCTTCACAGGAAACCTCTCTCAAAGTAAACCATTCTCATCACAAATACCAGTTTACAACATACCAATATTTGGTCATCCCAAATCTCACACCATGTCTAGAGAAAGGCAAGAAAGAGAAGCTAGTAAACGAAATACTCACAATGATTTCAGTAATCATGCTACTGATAGTGATTCCTCATCAACTGAATTTGACCTCCATGAACCTCCTGAAGATGAAATACTTAGGTGTCAAAATGATAAAGAGTTCCAGAAACTAATGAAGGTCATCATGGCTAGGGAAAAAGAAGACTATTTCCTAGAATTGGTAAATCAAGGTGCCAAACTCCTTACTGGTTATGATGTGGAGACCCTCATTGCTAAAGAAGAAGAAACACCATGGGGAAAAATAAGAAAACAAATGCAAGCATTACAGACTGCGGTCACGAGAATAGAAGACAAAGATAAAACACCAAAATAATATTCTCTAGACACAATATGCTCATTCCTATTTGACAAAAACCTTTACACGTCTCCATTTCCTTCACGCATCGAGATCCCAAAATTTGACAAATATGATGGTACCTCAGACCCTCAAGATCATGTCAGAGAGTTTTGTGCTACCTGTATGGAGTTCATGCACGATCAAACGTATCTCATGCGTCTTTTCCCAAGAATTTTAGGGGGTCAAGCAATGGAATGGTTTGCAAGCCTACCCAAAGGGATAAAAACTTTTGAAGAACTAATCCAACTATTTTTGCAACAATACTCGTACAACATTTGTCACCCAATCACCATGATAGAGCTTTACAATACCAAGCAAAAGATAGGAGAACCCTTTCTCACTTTTCTCCAATGATGGAGAAAGATGTTCTCTAGATATTCATGGACTATCCCAAATCTTGAGAAAATGGATATCTTTGTTAACAACTTAGTCCTTGAATTGAAGTACAATGTCTGAATGCAAGTACACCCCTCGTTCAACAAATTGGTAGATAACACCCTTAGAATGGAAGACGTGCTTATCAAAAAAGGAGATATCTCACTTTGGAAAGAAACACAACAAGGTTCTAGCTCTAAAGAAAAGAGCAAATACTGGAAATATGGAAAAGACAACAACAAGAACGTTGTTAATGATAGAGTGGTAGATACTATCCAAGAAAAAACAAAATCCACAATATTTAGCTTGGCCAGTGGCACGCAAGCACTCAAGGCACCTAAAACTACAACAGAGAATCCCCCAAAGAAAACAAGAGAATGGTTTAAAGACAAACCTTGGGTCTCAAAGCCTAAGCGTGATTTTACTCCTCTAGATGAGTCATATGAATCAGCTTTCAAAACCTTATTGGCAAATAATCTGATAACATTACCAGACAATTATAGACCATATGACCCATAAATTAGACCCAAGTGGTGGAGAGAAAATGAATACTGTGACTACCATCAGAACAAAGGGCATAACATAAACAACTGCATGAAACTCCGACATGAAATCTAAGATCTCATTGACATAGGCAAGATCATTGTTGGAAATCATGTGACAAATGTTGATCATAAGGCCTTTAAAGATCCCTTACCAATGTATGAACAAGGAGATTCCTCAAAATTCAAAGGAGGAGCTAGAGTCAATTATACCTACAGTAACAATGATAACGTGATCAACATGATTAAATCTGTTGACACTGAACATTGCAATGTGATCATAGTCCAAGATCACCAAAGTCAAGTGCAAACTACTAATGCTGTGATTCATGCTCAAAAAAAATTACACTCCCAGGAGCTAATTCCTCAACGTTTGATAAAACAACATCAAATCTACCAAATAGGCAAACAGACACAATCGTAGCCAAATCAAAACAATTGGCTTCATCATCTTCTCCTAGTTACAATATTGTCGAACAATTGAAGAGAACCAATGCTCAAATCTCCATTTTAGAATTGCTTAAGATTTGTTCTACTCATAGAGAGGTCCTAGACAAGGCTCTACTTACCACCAGTGTCCCTAAAGATTTAGACATAGATCGGTACCACCATCAACATAAGTGGAAGAAAAAGGTACTACCTTAAACAATACAAGAGATTAATACTCAACAAACTCAGGAAGGGTGCAATGATGAATAGAAAGAGGAAACACATGATAGTCAAGATCCAGTTGTATCGGCTGTAATACCACAGGAAGTAGAAATCCCAGAGGATATGAGAGACGAAGTATATAGGATCAGAGATTTGTTTGCACCACTAAAATTTCTAGTCACATATACTGGCAGACAACTAACAGATGGTTTAGAAATTGATTCAAATGAGTATGAGTGGGGTCTAGACTATATTTCAGATATATCTACTACAAAAACCCTTGAAGAATCTAATGATATCACAGATGACACACAAGAGATGATATGCCTAAGAATGCAAAAGGAGATAGAAGAAATCAAACTAAGGAGACAAGAAGACTATGAATGACAGCTGGATAAAGATTGGACACAAGCAATTCCTTCACCTACCAACCCTTCTAATGAAATAAGAGAATTCAGGTACAAAACTACACAAGAAGAACTAGAAGCTACAAAAACAGGACCAGTCATCAGTCCAGAAGACGCTGAATGGAATAGATGATAGGGATTAACAGAACCATCAAAGCTATCTTCACAAGTGTGTCAAATGCAGGCAATCAATGAACCAAATCATGAAGGAAATTGCAACATCAAAGATGTAGGAGTTGATACTATATATATCTTTACTAAGCCACTTGAAGATGAGTCAGCAACTTCATCCTATGACTCTGATGACTCAGACAAGAGCTCTATTTATAACAACAACTATTCAACAATGCATTATGACTACTCTATCATGAATGATGAGATACTGTCTACTGTCACACCATGGTATGTAGTCCAGTTTGAAGTAGGTGATGGTGCTAGAAGTAGCTCGGTTGGGTTAGGTCCAATAAATACTAACATGAATTTCAATAATCATGTTGTGACTCTTCCTAGTCTCGAGACACATACGTAAGGTAGTCTTCTGGAACTCGACTGGTCGGTCTGAAGTCATGATGATAGTACTGTGAACTCCCTTGAGCCTGTTCCAACCTTATCTTTAATACATCCAGAACTGATTGATTGTACTCTTTATAACCAACCCTTGAATGTCCCTACCTTTGCCAATGACTATACATTAGCCTACTATCTCAATGCAGTTGAACCCATGTGCTCTTCCACCAACGAATAGAATGAGAACATGACTAAAGTGGATATCAAGAATCTTACTCGCGAAAACAAGAAAAATAAGAATAAAAGATCTGATGGTGAAAACCACATTGTGGTGGTGTCAAACTCTAGAAAAGAGAAAATAAAGGATGTACCTAAAGGTGAAAACCTCTCTGAGGAACTTGAAGGTGAGATACTTGATATACTATCGAGTCACTTCTAGGAGAGATCTTCTATATTGATCGAACCAACTTGGCCAGTGAACATTGCGAGTCAAGAGAGACCACATATAATTCATTTAGTCCAATCACTCTCGATAGAAGAGTTAAAAGATTTCAGCAACCTTTTTCTGGAAAAGAAGATCAACTTCGCATGGACATACTCAGAGATCTCATCATGCATCATCTCTCTATTACACAAGGAGTTAAACCAGTCAAGCAAAAACTCTGAAAGATTCATCCCCATGTGGCACTTCTAGTGAAGGCTGAATTAGAGAAGTTGCTAAAAGTTGGGTTTATCAGAGCTATAGATTACGTAGAATGGATATCAAATATAGTGCTTGTATCAAAAGTAGACAAATATATTAGAGTTTGCACAAATTTCAGGGATCTCAACAAGGCGTGTCCAAAAGATGATTTTCCATTGCCCAACATTGACATGATAGTAGATATGACTACTGGATATGAGATGTATTCATTAATGGATGGATTCTCTGGTTACAATCAAATCAAGATAGCACCTAAATATCAATAAAAGACAACTTTCACATGTGCATGGGGAACCTTCTGCTGGAATGTTTTGTCATTTGGTCTAAAGAACATGAGAGCAACTTACCAAAGAGCAGTAACCACTATCTTCCATGATATGATGCATAAAAACATGGAAGATTACGTTGATGACACTCTAGTAAAGACTATGAAGAGATCTACGCATATTCAAGAACTCGACCTCATACTAGATAGAACTCAGCCTCATACTAGATAGAATGGAAAGATTCAAGCTCCGATTAAATCCTAAAAAGTGTGCATTTGGAGTCACATCAGGAAAATTGCTTGGTTACATAATTTCAAAAAAGGGAATTGAGGTTGATCCTGAAAAGGTCCAAGCTATAATGGACATGCCTCCACCCAAGAATATCAGTCAGATGAGAAGTCTACAAGGCTGTCTTCAGTCCATAAGGCATTTTATATCTCAGCTAGCTGACAAGGCTCAACCATTCACGAAGATATTAAGGAAAGGGATTCAATACAACTGGGATAAAGATTGTGAATGACACTTACAACAGATCAAAGAATATCTCTCTAATCCACCCATATTAACGCCACCAATTCAAGGTAAGCCACTGATCTTGTACATATCAGCTACAGATACTTCACTGGGGGTACTTCTAGCACAACAGGATGATGATAAAAAGGAACGAGCTATTTATTACATCAGCAGAACATTGGTGTCGTATGAAATAAACTACACTATAATAGAGAAAGAATTCTTAGCATTAGTCTTTTCATCATAAAAACTAAGACACTATATGTTGGCACACTCCATTAAGCTGGAAGCCAAGATCGATCTACTCAAATATCTTCTTAGTAAAGCAACACTTAAAGGGAGACTGGCCAAATGGGTCATGGTTCTTACGAAATTTGACATTGAATATGTGGAACGTAAATCCATCAAAGGACAAGTTATTGCAGACCAACTTGTTGATGCTCCACTTGAAGACAATCAACCTCTGCATATAGAATTCCCAGATGAATCGATCAGGCACCTTACGGAACAATCATGGAAGATGTTCTTTGATGGGTCCTTCACTCAACATGGTTCTGGTGCCGGGATACTTTTTATCACTCCCCAAAAATACACAATTCCAAAATCTTACAAGATTCTTTTCCCTTGTACAAACAATATTGCAGAATATGAAGCTTTGGTAAACGGGATCAAGCTAGCCATCGAATGGAAGATTGTTGAGTTACACATCTATGGAGATTCACAACTCAGCATCAACCAAATCAATGACCTATATCAGACACAAGATGAGAAACTGATGCCTTATAAGAGAATGGTGGATGATCTCAAGAAATATTTTACCTCTATATCATTTCAGCAGATCCCCAGAACAACAAATAGAGCAGTGGATGCAATGGCTACACTGGCATCTATACCACAGCTGCATGAGTCTAATTGTCATTTTGAATTCCTGGTGGAAGAGTTACATTACCCTGCCTATGATTCTCCCGAGTCCCAGGTAGTTTGTTCTATTATTGGACATGACTCATCTCGTTATAGCCACATTTACTCTTACCTGCGTGAGCAAGTTGTCCCTGCTAATCTTTCATGCAATGAAAAAGGGAACCTAATCCGAAACGCATCATGGTATGTCATCATTTCTAATGACCTATTCAGGCAAGGTCTAGATAATAATTTCCTTAGATGTCTAGAAACCGAAGAGTCCCAACACGCACTATTTGAGGTTCATGAAGGTGTTTGTGGATCCCATTCAAATGGTCTAACTTTAGCACAAAAACAACTAAGGGCTGGCTACTACTGGCTAGACATGGAAAAAGACGCTATAAAATTTGCTAAAACTTGTGAAAAGTGTCAACTACATGGACACCTTATTCATGCTCCAGCAAGGGATCTTATACCCTTTGTGACACATTGGCCCTTTCAGCAGTAGGCATTTGATCTAATTGGTCAAATATATCCTGCATCATCTAACAGCCACAAATTCATTATCACTGCCACAGAGTACTTCACTAAGTGGGTAGAAGTGATTCCATTCATCAAAGCCACAGGCAAACAAGTAGCTCTCTTTATTCTTAATTATATCTGTAGACATCTAAAACTGGTCAACACTTGTGGAGTCATACTTTAAACATTGGCGCATTGCCTTATTTTAGGGTTTTTGCATCACATTAACATTTCTCCTATGTTACGCACTTGGTCTTTATCATTTGTGAGCATCGAGTCCTTCTTCTACATTCTTCATTTGTCTCGCTTTCGAATTTGGTCTTGTGGATAACAATCTTCAATCATGATTTTGATCGATCTTATCCTATCACATCAATGTGAATGTTCATTTGTCATCATTTTGGACATCGTCAATCCTAATTAGGGTTTTGTCCTCCTTTCAATTTTGTCATCTTGCGATCGATTCATCATCGATCCTTGTCCTCTGATCAAATTGTCATCAATCTTGTCATCTTGCGATCAATTTTTCATCGATCGCTGTCATTTTCAATCTTGCGATCAATTTGTTATCGATCATCGTCCTTCTCAATCATGTCAATTTGGATCAATTTGTCATTGTTCCTCATCAATTGGTGCTTTTATCAATCAAATCGTTTGTCAGCATTGGTCCTTTGTTAATCAAAATCATGATCGAATCGACATCAAATCGATCTTACATCAAGACCTAATTGTTGTCCTTGCATTTCTAATTCATCTTCTAGGGTTTCATGATTTATTCATTTAACCTTGTTTGTCATTTCTCCCTCTAGGTTAAATAGTTTGTTTATCCTAGGTCTTCTTGTCACAATTAAATATTTATTTAATTGGCTAAATAATTCCTCCTCTCTTTGTGAATTAATTAATGAATGAAAAATTATTAATTAATTTACCTAATTTTCATCAATTTACTAATTTCTCCTAATACCTAATTTTCTAATTTTCATCAATTTTCTAATTTCCTAATTTTTAATTCATCTAATTTTCAATTTTCTCCTATATTTCCCCTAATTTCATGGGAATGACATAGCAATTTATCATAATTTGTCATAATTGACAATCAATCAATTTTGACATAGCAATTTGTCATAATTATCAATCAATCAATTCCACATAGAAAGTGTCAATTTGTCATAATTTGTCATATTTGTCATTCTTGATTTGAAATTTCCATTCGAATCTCTTCATGCTAATCTGATCTTTTCTCCAATTTGTCTATAAATTGGATCAATTTCTTCAATCAATGCCCCTGGTCGAATCAATCACTCTTCTAGTACCCTTATGTTGTTGTCTCGTCTTGTCTACTTGCTTTCACATCATGCTTATGCACTAGTAGGTGAGATCCACAAACAAAAGCAATTTGAAGGAGAAAGAAGGACAATGGAGCCACATGAAGGAGACATCTGCATTTGGTTTGCTTAGATTTCATTTTGAATGTCTTGTTTTGATGTTTTCATTGAATGTTTTTTAGGATTGTTATCACTGCAATTGAGTTTTTGTGATTGAACTCAACTAATATTGATTTGCTTTGATGATTTCCAAATTCCTAGTTACATTAATTGGTGAACCCGATGTGAACTAACCCCCTAACCATGCTTTTGAGTGCTGTTGAGATGATTTGCAGGTAAAAAACCCAAGAAACAGGGTAATTCAGGGCTTTCTGAGAACTTTTGCGCCTGTGTAGGAGCAATCTATGCCTGTGTCAAGTAATCTGCGCCTGTGTCAAGGACTTCTGTGCCTATGTCAAAGGGATCTGTGCCTATGTTACTTCATTCTACACCTATGTTACTGCATTTTGGGCCCGTGTAAGACATTCTTCGCCTATGTAAGGCCAGAAATAGAGGTAAAAAAGCAGTGTTTTTACTTGCAAATTACTTTGTTTTGCATTTTGTTTCTGCATTTTGGTTTTTCTTTGGTACTGATTCTTTGTGTAGCACCTTGGCATTATGCATGGCAAAGACAAAAATGAAACTACCAACAAATTTTATGTAGGTTCGCTAGTCAAAGATCAAACAAATCAAACTTCTAACTTGGTGATTTTGCAGGTTGCCTTGTACTCCAACTAAACTTTGTGTTTGTAATTCATAATTAGGCACCTAGCATGATTGCTAAATAGGATGGAATGAATGTGTGTTTGCTTTGATTGTTAAGTTTGACATTGGAGTACGAGAGTATGCTCTCATCCTTCTTAGGGTGATCAGAAATCCAGATCTTCAATACCATTCTCATGGCTCAGATTGTTTGTTACCTTTAGAGGGCCTGCCTTCCTAACCATTTGCTTTCTTTTGCAAGCAAGTGACAATCATGAGAAGGGAATGACCCAAAGTGAGTACAACTAGAAAACCTTGGCATTCTAACTCACTATAAATAAATACCTGATGGGCAAAAGCTTTGAAGGAAGGGTTACGTGGGAATTGTAGTTACTTGGGAAGTGATGACCCTTGGACTCTTTCTCATATCAACATCTAAGTAGGGCCTCAAGGTCTAAATCATTCTTGCATGGCTACATTTGTTTGGTATCTTGGTGGGCTTAATGTCTCAATCACGCTTGCGTGACACCAAGGAGTAACGCTTAACAAAAATCCTTACTAAACACCTTGTATTCAGAGGCCAAAAATCCTTCTAGTTGCTTAAGAAGGACAAGTTTGGATACTTGGAAGAGATACTAAGTTCGCCATGGGGAGATTTCCATGGGGACTAATTCTTGGCTACCCTAAGAAGTGAGTGTCGTGGAGGGGAGCCCATGGGGTCAAGCATCTATGTATTCTCCTTGAATCTCATAATGAGTCTACCTCTCAAGTACCTACTGTCCTTGCCTACCATAAGAAATGTGTGAATAAGCATGATTGTTTTGAGTCTAAGTTAAAATATCTTGTCTTCTTTTCTTGTCAAAAGTTGAGTTGTGTCTCATTTCAAAAACCAAGACAAATTGATTCAAAACAAGTTTAAACACAAGAGTATTTCATTCAACAAAGTTCAAAACACCTTCAAACATGGTTGTCAAACATTTTTCAAAATCTTGTCTCAACATTCATGTCACTTAGATTTAGGTTCATCCAAGGTTTGCATTTTGCAAGTTCATTGTCAACTACCAAGGTTAGGTTTCACCTAGGTCATACTCCTTTGCATATCAATAAGGGTCATCCATTTGCATGTGTCCTCTTGCATTAGAGTAACACCATTTCATAATTCAACCTTAGGTTTTGCCTTAGGTTGACATTGTCATACATTTGCCTTTGCATACCCTAGGTTTCTTCATTAAGCTTAGGTCATTATCATATCGTATTAGGGTCATTTGCATAGTAATTGTCCCTTTGCATATAGTGTCAAAACTAGGTTTTGTCATACTTGAGTAATGCAAACCTTTGAATAAACCCTAAGTCATTGTTAGGAAGTCTAAACCTTATCAAACTTTTGTCTTTTTGTCATCATTGTCATTTTGTCAATCCTAGCTTAGTATCCAAGCATATAGGGGAGACTTTGTCATTTTGTCCTTTTGTCACTTGGTCTTTTTGTCCTTTGATGTCTAGACATCATTTCAATTTCCTAAGGGTTTCTTTTTAGATTTGCATTCCAAAAAGTTTGTCAAAATCTTGGAAAACAACAAAAACATTAAGTTGCATTGTCATCCTTTAGGTTGCATTTGTCAATCCCATTAGTTGCATTGCATAGTGACATGTTTGTTGAAATGAGGTCTCAACCTTCTTACGAAGCCATGTCATCACAATTGAACAATCAATCATGTCAATCCAATCTCTACATGTCTCAGAACTTGGATCAAACTTATCATGATGATGTAATTCTCCAAATACAAAAACTAGAGGAGAAGCTAGCTCAAGAAAATGAGATATTGGAACAAAGAGTGAAAAAACATTCAGAAGAATAGATCACAAATGTCCAAAATGTTTCAAAAATTTCCAGGTCAAAATCCAAATATTGAGCCAATTGATGTAAGATCTCTTATTGAACGATCAGACATACCAGCTCTCCTCTCACAAATAGAGATGATGAAACAATTTCAAGAAAAGAGACAACAACATTATGTGCCTTCACAACAAGAACAAGGAGGTGTTTACTATCAATCAGATTTTTAACCATCACAACCAATGGTCCAACATATACAACCAACACAACCAATGGGCCAATTTCAACAATATGTCCAACCAATTATACAATGTCAACAAATGGTTCAACCAATGGTGGAATATCAATGTCAACAACTACAACTAAACATTCAAAAACAAAACTTGCAGCATGCACCAAGCCAAATTTTGAACATGCCAAACCAATTGGATCAATATCTAGTTCGAAATCAAAACATGACATTAGACCAGGACCAGCTCCTTTCCAAACAAGTTCAAATTCCATATCCAATCATGTCAAAACCTCGAAAGAAAGGTGGCTTTATTGCAATGATCTTAAGGAAATTACCAAGTGAGTTCTTTGAAGAAGATCAAGATAATACACTTATGTCTAGCAATGCCTCATCCCCCCACAAACAAATTGACTCTCTAGTGGCATCTATCCCTACACCTTTAGAAGTTTCACAAGAACCTTCTATATTGTCCTCATCAAACAATACACCCAAGGATGCAATTATCCAAGGGCTATCCATAATTGATTGCCACAATAATCCAACTCATGATGCACATCCTTGTCATGTTTCAGAAATACAAGACCCAATGCCACCATGCACTTTATTGCCATTACCTATTTTAGAGGAACCCATTCGAAGTCCCTCTTCCTCATGTTCAAGCATTGATTCCTTGCCAGAATCCATCACAAATGTTCAAAGTGCATTTCCTTCATGCCAAAACATTGATCCCTTGTCAGAATCCCCCATGCATATTCAAAGTCTAACCCCATGTCAAGAGGATAATTTAGAGCATGAAGAAACGTGTCTTAAAATAGATCAAGATCAAACCTTATCATCCCATCCAATTGTTGACTAGGATCCCATTTCCCCAGACACTCGCAATGATTCCATTATTCTTGTCCATTCTATCCAAGAACACAATGTCCTTTCAAATCCCATTGGCATTCCACTTCCTAAGAAAAATCAAGATATCCTTTCCATCATTTATGATGATCCAATTAAAATTCTAGAGCAAAACACCTTTAAAGAGGATTCCAATGATCTTCCTCCTTTTCAAGATCAAATTATTCCTTTAAATCCTCCACAAGATCTTTTTGTTCCTCCATCTCCTTGTCTTAATGCTCCATATACACTCCAAGATCACATTTCTTTTGATGATCCCATTATTTCTCCCATTCCATCTCTTGAAGAGCCTGTCATTGAACCATGTCCACTACACAATCCTAGCCCCCCTCATGATCCTAATCTCTCTCATGATTCTAACGTGTTAGTGCAAGATGTTCATGAACCCTCGACATGCATAATGGGTTCTTCCACTTTGGTGCAATCCGATCCACTTCAAGATCTCATTATTTCTCTCATATCATATCCACCTCATAATGGACTCGCATCTTCTTTGCAAAGAAAAGAGTATCCTACAAGTCAAAATATTCATAAAGGAAAAGGAGTAGACGTTCATAAGCAAGAATCCCTTCATGTGAAAGAAAATGTTAAGAGTCATGTCTACACAACTCACTCTCAAGACGTTGGTATCCCTCCATCAAAATCAAAACATATCCCTTCCCCATCATACCTTCCATCCATCTTAGGTCCTTATATCCCTTCCTCCTCTATGCAAGGTCAGCAAAGGCACACATCCTTGAGTAAATTTCATCAATCCAAAAGAACTCCATTTCATTCATATCCATCCATGCATTCCTTTCCCCCTCCAAGCAATTTGGATGCCAAGTATAAACGTCATAAGTCTAGAAATCCACATGTATTCAAGGATCAACATGTCCAATATAATCGACATTTCAAAACAAAGAACAATATGATCCAAAAAGAAAAAGAAAAATCCAAAAGGCCACAAAGGCCCACTGAGCAAAATAAAGCAAAGTCAAAATATATATGGGTTCCTAAATCCCTTGTGCAAGCAATGCACTCCAAGGAACCACAAAAGCATGAAAAATCAAAAACCATGTGGATCCCTAAGCGGCTCCTTGAAGCACAAAAGCCTAAAGAAACGTTCAACTTGGCATCCAAAATTGATATTCCTCCATCCAAACCTCTCAATTTTGTTCCTCCATCACCTCTTTTTTCTATCACCCCTCATGGTGTGTGCCAATGTTAATCTTGCCAACATTTCTATCCACTCAAGCACAGTTCTTCCAATACCCTATCCATTATCCAATGCATATTTTCCATCCTTCGATCCCTTTGGTCCAATCCTTTGCATAAATCCTTGCCTTAATTTCATCTCTTTTTCCATGTCCTTATCCTACCAACATCTTTGAGCATACTTTTAAAGGTCATGGTCCATTTTTTTTCAAGGCTACTATCCAAAAAAAAAAAAAAAGATGCTTGAGTCCTTCTTCCATCCCCTATCATGTGTCCATTTTCGACTAAAATGTCAAAAAAAAGTCAAAATACAAAAAAAAAAAAATCAAAAAGCTCAAAAAAATAAAATAAAAAGTGAAAAAAGTAAAAAACAAAGGAAAAGAACAAAAAAAAAAAGTAAAGAAAAATGATTCGCCCTCTAGTGAAAACCTGGCAAAGAGGCGCTTTGGGCAAGTACCTTGGTGAAAACCTGGCAAACAGGCGCCATGTGTAAAAATGATCATTGTTTTGTCATCTATCATGACCTCTAGCTATGCTTTCTCTCTAAAGATTTATCGTGTCTATCCTTGTCCTGACCCAATGTTTTATTTCAGGCCTGTGATTGGTCAACATCATTGTCTTGCATACTCCATTTCTTGTGCATATGTTTCGGTCCTAGCCTCTATATATGTCTTTCAGATGTGCATTGGGTGCGTTCCCCTTGTCCCGATCAATCACTAGAACTTTTGAATTTATAATGTCCTGAAATAATCCAAAAAAAATTGAAAAATGTCCTGAAATAAATCCCTAAAAAGTCAAATAAAGTTTTGAAAAAATGAACAAAAAAAATAAAAAATTGTAAACGCTCGAAAAGCAAAACAAAAAAAAAATCCCCTTTGTGCATAAGACAGATCGTTGAGCATACATCCAACGACACTCAATCACACATTGCGCTTTACTGAAATCACGCATTCACAGATGAACTTTTTTCAATCAAACCAGACATTCAAACTGATCACAATTGTCTTCTCAATCGAACATCAACATCAATATCATTTGACTTTGTCACTACTATCATGGGTCTTATACAGGGTGTGGTATTCTCGAAACCAGACTGTGTCTTGTCTTAGACGGGGTACCACATTCCCTAAAACCAGACAGCATGATCATTCTTGTTTTCCACTTTTGACAATGACGATCAGATTGTTTGTTTGACTTGGTTGAAATTGTGAGTCTTATCTTTTTATTGATTTATCTTTGGCTTTGATCATGTTCCTATGTTGCTCGATGATGTCACTGAGTGATTTAGAGTGACCGAGATGGTTCATGGTCCCTTTTGTTTTTTGTTGTGTTTGTTGTTTGTGGAATGTTTGTCACAAACTGGGGCAACTATATCATTTGGTGTCTGTGATAAGTATGTTCACTTTATGAACACCGCACATACCTCGACCCTTGATGTATGCACCCTAGGATGCTTCACTCATTCCTTGTGTGCGATGTGTCTGTCTTTTGCAAAAAGGGTTGCGTTCCAGCTCTAGCCTTCAATGCCATGATGCTCTGCATCCACTTTGCTACATTAAATAAAGGTTCTCACCTACTTATGTGCATTTGTTAAAGCAAGTTTTCCTTCATCTCTAACTGTCCTCTGTCTAATTTCTTCTCACTAACATTTCTTCTATCAGTCCGTTTAATCCGTTCGAACCTATCATCTTCTGTCATTATTATCGATCAATTGGCCTCTTTTTTGGATGTTTCCGGCCAATTCCTCGAGGGGGCATGCATATGTCATTATCATTGTCTGGGGCATTTTCATTATTGTTCTTTTAAAAATGCTTAATATCACATTGTCTCAAAGAGGGGCAAAATGTAGACATCTAAAACTGGTCAACGCTTGCGGAGTCATACTTTAAACATTGGCGCATTGCCTTATTTTAGGGTTTTTGCATCACATTAACATTTCTCCTATTTTATGCACTTGGTCTTTATCATTTTCAAGCATTGAGTCCTTCTTCTACATTCTTCATTTGTCTCGCTTTCAAATTTGGTCTTGTCGATAACAATCTTCAGTCATGATTTTGATCGATCTTATCCTATCGCATCAATGTGCATGTTCATTTGTCATCATTTTGGACATCATCAATCCTAATTAGGGTTTTGTCCTCTTTTCAATTTTGTCATCTTACGATCAATTCGTCATCGATCCTTGTCCTCTGATCAAATTGTCATCAATCTTGTCGTCTTGCGATCGATTTGTCATCGATCATTGTCATTTTCAATCTTGCGATCGATTTGTTATCGATCGTCGTCCTTCTCAATCATGTCAATTTGGATCAATTTGTCATTGTTTCTCATCAATTGGTAATTTTATCAATCAAATCATTTGTCAGCATTGGTCCTTTGTTAATCAAAATCATGATCGAATCGACATCAAATCGATCTTACATCAAGACCTAATTGTTGTCCTTGCATTTCTAATTCATCTTCTAGGGTTTCATGATTTATTCATTTAACCTTGGTTGTCATTTCTCCCTCTAGGTTAAATAGTTTGTTTATCCTAGGTCTTCTTGTCACAATTAAATATTTATTTAATTAGCTAAATAATTCCTCCTCTCTTTGTGAATTAATTAATGAATGAAAAATTATTAATTAATTTACCTAATTTTCATCAATTTACTAATTTCTCCTAATTCCTAATTTTCTAATTTTCATCAATTTTCTAATTTCCTAATTTCTAATTCATCTAATTTTCAATTTTCTCCTATATTTCCCCTAATTTCATGGGAATGACATAGCAATTTGTCATAATTTGTCATAATTGACAATCAATCAATTTTGACATAGCAATTTGTCATAATTATCAATCAATCAATTCCGCATAGAAAGTGTCAATTTGTCATAATTTGTCATATTTGTCATTCTTGATTTGAAATTTCCATTCGAATCTCTTCATGCTAATCTGATCTTTTCTCCAATTTGTCTATAAATTGGATGAATTTCTTCAATCAAGGCCCTTGGTCGAATCAATCACACTTCTAGTACCCTTATGTTGTCGTCTCATCTTGTCTACTGCTTTCACAACATGCTTATGCACTAGTAGGTGAGATCCACAAACAAAAACAATTTCAAGGAGAAAGAAGGACAATGGAGCCACTTGAAGGAGACATCTACATTTGGTTTGCTTAGATTTCATTTTGAATGTCTTGTTTTCATGTTTTCATTGAATGTTTTTAGGATTGTTATCATTGCAATTGAGTTTTTGTGATTTAACTAGACTAATATTGATTTGCTTTGATGATTTCCGAATTCCTTGTTACAATATCATCTGCAGGTATGGTATACCTTCATCCATTATAACTAACAATGGAGGACAATTCAAGAACAAAGATCTAGATGAGCTCTGTGAGAAATTTAAAATCAAACGACACTGGTCCTCAGTATATTACCCTCAAGGTATTGGACAAGCAGAGGCATTTAACAAAAACCTACTGACTATCTTGCATAGAACAGTGAATAAATCCGGGAAGGATTGGCATCTACAGATCAATCCTACACTATGGGCTTATAGAACAAGTATCAGAACACCTACTGGGGCTACACCTTTCTCATTGGTGTATGGGTTCGAAGCAGTACTGCCTATTGAAGTGGAAATACCATCTCTAAGAGTTTCATTGCAAGGTCTTGTTACTAATGAAGACTATAGAATATCTAGATTTCAAGAGCTCAAATT
Source organism: Cryptomeria japonica (assembly GCF_030272615.1). NCBI lineage: Eukaryota > Viridiplantae > Streptophyta > Pinopsida > Cupressales > Cupressaceae > Cryptomeria > Cryptomeria japonica. Next base: position 224,345,391 of record NC_081414.1, on the reverse strand, counting down.
GCTAGATAAGTGTCGGCAAGTGGCATTTGATCATCTTAGAGTGTATCAAAAGAGAATGTCTAGAGGATATAACAAGAAAGTTAGACATCATGAATTTTAGGTTGGTGACTTAGTTCTAAGAGAGAATCCTAAAAATCAACAGTTTCAAGACAACAAAGGGAAGTTTAAACCCAACTGGTTGGGTCCCTATATCGTTACTACAACTTTTGGCTTAGGTGCCTATCAACTCTCAACATCGGAAGGAGAATAGCTCCACGAGCCGATCAACACCATCCATCTGAATAAATTCTTTACCTAAATATTCTCTGCTCCAGTAGCCTATACAGCGAAAAGGTCTTGAAAAAAATCATAAAAATCATAAAATGTCTTGAAGAAATTCATAAAAATCATAAAATGTCCTGAAAAAAATCATAAAAATCATAAAATATCCTGAGGAAATTCATAAAAATCATAAAAAGTCCTGAAGAAATCCTAAAAAACATAAAATGCCCTGAAGAAATCCTAAAAATCAGTAAAAGACCTGAAGAAAAAGAAGAAAAAAAAGAAAAAAAAAAGAAAAAAAAGGGGAAAAAGAGAGAAAATGCCCTGGTGAAAACCTGGTAAATAGGCACCTTGGTAAAAAAAATAAAAATGAATCTCTGCCAAGCAGGTGAAAACTTGGTAAACAGGCGCCTCTTATACTCAAGCGCTCCATCTATCAACACAACGTTGGAATTCCCACTTTCATGCAATTCTTTGATTTCGCTTGTACATATTTCAGTCACTTTTGTGACATCCTGGTTCGTTGGAAACCTCATGGCTTGAAACCGATCATTGTCATAGTCTTAGGTTAATCAACAAAAGCACATTACATGTCCTAAGCAGTGTCAACCAAGTCAACCTTACGTCAGTGAAACCTGGTCATCTACTCCAAGTTAGTCACCTGTCTCCTGACTACTGAAGAGTTTTATCACTGAGTTAACAAGCAAAAAAACAAAATGGAAAACAATCACTAAACAGTTTGAGCTATGCATTAAAATTTTCTTTGTGTGTTGTCTTTTATATTGGTTTTCAATTATTATCCCTCTGAGTAACTCGAGGAAGTCTATCTTGACTAAGAGGAGCAAGGATTGGGGGCATAATATTTTCTTTGTTTTCTACTTGTAGGAATGATTCCAATGATCTGGAAACATCTAAATTAGTTGGGTGTCTATTATAAGATCCTTCACATCAAGGTGAAATTGCCTCACATACCTCGACTCCACTTATTTGAATGCTACAGGGAGGTTCCATATTATTTCTTTATCTGTTTTGAGGGAATTTCTTCATTGTGCAATCCACATCCATGCCTAATATGTCCAAGGATATGAATGGAAAAAGGGTCATTGTGGACAAGATAATTAATATTGCACATGAAAAGAAAGGAACTTTAATCTGCCTGTTATGTTTGTAAGATGCTCAATGATGACAATTAAGCTTTTCAAAATCCAATGACTAGGTTTAGGGTTGCATCTCATTTTGCATTTCATTCTACATCTCATGAATTTAGAGTGATTTCGACATGGTAACAATGCTTTCTTTATTTTCTAAATGAGAGTTGGAGCATCATCATTTCCTTGCTAAGCGGTCTCTTTTCATCATTTCTTCGATCAAGTACTTGTGTTTTGAGATGTTAGTTGCATACATGGGCATCTTATATAGATTCATACATTTCATTATTCATTCATTTGCATTCATCTTATTGCATAGAAAAATGAAAACATTGCATTATTCATATTACTCATACTCATTCATTTATGTGCATATGAAAAGAAACAAAAATAGACATCAATAATCATTTGCATTACATTCATCCATGCTGAAAAAGAAATGCATACATATAGAATAAAGCATATAGAACAACATCTCATAACCAATCAACACAAGTACGATGAAGTCAAATTAGATCTCGTATATATATCATGTCAAGTATAAGAGTACAAAGTGATGTCAAATGACATATTCAAATTCCCATCAGAGCAAGAATCGTATAGTCTACAAAAAATGGGTGTGTCTACAAAAAAATATCCAAGCTACACAAAAAGGAATAATCTAGCTCACACCCTCTCCCTCATCGCCTGGTGGAGGAGGAGGAGTTTGATGCCCAAGATCTTTTTGAGGTGCTTGTGCTTCCTCTGATCGGGCCATATACTACAAATAGGGTTGCACCTGCTGTGTAACAGAAACTACAACACTATACGATGCTATGTAATAAGCTGCCCTACTGCTCTGGAGAAGGACCTCTTATCGTAGAGACTCTATCTCTACTCTCAACTCTATTCTCAATGTTGTGATCTGGCGATCATGCTCGACCCTCACCTCAGCCAGCTATTGGTCTCCCTCCGCCAGCTGAGTCTGCACCACTGTCAACTGTGACTGCAGCTCTGCAAGATGTACTCTCATTGACTGTCCAGTATATGTCCCCTGCTCTCTCGTAGGTCCCCCATCTCCACCCCCATCTCCACCTCCACCGCCACCTCCACCCTGCTCCTCTCTTTGCTGTCGCACCTATCTAAGAGCTACTTGCTCCTCCTCCGTCCCACCCACTCACCCTAGGGATCCACCCTCACCTCTCTGCTACCCACCCTCAGTTGGTACCCTGCTACTGCTAGCACCTGGATCACCACTACCTTGTCGCCGAGCCTCAACTCTCTATACCTGACCCTGCCTCTAGCCCTATCTTTGGCCCTATCCCTATGCTGGTGCGGGGGCATCCTCCTCAACATCCTCAATATGAGGAGCCTGCTCACCTGGATCTATAAAACATGGGAATAGATGCTGCTGAAAATGATCTCTGTACTGGGGAAATACCCCCGCATCTGCTACATCATCCAGGTAATCCCACCTCAGGCAGTGTAACCCTGTCAACTCTTGCATCACCAACGCATATGATAACCATGGAGACCATCCCTGTCTCTCCTCATCTACATATCAAGCATACGCTATATACTCCTACGAGATCCCCTATGACCAGTCGTACTGCCTCATCACTCATGAAATGACGAATTGCTCCACAACAGTATGTGACCTTCCAATCAGTGGGCATGTAACAAACAAGTCCTTGCAAACTAGCCACCAGTCATCTCACGGCTCCAACCCTCTATATGGTCTCCATACGACGGCTATCAGGTCATTGAGCTGCCATCTCTAGAAGTCTGTCTTGCCCAGATGAGGCTGTGTGATATATCTGGCATACCTGTAAATGATCAGCTACCCAAGCTCTCTGCTGTTTGCTACTATGGGCCAACAAATGGGAAGGTGCTCCCAAGCCCACACCTGCAAAATATATACCTCGGTGGCCATGCTCTGCCCATCTCTATAGATGATCTCATGCATCTCCCGATACATGTGGGCCAATAAACAAGAGCCCCAGCCAAGTCTCTGAGGGGTCTCTATCAACCGCTCTAGCATCCAACCCCATCCGCTCTAGAAACCCTGTTGCCCTCTGTTCGGCATCAAAAAGAAACCGATGAACCCTGCTAGAACACATGCCAGGGGATACTCCTCACTATACCTTCTCATAACTATGTCCCAACTCATGGAATGAGTCAAACCTTGAATATGTTCCTCACTGCCTGCAGTCCAGCTAATAATGCGGTATCATAATCCACCTTATCCCCAGCAAAAGGGATACGGAGAATCCTATACACATCCTCGGGAGTGATAGTAAACTCCACAACTGGCAAATGAAATGTATTATGCTCTGAATGAAATCACTCTACCAACGTTGTGAGCATCCCGTGGTTCACACAGATATCAGGTAACCTCAACAAATGAGTCAAGCCGCACATATCAACATGAGCCTGCTCAACATCAAATAAATCTTGAACTAAGGCCATAGTGGGAGGATACACACATCTAAGGAGAATAGGAGGTAAGCGCACCTGCAACAATCCCACAATGAAACATAAGAAAACATTCCAAATGAGCCTACATGAGAAGCAAAACATCACACAAATCCAACTAAGTCAAATGCAAAATCAAATTTTCACATTTACACCCTCAAAAATGCTCACTGTCTTTTGTATGACAAAACATAGAGAAGTAGCATCTCGTACGAGTCAAGAATAGGTGTCGTACGACAAAACAATCTCAAACGACAATTTATTAGACTCTGCATGACAAAATGGTCTTTTTACAGACCTGTCGTACAACACATGGGTACCCCCTGAACGACAAAACTAATAGGTTCAAATGACAAAAGATATTTTACCAGTTTCTCATACGAGATAGGATCCTGTCTTGCACGATAAACCAAGACACCTGACCCAAAACCCGTGAAAAACTTGAAAAATGCATAAAAAAATTCAAAATTGGAAACACAAACAGGCTTAAGATCGATTACTTACCGTTGGCTCATATTTTCGGGGTCGATTATGTCTTCTCTGGTGCTCTAATCGATGCTGACTAGTAGGGAGCACCATTTTCTTCGCAGAAGGATTTTTGAATTTTCAAACTTGGAGGGTTAAAATGAATTGAAAATGACACTTTTGTCCCATATATAGCCAAAAACCTAATTTTTCAACTTGCTCCGATGGACATGAAAATTGTACCCTTAGCTAATTTGACTGTCCTGATTCCATTTCATTTTGCTAGTCAATTTCAAAATTTGGACCACTTAGTGCTCTTTTCATCAAATGCTCATTCTTTCTTCAATTTGCGCTCAATTTCTTGCAAATCAACACTGCATCTCAATTTAATTCCTACAATCAACTTTGCACTCAATTTCTTATCAATCAATGCAAAATTTTCAAAATTCATCTGAATCAATTTGTGCTCAAATCATTATCATCGCTCAAAATTGCCAATCATCATATACCCTCACTATCTTTTGATTTCATTCCTGAGGGGGCATACTCATGACCTGATGACCTCACATTCTTCAAATGTCGAGAAAAGTTTCAAATCTTCATCAAAAGTCGAGCAAAATCTTGTCAACTAAAGAAAATCAAATAAGACCTCATCGCTAGGGGCATCTCAACTCCATCACTTTATATCAAGTTGAGATTTCTCAATCATCTGAATCGAATCAATCACTAGGGGCATATCAATTTCATCACTTCAAATGAAGCTGGTATTTGTCTTCATCTGAATCAATCTCTTAATGTTAATCAGTTTCATTGCTTTTCATCAAGTTGATTATTCATTTAAACTCAATCAAGGGTTTAAAGAGTTTCTTTAATCACACTCAATCTAAGCAGGTGTTCAGTTTTCATTTCTTGATCAAGTTGAACATTTTATCTTCATTGTATCAAGTTCAAGATTGATTTTTATCATCACTCACTGTGTCTAGATCAATCAAGTTCTAGATTAGTAAGATCCACTTCTTGATCAATCAAGTTCAAGTTCGGTATCTTTTTTTTTTCTATCGTTCCTAGTTCAATCAAGTTCGGGATCGGTATCTTTTTAATCAAACTTCATTTAGCTTTGTCACTTCGAAACAAGCTAAACACCTCGCTTTTAATCAAACTTCATTCAGCTTTGTTGCTTCGAATCAAGCTAAACACCTCGCTTTTAATCTAGTTTGTGATCAGTCAAGTTCAGAACTGGCATCTCCTAGACATCAGCTATTCTTTGAACCAACGCACTGCTGGCACATTAATTCAAAGAGGGGAAAATGTAATACCCTAAAAATGGTCATCTAAACCATGAGCCCCTAATCTTGACAACATCACCAAGGTCCTAACCAAAGGCAATTAAATCAATCTTGAACACATAATTAATTCCTAAAATCATCAAATGTCACATGGCAAAATCAATCACTCAATATTAATTAAATATTTATTTAATTAATTGATCATTCCAAGTAAATCATTTTAAACAATTATCTTATTTATTTTATTAAATATCCTAGCATATTTAATTAAATAAATCAATTTGCCATTGAATCATCAAAAAGAGGAATTAATTTAATTGAATAAATCAATTATGAGCACAAATCTTCAAAAAAGGAATCAATTGACTAAGATAGAATTTAAAAAAAAATCAATTGGGAAACAATCTTGAAAAACAAATTAAAAATTGATAAATAATCTCAAAGAAAGCAATTAAAACAATGAAATCTTAAAATTGAATGAAATAGAGATTAAATCAGTTTTTCCCGATTTAATCTTAATTTTAGTTCAACTTTCCTTTAAAACTGAGAAAAGCATCCAATCACATCAATTTACCTGGATTGTGCTTCCTCTTGGAAAATCTTGACCGCTCATCATCATTTGATATCAGCCGTTGGTTTCTTTCTGAATTTTCTATAAATTCAGGCTCTCATCTCTCATTCAGAGAGGCTAGAGAAGATATCGTTATTATACTGTTTTTGCTCTAGGATTCATTGACATATTGCATATTGATTATTTCACATTTATTAAATCATTTAGATTCATATTGCTTAAATCTTTTTAGATTAATATTGCATGCAACTAGCATTCATCATGCTCATATAGATTAAATCCTTTGTCTTGATGTTGTCTAGTCACTGGCATTGCTTATAATCTAAGAGCAACCTTATACTTGCATCTTTTAGAAGGCAATGGGTTTATTTGTTATGGTTTTAATATTCATGATTATATCTGTCTAACCATGCATGTAATGACTTGATTGAAGTGTTATGTCTTGCAGATATAGATTCTTAGTTCACTTTTCACACACACATGTTGCTGCTGCAATATATTCTGATTCAGCCGTTGATAAAGATGTAGAACTTTTTTTCTTGCTTAACCAAGAAATTAGTTTGTTTCCAAGAAAAAATGCTCCACCTATGGTTCTCTTCCTATCATCCACATCTCCTGCCCAATTTGCATCTGTGTATGCATATAATTCAAATTTTTCATCTCTAGGATACCATAATCCAAGATTTGTAGTGCCTTGTAAGTACCGGAAAATCTTTTTTACTGTTGATTTATGATTTTCTCTAGGATTACTCTAAAATCTTGAAACAATACACTGCATTCATTATATCAGGTCTTGTTTGTGTCAAATACAATAGACCTCCTATCATATATTTATACCTAGTTGGATTAACAGGTGTAGATTCATCTCTTAGTGATAATTTGTCATTTGTAGTCATAGGTGTGCTTACCGGTTTAGAGTTTTCCATTCCAAATTTCTTTAGTAATTCCTTCAAGTACTTAGATTGACTCAAGAATATACCTTTATCAATTTGTGAGATCTGCAATCATAATTTTTTTTTTATTTCTCCAATCATAGTCATTTCAAATTCTTGTTGCATTTCAATAGAAAAGTCTTCACATAATCCATTTTCTCCTCCAAAGATTATATCATCAACAAAAACTTCTATAACCAAGATGTCATCATTTGTCACTTTATAATATAAATTTCTGTCTGCAATACCTTTAGAAAAACCAATCTTCAAAAGATATTTATCTAACCTTGCATACCAAGCTCTTGGGGCTTGCTTCAAACCATATAAGGCTTTCCTTAACCTACAAACCATATCTTTGTCATCTGTCAAAGAAAATCCATCAGGTTGTTCCATGTAAACTTCTTCTTCAAGATCTCCATTCAGAAATGCACATTTAATATCCATTTGATAAACTTTGTAGTTCTTATGTGCTGCAAAAGCCAAGAATAATCTGACTACCTCTATTGTAGCTACCGGTGCAAAGGTTTCATTATAATGAATTCCTTCTTTCTGAGAATATCCCTCACATACTAGTCTTGCTTTATTTCTAACAACCTTACCATCTTCATTAAGTTTGTTTCTGAATACCCATTTGGTTCCAATCACATTTTTATCTTTAGGCTGAGGAACTAATGTCCAAGTGTTATTCTTCTCAATTTGTTCTAATTCTTCTTCCATAGCTTTAATCCAGTGTTTATCTTTGCATGCCTCATTAACAGATGATGGTTCAATTTGAGAAATAACACATACCTCTTCATTTGCCAATCTTCCTCTTGTCATAACTCCTTTATGCTTGTTTCCAATTATCTGATCTTCAGAGTGATTCAGTGTTACATATCGGGGTGTCTTTGTTTGTTGTTGTTCCTCAGTCACAATGGAATTTTCAGATGATACCGGTGTAACTGGATCTTCATTCTGTACTAGTGGATTTTGTATAGATTCATTTGTCAGTATGTCTGTTACTGGTTCAGAGTCCGTATACCTTGAAGTTTCTCTGAATTGTTCATCAATCTTCACATTTGTACTCTCAACAATTTTCTACAATCTTTTGGTAAAGCATCTATATGCCTTTCTTTTAGATGAATAACCAAGAAATATTCCTTCATCACTTCTAGGATCAAATTTTCCAATATACTCATCTCTTCTAATATAGCATTTTCTTCCAAATATTTTAAAATACTTAAGTGTAGGAGTAATACCAAACCATAGTTCATGAGGGGTCTTATCGGTTTCACCTTTGATGTGAACTTTGTTGAATGTATAGACTGTTGTACTTACTACCTCTCTCCAATATACATGTGGTAGGTTTGCTTCTGATAACATACTTCTGGCTGCATCCAAGATAGTTCTATTTTTTCTTTCAACAACTCCATTCTACTGTTGTGTCCGGGGTGCTGATAGCTGTCTTCTGATTCCATTCACTTCACATAATGCATTAAATTCCTTAGATGTAAATTCTCCTCCTTGATCTGATTTGAGACATTTGATTTTCTTACCGGTTTCATTTTCTACCATAGCTTTGAACAGTTTTAACTTCCCAAGTGCTTCTAATTTTTCTTTGAGAAAAGTAACCCAACACATTCTAGAATAGTCATCAATGATTAGCATAAAATATCTATTTCCTTGTAAACTTTTAGTTCTAGCTGGACCACATAAATCAGTATGAATTAAGTCAAGAGCATTATTAGATTTTTCTGGAATACTTTTGAAAGTAGCTCTAACTTGTTTTCCAAATTGACATTCCTTACATATCAGATTGTGAGGTTTAACAATCTTAGGTAAATATCTAACTGCCTTTGTAGTAATGATCTTCACCATGCAATCAAAATTTACATGACAGAGTCTCTTATGCCATAGCCAACTTTCATCAATATGAGCAATCAAGCATGTTTTTTCATTGTTATTCAGATGAAAGATGTTACCTCTAGTTTGATTACTGGTTGCAATTTCCAAACCAGTTCTATTCATAATTTTGCATTTACCATTTTTGAATTGTAACTGAAAACCTTTTTCAACTAATTGACCAACACTCAAAAGATTATGCTTTAAACCTTCAACATAGTAAACATTGTCAGTATTATGCTTACCATCAAGAGATATTGAGCCCTTACCTTTGATTGAACAAGATTTATCATCTCCAAATCTTACTAGACCTCCATTGTACTCTTGAAAAGTTAGGAACTTACTCTTATCACCAGTCATATGATGTGAGCATCCTGAATCAATGATCCATTCATCCTTTATTTCAATTTTAGTTGCCAAGGCCTATTCTACTGGTTGAATAGTAGGTGTCGGTTGATCTTCTATTATAGCCACAAAAACCTATCCATTGTCTGCCGGATCCTCATTAGAATCATTAGTCACTCCTTCATCAACAATATAACAAGATTTGTCCTTATTCTTCTTGAATCTGTATCTCTAATATTTAGGGTTAGGTTTGTATGTCCTTCTAGCTTCTTCTCTTAACCTAGTATGTCTATCAGGGCATCTTGAAGCCATATGACCAATCTTATTATAGTTGAAACATTTAAAGGGTGCTTTGCCTTCATACTTACTTCCAATTGGACCTTTAGAAATTTTTCTTGCAAATAGTGCTTCAAGTTCTTCAAGTTCTTCATTTTCTTTCCTTCTTTCCTCAAGTTCTCTTGCATAAAAGGATTTCCAATCAGACTTGTCAAATGATTGTGCAAATGATGTTGATGTTTTAAAAGATAATTCAATTTTTATGGTGGCAACATGACCAAATTCCTCAATTTCAAATGCTAAAAGTTTTCCAATCAATATATCACTAGTTATTGATGTGTTAGGCATTGTTCTTAGTATATTTATAGCAGTAACTTTCATTTTATATGCTGGTGGCAATCCTCTTAAAACTTTTGAAACAATTTCATCTTCACTCAAGGTTCCTCCACAAAATTTAATACCAAAAAAATTTCATTTGCTCTTTCCATAAAAGCAGAAATTCTTTCATCTTCTTTCATTATTAGATTTTCATACCTGACCCAGAAGCTTTCAAGTTTTGCAATTTTGACTGTGGAATCTCCTTCATTCAGTGTTTCCAAGTGATATCAAATAGCTTTAGTAGTAGACCTATCTAATAGTCCCATAATTTGTTGATCTGATAATGCGCTCAAAAGTGCTTCTCTTGCCTTGCAGTCATTTTCTTCATCTTTGGCCAGATTTGGTGGATTAGGTTGAGTTGTAGTAGGAGCAGTATATCCATTCTTGTAACCTCCCAGATATCTTTTCCAATACAGTTTAGATGTGTTTCTATCCTGATCTTCCATATCCCATAGTTGGTTCCATCAAGTTTAGGATTGTCCTTCCTAAAATAGTTGCTAGACATTGGATCTCCTCAAGCTGTTAAACTTCTACAAAAAGAGGACTAGGCTGTGATACCAATTGTTAGGTCCTGGTGACAAATGAGAGGGGGGGCTTAAATCAGTTGTCTGATAAATTCAAGCTAAAAACAACTTAACCAGTTTAATGCTTAATACGGTTGGTGAACCAGTCTGTTATACCGATGGACAGTTTTATCAGATAATTGTAATACCAGTAAAGATTTAATGCATGAAATAAAAGAACAAAGTCATCCACAACATATAACACCAATATTTGTATGTGGAAACCCTGTAAGGGGAAAAACCACGGTGAAAAACCTTATCCACAATCAGATGATACTACTACAGATAGTAAGTGTATACAAATGGGGTCTGCACATGCAGAAAGGCCAAGCGCCTAGAGCTCACTGCTCAATGGGAGTCATATTGACTATAGTTGGATGGTTAAATCCAATAAGAATGTACTACTTAAAGTAGCATCTTCATATGCTGGATTCAGTACCGGTGTAGTTCTGATTGTCTTCACAAAAACCTAGCTTCACCTTCAAATGATGTCTACGTGTATAACTCTGCTTAATCTTGCATATACCTTCTTACAGTTCCTTTTCACATTCCTCATTTGATCTTACAATTAAGATCTTACATTTATACCATAACCTAAGACCAATTTTAGTAGGTCGGCTCTACAAGATATTACAATAAACATTTTATAAACAAAACAATCTCCGATGCAATAACCGATTGAACATGCTGGCTTAATGCATTTACAACAACAATTAATCATCTCCAAAGCGTGCCATGTTGATCTGGAAAAGATAAACCTGTTGGTGTATACCCTGGACCTAATTGCCAGTAATAGAAAATATGCAAATGTGAATATACCAATAAAAAATTCTCCAAGAAAAGATGTCAAAATGATGTCTTTGACATTACCAAGTGTTTTCCACGCTATTCCAAGTGTCAGTGATCATTATATCCTGTCGGTGTACCATATACCGTTGACAGTGCAAAAGTCACTTGCTTGCCAGTGAGTGTTGCTGGATCTCCAAAGTGCTAGAGTTTTAGTAGGTGTTGACACCAATGACAAAACCATACCAAAATACCAACAGTCGAGTGGTCCTACTTCTAACACACACTATCCTCTCCCTTGGCTTTTGTGGTCATAGGTGCAAGAGAAAAGTGTTAGTAACACTCAAAATTTTATCTTTATAAGAAAGGCCTACCAAGAGACACATCACTCTCGGGAATGACCTCACATGGTAAGTCCTTTGAGCCGCTATAGAAATCAGGTGTGAGTGAAATATGTAGCCTTGGGTATAGATGTTCCTCCAGTGTAACTTGCCGAAAGGACATATGGGCCCCACCACAAGTTACAAGGCTCTTAAGTGAGTCACTACAAAATGACCTTATGTCCAAAAACATCAAAAATTACCAGACACCTTTTTATATAGAAACCCATCCATTCTATTGATTGGGGATATTTGTGATAAATTCAGTGCAAGAGCATAGATGGTTTTTCTACCAAGATACTCACCATACATATTTCATTGAGTAGAAACATGGTTTTTTGAAAGGCTACGTGTAGCTTGATAAAAGTGGTGACTCCCCCATCATAGGGATCATCTATCTATTATTCTCGTGCAAGACTTAATATATCACATCCTTACCTGCTACGACGAGATTCATAAGGTATGTAGTACAAAAATTGAAGAAATTTCAAGATGTGGACTGAAATTTTCGTAATTGGCCATTTGACCTTAGGGATAAAGTGTGTTTGAAGTGCCTTCATTTTGTGTCAGACTAGTGATAAATTGAGCCGACTTCGGGATTTTGGAAAAACATATACCAAAAAAAATGAAAAAGGGTCAAAAAGTTCAAAGATTGGGTTGATTTAAACCCACACTTATTTGTGCCTTTTGAGGCAACATTATTGTGTTTATGTGCTTGCTCTGTTTTCTTGTCTAAGAAAATCAAAACCAATTAAAAAACAAGTATTCATCCAACACAAATTTTCAAAACCAAACATTTGGAAAAAATAAAAAAAAAGTGCAAACAAGATATCAAATTATATGACCATTGATGTAGACTTGGAAAAGGTATGGTTGTATGAAACAATTCCCAAATAGGTAATGAATACTTTGTATGATATCAAGGTAAGAAATGGCAAATTTCCTTCAGCCTACAAACACCCTAAATGGCTCAAATGGACCAAATATGGATCAAGACTTCACCTAAGGAAAATGATGACTTATAATATGTTATTAGGTCTAATATAAAAGGATTCAACTATTTTTAGTCTTCTATTCAATACCCAAATGCTCAAACTCCAAATTTGCTCCTTCTAGGCCTAGAATCCCAACTAGTGCAGCAGCGAGAGAAATTTAATGATAAATAAAAAAAATTCCAAAACACCAGACAAATAAAATATAGATTTGTATACCCTTTTGGCTCCTCTATAACATATCCAAAGGGTATAATAGGTTGTTTTGGAAAATATATGATGTCCTTACAACATGCCCTATTTTTTAGCACTAAAAAGGGTGGTTTTACAAAGCAAGTACTGAAAATATGGCAAATAAGGGAGGAAAATGAAATCAAATTCAATGTATGAGGCCTCTAAGCCCACAAACCCCAAATTCTTCTCTTAAACCCTTAAAACCAAGGGTTTCTCCTATCTCCCACTTCCACTCACTTTTGGAAACAAATGATTGTTGCTACACCTTTAGATAGGAATTTTACAACTATCCAAATCATAAAATGTACCCCTCCAATGGGTAGATCTCTCCAACCTTCATCCTACCTAGCCTCTTCACTAGGTTTTCCAACTCAACAAATGGTGATCACCCTATCAAAACCCTGTTATCTGCAAATCTGATAGTTAAATCATAATGTACATGTCAAAAAGAGATCATTCCATGAGAAACAGAAATCAAACATTCATGGAATGACCCTCCATGGTTAGAAACTTGTCAAAAATTGTTAAGAAACTAGTCTAAATTGCTGCAATAATGAATGTATAGTCAAAAAGCCGATTGAACAATGACCTTAAGGCATTCAAAGATGTGTAATATGCCCAGGCTGATACTCAAGAATGATATATCATAAATACCAATCAAAGGAAGTCTCACAAAATCATAAAATAGTAGAAACATGGCTTGAAAATTGAATTTTATTCAACCTTCTCTTGCAATCCATACACTTCAGGTCTTGTTTGTCCATACCAAGCATTAAAAAGCATTAAAATAACTTCCCCAAGGTTGTTCAACCACTTATTGGTTAGTTACAATATTTATTTTGCATAAAAAAGCCACTAATCTAAGTTTCCCACCTAATTCCTTATATACGTTAAAATTCAAATATTTAAATTTTCAACTTTTGGAAAATGTATTACAAACTGAAAACCAACATTATTAATGATGGATTTGCATCCCATATGGCATATTTAACCATCCTAAACCTTCCTAAATCCTTTATTGGGTGTTTTGACCAAATTTACATTTTTTGACAATAAATGACAATTTTTAGGATAAAATGACAACATTTTACAATTTGGTTTTTCAAAAGCCATTATTGGCCTTAACAACTCATAGTTGATCATGTTGACATTCATTGATGAATTAAACTCCTTCTTAGCCTTAGATGGTTGTATGGTTTCCTTTGTTGGTCTTGGTGCCCCTGCACCCACCATCCTTCACATTTTGAGAAGGAAGAATCTTCATCAACATATCAATTTGAAGAAAAGACCATTGAGTGCAAAGTTTTTTATCAAAAGAAGGAAACTTTTCTATCTCAACAGATAAATTTTTGTCTCACACAGAGCCTTCTTGCGTCATATGTGTCTGTATCTTCAAGGAAAATCCAACGAGTTTGATCAAGAGTCTTTGAACAATAGAGCTTTTATTTAATATAGAGCTTTGAGTTATCATAAAAACAAAGGAGGTAAAATCAATCCCAATTTCTTTCCAGACATTTTCATTACATATAACATAGCTCGAGAAGAACCGCCAAACGCTGAGAAAGAAGAAGAAGAATTTGTCCCATTTGTAACACAAGGTTTTTATTGAAGTTGACATTCCCATCCATTCTCACATTCATACATCACCAATCCATTCCAACTCTCGAAACATAAAAAGGTCTTGTCCTAAGTTATTTTTAGGTATTGCTTGAATCAAAACAACACATCACTCTTTAGAGTGTCTCTACATCTAGGATAAACTCATCCTAAGAGGCATTTCTATGTAGGTTAAAACTAGTCTATGAGTGCATCTTCTCATTACTAGGTAGCTTGGTCTGTAACACATCTCAGACCTTACTATACCTTATCATATCAAACATTGTTAACAAACACAAGAAGCAACTCATAAAAGGACTTTGGTAACATCAAACCTTTAGTGTTAGAGATCCATATGCTAAAAACTTCACCAAACATTTATCTCTCATTTCATCACCAACTTCTAATCATTTGCACCAAACTTCAACAACAACTCTCAAACAAAATGGCTCAAACCAGATCAAGAACTAGACAGCTAGAACTCAAAGAAGAAGAGGAGGAAAATCTCAATGAATTCCAAGAAGCCCTTGGAGGAAATGCAAATGATAAAAATACTAGTACTCCCACTCCTGAAGCCATAGAAAGGGCACAACAACCACCTGTTCAATCGGCTTTTCGATGAAATCCTTAAAAACAATGTTGATGCTCACTTTTGGAGACTTTCTCAAGAGGGAGCCAAACTACCCTCTGATTTTGATACCGCACAATTACGACAAGTATCTGAACACCATAGTCGTAATGAGGGTGGAAGAGGTCGAGATAACTTCAGATATGACCTTAATCAATGAAATCCCCTTCCTCCTCCTCCTCCTAATGACATTGACATGTTGAGGAAATAAGTCAAGAATATAGCCCAACAACTGCACAGTGGTGTGAAAACTACCTAGTTTTCACTTAATGATATTTGTCCCTATCCCTTTGATAGGAATCTACATATGCCACCTTTTCCATGAGGGTTTGAAATACCTAAGTTCAAAAAGTATTGGGGAAAAGGAGACCCTTGAGATCATGTCAGGGAATTTCACTCAGCTTGCATAGAAGTGGCATATGAAGACACATATCTAATGCGCCTCTTTCCTTAGAGGTTGGGAGGAACAACCACACAATGGTTTTCTTGACTAACAAGCGGAATTAGGACATTCAAAGAACTGGTCCAAAAGTTCATTGCACATTATTCACACAACATAGAACGTAATGCCACCATGGCAGATCTGTGTAACACCGAGCAAAAACCAGGGGAACTATTTTCAGCTTTCCTGCAATGGTGGAGACAACTATCTAGTAGGCATTCTCTTCATCTACCTGAACACAAGCTAGTGGAAATATTTATTTCCAACTTGAACAATGAAATGAAATTCCACCTAGACATGAAGGTCACATAACCCTTTGCTGACATGATCACCCAAGGGTTAAAATGTGAACGAGCCCTCATTAAAAAGGGGCTTATCAAGATATACAATGAACCAAAAGATGGCCCTCGCCCACACTTTAACAATGATAAACCCATTTTCTGGAATAAAAACAAAAAAATCATCAATGACAGTGTTGTGGATGTAAGGACTATAAAGAGTGCACAACCTATGGTCCAATTTGTAGGGAAAAATCCCCCTCCTAAGAACACGGTTTCTCCTCCACAAAATCAAGGATGCAATACACCACAAGAGGAACTGAGACAACGACAACAAAATTATAAACCAAAACGTACATACACTCCCTTAGGAGAACCTATTGAAACATTGTTACATCAATTGGTCTCTTCAAATCTAGTGACCTTACCAAATACATCTAATTACAAGCCTTAGGTCAAACCTCCATGGTGGAGAGATAATGAACATTGCAAATTCCATCAAGGGAAAGGGCATAAAACAAGTAACTATCATAGATTGAAAGATCTTGTTCAAGTTCTTATTGACCGAGGAGAGATTGAAATTGAAGGAAACGACCCAAAAACCTCAAATAATGATCATCTCATGTTTAAGAATTTGCTTACATCACAAGATCAAAGGGGTCCTTCCACTTCAGGATGAAACACAGATACCAATGATTATACGCGAGCCACCTATAATTACACTGTGAATCACCTATATGATGCCAATGAAGAAATTGCAACCATTACCATCAAAGATCCAAGCCCTACCTATAATGTTGTTATGTGTCATAGCAAGATCACCATTAAAGCAGCTCCACAAGGCATAACCTCTGTCCCAAAACATTATAACCTTATGGAACAATTAGATAAGATGTTGGCACTTATATCCATCTTAGAGCTTTTGTGCCTATCCCTGTCTCATAAAACAATCTTGGATCAAGCTCTCTAAGAGGCATCGGTCCCTGGCAATCATAATATAGATCAATTTCAAGCTATGGTTGGTAATCTGAGGTTGTCACCATGTCTCACTTTCTTTGAAAGTGACAATACATCCAACAACCTCATAATGCCTCACTCCATATCGAAGGATTTATCAAGCAACATAGGATGAAGTGAGTGTTGATCGACAATAGAGTCAGGCTAAATATATGCACATTACAATTGGTTACAACATTGGGATATGCAGTTGAATCAGTGGACCCCCGCAAAAAGATAACCATAAAATCCTATGATGATGCAGAGCGTTCTTCAAAATGAGCAGTTGTGTTACTAGTCCGAGTGGGCCTAGTGGCGAAGCACATCATATGTCAAGTTCTAGACCTTCCTCTACCATATAATTTATTGTTAGGAAGACCTTGGATACATGCCATGCAAGTTGTTCCATCCACCTATCACTAGTGTTTCAAGTTTCCTCATAACGGTGTAGAAATTACAATCTTGGGCGATGCAAATCCATTTGCATATTGTAAAAATATCAACCATAAAACAAAGATTACCATTCCCAACAATAGAGAAGCTATCCCATCCACATCATATGTTAGTCTAGCCTCTCTTTCCAGTTCAAACACCACTATACCCAAGCAAGAGAAGCTGAAAATGAAAATGGCAGAGGAAGGTCCTGGGGAGTACAATATTAGACAACTCTTTTGTGTTGGGAAACTACCCACTTCCCCTAGAACTCATGGTAAGCCTCAAAGGTTACTTCAAGCACCACTGGTCAAACCAACATGCACTTTGGAACCTTTTATCCTTGGAAAGAGTCAAGAAGAGGAGACTAGAGTTGAGGACTTAGCATAATGGATCTATAAAGACCCTATCACCACAAAAATCCCACAAGCTAAGCTTCCCACATATCAATATGGAAAAGGCCTTACCATTATACAAAGAATGGGCTATGATGGTCAGAGTGTTTTGGGACCTCACAAGCAAGAATGACACGAGCCGTTGCAGCCTTAAATAAAGCCTAAAGATAACACTGGATTAGG
Organism: Cryptomeria japonica; assembly: GCF_030272615.1. Lineage (NCBI taxonomy): Eukaryota > Viridiplantae > Streptophyta > Pinopsida > Cupressales > Cupressaceae > Cryptomeria > Cryptomeria japonica. Next base: position 224,327,489 of record NC_081414.1, on the reverse strand, counting down.
CTTTCAAAAAGAGACTCTTCCTAAGCTCAGGTTCAAAGGGAAATCCAACAAACCTCTATATTAGCCTAATACTCTAAAGAGGCCACCCTTGATTATATCAGTAGCACCAAGAACTATACAAACTACCCCAATGAGGCTGAGAATCCCAATAATACCATCCATAGCACCAATCATCCCACCAATCAAACCAACAACCCCATCAACAACAACAACCGCATCAACGACACCATTAGTAGTATCAAAACCCCCAACAGTATCGACATCACTGATAATTCCATCAAAAACAATAGATTCAATAATGTTGATACTCCCAGTAATAGATTAACTGATCCCAATAATCCTCCCCATAGCACCAACCATTCCATCTCCAAAGGTACATCAACCGATTACATCTGCAGTGTTTAACTCAAAAGATATCTTGGTGTGGTATAGTAATCAGATACTAGAAAATGACTCAGAGAATGACTCACATGAGTGAGAATTTGATTCTGTACATCTCAATACTTCAGATGAGGAAGATGCATCACCAACTCCACCTTACAAAGAAATCCCTATTTACGAAGAAGCACATATTAAAATCTCTTGGGTTCTTGAACTGGAAACACCTTCCACAGACCCTACGTCACATCCTACGCCTGATTTTGACAAGGAGAGAACCATCAATGACCTTCACCACAACATCTTAACCCTCACTGACACATCTTATGAACTTAACCTGATCGATGAGGTAATGCCCATTATCCATCCTGAACTCATCAAATGGAACCAATCTAATCCCCCATGCCTTGACCAATTCCAAAATGATGAGGCGATCATTGAATTTTTGGAACTACGGGATAACATACCAAGTGGGGATCACAAAGTTGGATTTACCATTGAACTTAATAGCGCAACATACTTTGGGGTGGATGCCAAACCTTTTAGCTGCCAAAATATCATGATAAAACATGGATCTTCTAGTGAAAACCACACTGTGGCACTGTTTGATCCCAAAAAAGTAAAAAGAAAGAGGGTATCCAATGGTGAAAACCTCTCTAAGGAACCTACAGATGAAAGGTTTGACATCCTCCCCTCTAGTACAAATCAAGAATGATCAATAATCCTTATTGAGGAAAAAAAAGAATTCAACATGGGGATCCCTGAGACTCCTCACCAAATACACCTGGCATCTCTTTTAACTCTAGAGGAACAACCTAAGTTTGTAGAATTCTTCCAGAAGCATCAAATCAACTTCACATGTTCATATGAAAACATGCATGGTCTAGATCATGATTTAGTCATGCATCACCTCACCATAGTAGAAGGAGCTAAACCAGTAAAATAGAAGCTTCGCAAGATGCACCCCCAGATTGCGGTACTAGTCAAAGTGAAACTTAAGAAACTCCTGGATGTTGGTTTTATTAGACCAATTGATTATGCAGATTAGATATCTAACATTGTACCTATCGGCAAACCAAATGGGGGATCTGTATCTGTACTGATTTCAAATATCTCAACAAGGCATGTCCTAAAGATGACTTCCCCCTACCAATCATTGACATGATCATGGACCTAATAGCAGGACATGCCATGCTTTCTCTCATGGATGGCTTTTTGAGGTATAACCAGATAAAGATCTCACCAAAGGATCAACATAAGATGACCTTCACATATCCATGGAGAACACACTGTTGGAATGTAATGCCTTTTGGTCTAAAGAATGCAGGGGTGACCTACCAAAGAGCCATGACAACCATCTTTCATGATATGATGCATACCATAATGGAGGATTATGTTGATGACTTACTGGAAAACTCATTAACAAGAGAAGGTCATCTTGCAATATTAGAGAAAATCTTTGATAGAGTAGAACAATATCATGTTCGACTCAATCCAAAGAAATGTGTCTTTGGAGTAACCTCAGGGAAGCTTCTAGGATACATTGTCTCAAGCAAAGGCATTGAGGTTGACTCGAAAAAGGTCAAAGCAATCATAGACAGCTAAGGACACTAAGGACACTACAAGGGTGGCTACAATCCATCTGAAGATTCATTGCACAACTAGCAAATAAGTGTCACAAAAAAATCCGCTTTCAATGGGATGTCAGATGCTAGCAAGCATTCCAGATGCTTAAAGACTATCTCATGAATACACCATTGTTGATCCCACTAGATCCAAGTAGACCTCTATTTCTCTACATTTCAGCAACTAATACAACATTGGGAGTACTACTGGCACAACACAATGCAAAAGGGAAAGAGTGTGTTGTATACTATATCTCTCGCACACTGGTTGGCTATAAACTGAATTACACACCTATTGAGCAAGCTTGCCTAGCAGTAATCTTGGTAGCCACTAAACTGAGACACTACTTGTTAACACACAAAGTACAATTCATTGCAAAGATTGATCCACTAAAGTGCTTACTCAACAAAGCAGCATTGACAGGCCATTTAGCCAAATGGGTGATGATCTTGAGTAAGTTTGACATCGAGTATGTGGACTGTAAGGCTATCAAGGGGCAAGTTATTGTAGATCAGTTGGCCAATGCACCCCTCATAGGTGATCATCCTCTTATTTATAATTTTCAAGATGAAGAGATATTCATGATCACAACAACACAACCATGGAAGCTCTACTTTGATGGTTCATATACTAGGCATGGCTTGGGGGCAGGCATTCTATTTATCACACCTCAAGGTGACAACATCCCGAAGTCTTATAGACTAACTTTTCCATGTACAGACAACATAGCAGAATATGAGGCCTTGATCACCGGACTCAGACTCACCATACAATGGAAACTAAAAGAGATACAGATATATGGCAACTCCCAACTGGTCATCATACAAGTTAAAAATGAATATCAGACCAAGGATGATAAGCTCATGCCGTACAAGAAAATTGTGGACAGTTTAAAAGCATCATTTATGACTATCACCTTTGAGAAGATACCCAAAGATTAGAATCGAGTTGTTGATGCCATGACCACAATTGCATCTCTCCTAGATTTTTCACAGAATTCAACATGCTACGAATTCTTGGTAGAATAAATTTGGATTCTCGCTTATGATATCCCCAAATCTGAGATGATATATCACCTTGTCGGTTCTAAATCCCCATGGTACGGTGATTTCTACACCTACCTCCACAATCACACACTTCCTCCTAACCAATCAAATAACCAATGCAAAACCTTTATTCACCAAACCGTTCGATACACCATCATTGTTGAAACCCTATACCAATGCAGTCTTGATGCTACTTTCCTTTGATGTTTGGAACAGGATGAGACAACAAAGGCCTTGGAAGAGGTACAAGAAGGAATTTGTGGACTCACTCAAGTGGTCCTTGCTTAGCAAAGAAGATCATGCGCATTGGATACTATTGGCCATCCATGGAAAAAGACTCCTAGTATTTTGTCAGAAAATGCAAGAAATGCCAAGTTCATGGAGACTTGATAAATGCACCAGCACAAGAATTGCAACCAATTACAACACCATGGCCCTTTTGTCAATGGGGACTTGACCTTGTGGGTAAAATTCATCCATCTTCATCCAACGTCCACAAATTCATTATTACTGCCACCGAATACTTCACAAAGTGGATCGAAGCCATTCCACTTACCCAAGTCATCGATAAGAAAATCGCCTCATTCATCCTTAATTACATCATCTATCGGTATGGTGTACCCATGTCCATCATCATAGATAATGGACTTCCATTAAAAAATCAGGATGTCCATGAACTTTGTGTAAAATTCCACATCCAACACCACTTTTCCACTCCCTATTACCCACAAGGAAATGTTCAGGCCGAAGCATCGAACAAGAACATAATAATAATTCTAAAGAAGATAGTCAATGATGCTAGCCATGATTGGCACATTCGATTGAATCCAGCACTATGGGTGTATCGAACTAGCATTCAAACCCCTACAGGCACAACTCCTTACTCACTGGTCTATTGGCCATTCTTCCTATTGAGGTTGAGACACCATCTCTATGGGTTTCCTTGCATTATCTCATAAATGATGAAGCATACAGAGTATTCCATCTCCAAGATTTAGAGCTGCTTGATGAAAGGCGACAAGCTACGTACAACCACCTCAAGGCATATCAGCAGTGCATGAGTAGAAGCTTCTTCATTGAGTAGTATCTTTTATAATAAACACTTCTATTTTGTGCATGTGCATATCTCTAATGAGGATCTCTTGCCTTCTTTTAGAAGAGTGTTTCTATAAATAATCTCTCTTTGATGTCATTTAAATCCTCCATTCTTTCCCAATTTCCTTTATGGAGTTGCATTTTTTTTGGATTGTATCTCTTGTATTTGTTTCCATTTAATCTTTCATCTTGTGTTAGAGAGCTCTCAAATCCTCACACTCTTTTTTGTGTGTTGGAATTTAGGCTTAGTCCTCTTTCTTAACAAATGATTCTCCATTTATTTTTTGATCTTGTATCAAATCTTCTTGTGAGCATTTTTCATCAATCTTCTTTCACAATTTGATGTGGTAAACATGATACCTGTTTCAACTCACTAAAACTAGCAAGTTGTATGGGGGGGCATATAGCTACCCATGAATTTCATCACCTTCCTTAGTAAGCATTTAGGTGATTTTGTGATTTTATCTAACATGTGGTTTTGTAGGGTGTGGTTCCTAACTGTGTACTGCAGATGTCACTGGGGGCTTCGTCTGACAACTTGTGGATATATCATTTTTCATGAATGTCTGCTTTTCTTTGCTTTAACTTGCATATGCATGTAGTTTCATATGACCACTAAAGTGGGGGCTAAATGTAGTGTCATAAATTGTACACGCTTTCTAGGGGGGTACAATTTCACATTTAGTTTAGCACCCACCTTAGTGCGTTTGCATCTTGCATTGTAATTTCCCTTTAAGCATTTAATTAATTAATATAATTAAATCTAAAGTCATATTTCATCACTCCCCACATTATAAAATTGGGCCCTTTACCTTAAGTGTGCCTCTTTTTATTTTATTCCTCCAATAAATCATTTTATCATAAACCCTAATTATGTCCTATTTTGACCTTTAAGGCTCGATTTCTCATATCATCTGTAACTTTGGGATTCTCTCTAATATCATCATATCTAACAACCTTGAAAATTTGGTGAAAAGTTGGTCGGACCATGTGCACTTTGCACACAGTCCCTTACATTTTTCCCAAAATTTTGGGAGCATAATTCTATGATATTATAATGCTTAACCCCAATAAATTGGCAAGAAATTCAATCTTTAAGTTAGCCTAAAGATTAAGTTAAGATCTAGGGTTTCATACATAAGAGTTCTCTTTCTTCATTTGAAGGTATCTATCGATCGAAGAATCTAAGAGTGGGTTTTTGGAGCATAAGGAGCCTTCTATGTAGTGAAAGAGAATCATGTGTGGAGTCTTCAACAAAATTCAACAACATTTCATCAAGCATTCATCATCAATTAGGAGCCTTGAAGATATTGAAGAATAATAGGAGATCACCAACTGACGATTGGCTTGTACCCCTCCCTTAGGGGTTGGGTATGGTTTCGTGTTATTTTCATGTCTTTTCGTGAGCTTCATTATATTAATTTAAATAACATTCATGCTTTAGATCACTTTGGATCACTGATTTAGAGCATTTACTTTGTCAATTATAAGCAAATAGGGTTTACTCTTTATGGTTGATCTGGATTGTTTGCTTTCATTTTAGAGTCTTGCACACACACAAGATTCCTGCACACACTATTCAACTATTTGTGGAGGTGGAAATAACCAACACAGGGGTTTGAATGAGTCAAAACCCTATATAGCCACACAAACCCTATCTTTTCAGTTGCAGGTGCAGAAACAAGTACCTGGAAGCAGTTTGAGATCAGGAAAAGGCACAAGTACCACCCAGAAGTCTCAGAATTGTTCAAAACTACCAAGGATAGGGCGTAGCACCCTGGTCCTACCCAGGACAGTGGCATGGAACCATGTTCCCATTCAAAATTAATTATTTTTTATAGGTACAGGCTCAGGGTCTCAAAATTGTATCCTCTCAATTGCATCTTTTTGTCAGGTTCTTAGGGACAGTGGTGTGGCACCCTGGTCCTGGTTAGTTTAGCTCAGTTTTTAGCATTAGGTAGACATTGAAATTCCTCTCCCATCTTTTCTCTCAATATCTCAGTTTCATATCTACAAGTTTGCTTAATTTTAGTTCATATATGCTTCATTGTTCATCTCCTAGTCTAGTTGATCAATCAAACACTATTTTTCTCATCACATACAACAAGAGGAATAGAAACCCTAAGATATAATCATTGGCTCTCTCTTTCTCATAAGAAGTAGCCAAAGTTAGTTATCTCCCTAGGCTCTTTCATATTCCCAATGTGTTGGCTAAAGTGGGATTAGGTCCTAGTCACCCGGTCTCACTTTTTTCCCCTCCACCATCCCAAAGCCTTTCTTAAACTTAATGCACAAATGTTCAAGCCAGCTCCACCATCTATGAGTATGTATTTGACATGGGTTGTATGAATGGCGACTTCAATATGTAGGGGAGAATTATGAGGGTGTTGTAAGGATTCTTTGTCATTTTCAAAAAAAGATAAGCAATAAGGAGCTATGAGTTGTCCCACCATGTTTTGGAATTGATCCACATCCAGGTCTTTTGAGACCATTTTTTCTGCTAGGGCTCTCTCCAATATTTCCTTATGCATAGGTGAAACTTTTAGGAGATCCAAAATTGATATTGAAGAAGGTATCTTTTGTAATTGTTCTACTAAGCTGTATTGTCTTGAAGTGGATGTTGATTCATTTGTTATACCCGAAAATATAATCTTCACTTTGCTTCTTGTAATGTCATTGATTGGTTCTAGAGGTGTTTTGTCTTCGACAATGATGAAATTTACAACATCATCATATGTGTAAGTATAGTTTACCTTGGTTTTTTCCTTGTCATATTTTGGATTGGATTGTTTACCTTTTTCATAATTTGGAAGTGGAGTTTTGAATGCTGGATGTGATTCATTCATTTTATGACCATCCACTGTGATAGTTCCATTATCAATTAAGTCTTGAATAAGGTGCATTAATCTTTGACAATCTTTAGTTTGGTGTCCTTTGTTTTGATGATAGTTGCAAAAATGATTGTCATTCCACCAATTAGGTTTGACTTAAGGCTCATAATTTCTTGCTTCTGGTAAAATAATCAATTTATTCGCAAGAAGTATCTTCAAAGTTGATTCCAATGATTCCCTAATGTTTGTGAATTTCTTACGAGAATTAGAGAAGAAAGACTTGGGTTTACTATTATCTTGATTGTTGTTGATTGGTACTTGACTTGATAATTTGAAGATTGATTGTTGTTTGGTAGCATTGTTATTGTTATTTCCTCCATTGGTAACATTCCTATTCTTTGACCAAAATTTAGGTTTGTTGTTGTTATTGTTACCATTGTTACCATTTTTGCTGTTGTTGTTGTTGTTGTTGTAATTGTTGTTATAGGAACTATTGTAGAGTTTTAACTCTCCTTTATTTACCATTGCATCCCTATCTTTATACCATTTTCAATCATTTTTGCAAAAGTAGGAGGACATTGCAATTTAAGATGGTAACTCATTTCACTGGTAAGGTTGTCAATGAATATGTCCATTTTCTCTTGATCAGGTACATCTATTGGATATCTATTAAATAGTCATCTCCATCATTGTAAAAAGACCATGAAAGGTTCACCATTCTTTTGTTTGATATTTCATAGATGTAGCATTGTTATCTCATTTCATATGTTGTAGGAGTATTGTGAGATAAATCTATTCACAAGTTCTTCAAAAGATTTAATTCTAGATGGTAGTCTTGAGAACCATTCCATTGATTGTTTGTTTAAGTGTTTTGAAAATAGACGCATTAGGTAAGTTCAAATTCTTGTCAAAACTACATACTCATGGTGCAAAACTCTCTAATGTGATCTTGAGGATCATATTTATCATATTTAGGGATTTCACAATATTGTGGGAATGGTATCATGTTCAAATTCTTGTCAAAAGGATATGGATAGATGTCATCCAATGAATATTTCTTGGAACTTGTTCCATTCTGCATATCTTGTATTTGTTATTGCAAGGTTTGCATTTGTTGAGTAAGAGTTAACAAAGGATTATCAACACAGACTCTCCTTGCATCCTCATAAGTTCTTCTGTCACCACACTCTCTTCTTATTTCATCTTGGTTCCTTGCATCATCATGGTCTCTTCTTGTTCTATTTCCTCTTGTTTCCTCATGATTTACTTGATTTACATAATTTTCATTGGGATCATCAGTGTTTTGATTATTACTTGTTCCCACATTTTGTTTCAAACTTTCCATGTTAAAATCTTGTGGCAATTTAGCTCCTGAATTTGCCAACATTAGGATGTACTTTTTTTTTTTTTTTTCCAAGAATTTTTCCATTAGTTTGTCAAATCTAGAATATTTTTCAAGGCCTCTAATGGTATTATTGATTGCTTCTTCACCAACATCTATGTACCCAACTATTTGAAATATTATATCGTTGTCTTCCATTTATTTTTGTCTTCTCAATTGCTCGTTTTGAGCTCTAGTCCAAACTAGCATGTGAATAATTTGAACACTTCCCAAGTTTTGATATTATAAATGCAACTCAAAAGGTGATTACTAGTTTATGATGATGAGCTAAGTTGATTTTACCACCCCTATTAGTGTGTTGTGATTAGGCATATTTTTGTTGAAAAGCATGTCTTTGTAAAGTTTCTTCATCAAACTCCGTTTCGTAACCACATAAATAGTAATGAAAATAGAGTAGGAATGTTCTATGTTTCAACAAGATTTTGTGATTGATATATAATAATTTCCTCTTCTTCAAGATAGCCTTCCAACTTATTTTTCTTTTCTTGAGGCGATATGTAAAAGTCATATATGCATCTAATTATTTGCAAGTTGTTTGATTCTAATGTGAGTGCAATCTTGATTTTGATATAACCTAGGTCCAAATAGGAACAATATATCCAAGATAATAAACAAATGTTAATATTGTTGGCCATTTGGAGGAATTGATTATGTGTTGCATTGATATTTTGTCATTGATGTCAACACTAGCTATTTTGGTTGCTTTACCGATATCCTTTTGGTCTCGATAGGTTGTTTGGTTTCTAGTTGGGTTAGATTATGATGATCTGGTATACTTTGATATGCTTTGGCTTTTGGAATTGGCTTGGATCTACTATTTATTCTACTCAGATACATGTTCAATTAGTTAGTTTTGATTTGGTGATTGGATGCTATCTTATATGCTGGTAATCTTGGTTTGTTGATCAGGTGAGGGTTTCACCGGCAGAGCTTTGATGAAGATCTTTGATGTTATGCATAAATGGTGTTGGTGCAACTTCTAGTAGAGATTCAGGATGTTGATGGTGATCGTGTTTGAGACTTGGTTGATTGGGATCATTGCATTTGGTATCAAACCTATTCTATTCTAGGTTATGCTATATAGGTTTTGGACCGGCTTAATGTAACATGTTGTTTGGACTTCTCGAAGTGTTTTCAGGATGCCTTATGGGTTGGATAATATTTGTTTGGTCTTAGGTCAACATGTTCTGTAATTATGTAATTGCTTTATTATTTGGTGGCTGACCTGATTGTTTATGGTCGAGGGTTTGTATATATATGATGCAATATCTCATTGTAGATCATGTATGTATATGTAAGGAGCAAATAATGTAATAATAATTCATGCAGAGGATTTGGTTGATCATTGGTGATTGAGTTGGGTTTATGTAAGAGGATTCGGTCCTCTAGTATTGAGCTTAACTGGAACTATACTCAGGCATAGGAGATGCTATCATTGTTGTTCATTCCTTCTTCCAGATTGTAGTCTGGATTTTTATGTAGTCAATGAGACTACTTTTGTAATGAGCAGTGTGCTATAGACTTTTAGCCTTCCTGTAAGTGCAAGCCCCTCAATTAGTAATCACATACTTACTATAGAAGTATTATCTGACTGTGGGTAGACTTTCCATCATGGTTTTTCCCTTTACTGGTTTTTCCATGTACAAATCTTGGTGTCATGTGGATGGTATTTATTCTCTAATTGTTGCTTGTGCTTAATTGGTATATATGCTATTTTGATAATTGGTTTATGCATTTCGGTATTGATATTTTGGGTTATGGTATTAAATTTTTAATTGCTTAAGGTTTCGATAATCTGGTGACAATTGATTCACCCCCCCTTCTCAGTTGTCTTCTAGTTATTTGAACTATCTAACAATTGGTATCAGAGCTCTAGTCCTTTTTGCAGAAGCTTAACTGCTTGAGGAAAATCTTATGGTGACTAACAGTTCTAGTTCATTTGTTGTTGTCTTTCATAGACAAATTCCTAGGCTTGATGGAACAAATTACAGAGCATGGAAAATTTGGATGGAGACTCATCTGATATGTCTTGGTAAGGAAATGTGGGAAATCACAGAGAATGGAGTTACTCCTTTTAATCCGACATCTAGCAATCCTCCTCCAAAAAACTTGGATAAGGAGCTTGAGAATGATTGTAGAGCTAGAGAAGCCCTCTTGTGTGCACTTTTTGATCAACAAATAATGGGATTAACTAACAAATCATCAGTAAAGAATATATGGGACAAGTTAGAGACTCTTAATGAAGGTGACCCTACTCTTAAGATTGCTAAAATTCATGGTTACCGAGTGAGATATGAAAACCTGAAGATGGAAGAAGATGAAAGGATTACTGCATTCATGGAAAGGGTAAATGAAATTGTCATGAGAATTCAATATTGTGGTGAAACTTTGAGTGAAAATGAAATAGTTTCTAAAGTTCTGAGAGCTTTACCACAGGCTTACAAGATGAAGGCTATTGAAATTAATTAATTGAGAACAATGGCTAATACTTTTGTCAATAGGGATACCTTGGTTGGGAAATTATCTGCTTTTGAACTTGAAGAATTTGGACCTTTTGGAGTTGTGAAGTTTGAACCTGCTTTTCATGAATTTACATCATCAACCGGCAAGCAAGATTGGAAAGATTTGTATGCAAAGGAATTAGATGATATGAAGAGAGAAGATGAAGAATTTGAGCAACTTGAAGCCCTATTTTCTAGAAGAGTACCTAAAGGACTGATAGGAAGTAAGTATGAAGGAAAAGTACCTTTTAAATGTTTTGCATGTAATAAGATAGGTCATTTTGCATCTAGATGTCCTGAAAGGAATTCAAGATTTGAAGAAAGAGCTAGAAGATCTTTTAAGCCTAACCCTGGATATCAGAAGAAGTATAAGTACAAGAAAAAAATAGATAAATCATGTTACTTTGAGGATGGGGAAGGTGTGACTGATTCTGATGATGAACCGACACAAGACTCTGCTACTAGTTCTGACAATGGAAAGGAATGGGTGTTCTTGGCTATCAAGGAAGATGACCTAACACTGGAAGAGAATGTACCTAAAGAGAAGGCCCTGGCTACTAAAATTGAAGATAAGGATGAATGAGTAATTGACAGTGGATGTTGACATCATAAGATTGGAGACAAAAGGAAGTTTCTATCTTTGCAAGAATTTGATGGCAGATTGGTTAGATTTGGAGATGACAACACTGGAAGAGAATGTACCTGAAGAGAAGGCCCTGGCTACTAAAATTGAAGATAAGGATGAATGAGTAATTGACAGTGGATGTTGACATCATAAGACTGGAGATAAAAGGAAGTTTCTATCTTTGCAAGAATTTGATGGTAGACTGGTTAGATTTGGAGATGACAAAGCATGTATTATCAAAGGTAAAAGGAACTATATCATTAGATGGTGAGCACAATACTGATAGTTTTTATTATGTTGAAGGTTTAAGGCATAATATTTTGAGTGTAGGACAATTCGTGGATAAGGGATTTCAATTATAATTCAAGGATAGAAAAAGAAAAATCATTAATAGATCTGGATTAGAGATTGCAACTGGTACTCAGACAAAAGGTAATATATTTCATTTGAATTCTGGTGAGGAGACATGTTTGATTGCAAAAATTGATGAGAGTTGGCTATGGCATAAAAGGCTATGTCATGTGAATTTTGATTGCATGGTAAAGATGAGTTCAATTAAGGTAGATAGAGATATACCTAATATTGTGAAGCCCTATAATCCGGTATGTAAAGAATGTCAAATGGGAAAATAGGTTAGAACCTCTTTCAAGAGTATACAAGACAAATCTAATGATGTTATTGATCTTATTCATACTGATTTATGTGGTCCTGCTAGAATTAAAAATTTTCAAGGTGATAGATATTTTATGATAATCATTGATGATTATTCTAGAATGATGTGGGTTACTTTTCTAAGGGAGAAATCTAAGGCTTTTGAAAAGTTTAAAATCTTTAAAGCTAAAGTTGAAACTGAGATAGGATTGAAGTTTAAATGTTTGAGGTCAGATCATGGTGGATAATTCACATCCGATGAGTTTAATGACTTTTGTGAGAAGCATGGCATAAGGAGACAATTTTCTGCTCCCTAGACACCTCAGCAGAATGGGGTTGTGGAAATGAAGAACATAATTATCTTGGATGTTGCTAGAACCATGATGATGGAAGATAATGTACCTCATATCTACTAGAGAGAAGCAATGAGCACAACAATCTATACATTCAACAGAGTTCATATCAAAGGGGAAACCGGTAAGACACCTTATGAATTATGGTTTGGAAATACACCTATAATTAAGTATTTCAGAATCTTTGGTAGTAAATATTATATCAGGAGAGATGATTTCATTAGAAAATTTGATCCTAGATGTGATGAAAGAATATTTCTTGGTTATTCTAATGAAAGAAAAACATATAGATGTTATAACAAGAGATTATAGAGAATTATGGAGAGCACAAATGTCAAGGTGGATGAGTAGAATAGAAGTCAAATCAGAATTTATGAGCAAGAACTCATAGTGGAAATGATCATAACTAAACCAGTAACACCTTTACCAGAACATGATTTTAAACAAGTTACTCCAGCAGTATCAAAAAATTCAACAGTAACTGAAGATCAGTGAAGAGGAACAGAGAATCAAAAGACTCCTAGGTATGTAAGGTTGAATCATTCAGAAGATCAAATCATTGGGGATAAGAACAATGGAGTGATGACAAGAAGAACATTGATAGCTAATGAGGTATGTTTAATTTCTCAAGTTGAATTGGTATCAGTAATTAAAGCATGTAAAGATGAATATTGGATGAAATCTATGGAAGGAGAATTAGATCATATAGAAAAGAATAACACATGGATTTTAGTTCCCCGACCTAAAAATAAGAATGTTATTGGAACTAAATGGATTTTTAGGAATAAATTAAATGAAGATGGACAAGTTGTAAGGAACAAAGATCTATTGGTTTGTAAAGGATATTCTTAGAAGGAAGGAATTGATTATGGCGAAACATTTGCACTTGTAGCTAGGATTGCAGTTGTAAGATTATTTATTGCCTGTGTTGCACATAAAAACTACAAGGTTTATCAGATGGATGTTAAGTGTGCTTTTCTGAATGGGGATCTTGATGAGGAAGTTTATATTGAGAAACCCGATGGTTTTTCACTTTTAGATGATAAAAACATGGTCTACAGGTTGAAGAAAGCCTTACATGGATTGAAACGGGCACTTAGAGCTTGGCATGCAAGGTTAGACAAATATCTTTTGAAGCTTGGTTTCACTAAAGGTAATGCTGATAGTAATCTATATTATAAAGTCACTAATGATGATATACTAATTATTGAGGTTTTTGTTGATGAAATCATTTTTGCAGGTGAAGATAATTTATCCATGGAATTTTTTCAAAATATGGAGAAGGAATTTGAGATGTCTATGATTGGGGAAATGAAATTTTTCTTGGGTTTGCAGATTACTCAGATTGATAAAGGTATTTTCATCTGTCAAACTAAGTATGCTAGGGAGATGTTGAAGAAATTTGGTATGGAAGATTCTAAACTGGTAAGTACTCCTATGGTTACCAGTGAGAAATTAACAAGGAAAGATGAATCTGCACCGGTAAATCCTACAAGATACAAGTCTATGATTGGAGGTATGTTATATTTGATTCATACTATACCGGATATAATGAATGTTGTTTGCATTACATCAAGATATCAAAGTGATCTTAGATAAAATCATGAGAATGTGGTAAAAAGGATTTTTAGATAGTTACAAGGTACATCTGAATATGGTCTGTGGTACCCTAAAGATGATGACTTTACTTTATGTGCATATATAGATGCAGATTGGGCAGGTGATGTTGATGACCAAAAAAGTACTTCCGGTGGAGCTTTCTTTCTTGGAAATAAACTTGTTTCATGGATCAGAAAGAAACAATCATGTACTTCTTTATCTACTATTGAGGCTGAGTATGTTGTTGTTGCTACTAACTGTACAAAAGTTTTATGTATGAAACAAATGTTGAAGGACATAAAAGTGCATTGCAATGAACCGGTAGTTATTCACCGTGATAACTTTGCTGCTATAGACATATCAAAGAATCTGATATTTCACTCTAAGACAAAGCACGTATCTATCAAGTATAACTTTTTGAAGGAGAAGGTGGAAGAAAATAAAGTTAGATTGGTTTATGTGAACACTAAAGAGCAGATTGCAAATATCTTCACTAAACCTTTGCCTAAAGAATCATTTGAGAACCTCAAAGATAGATTAGGGGTTTCTACCCGTCCAATAGAGAACTGATTTATGCTATTTGGCATCAGTCTGGTATGCATTATCAAAGATATTATTCATTCCACATTGATGTGATGATGGTACTACTTAGGGGGATTAGTTAGTCTTGTGATTCAATGGTTTATGTTTTTGCTTTGATATTTATGTCACATTTTTGGCATTGATGTCAAAGGGGGAGAGATATTCATGTGAAAAACTTAAGGGATATATACATTAGGGGGAGAAATTTACAGAACTTAATTGAGATATCATCTATAGGGAGAGTATGGATCAAAACTTCATTGCTATATCTTGTGTGGGAGATTTGTTTGGCTTTTCTTGGCACTTGGATGTTTTTCACATCTAGTGTTGCCATCAATGCCAAAGGGGGAGATTGTTGGCCATTTGGAGGAATTGATTATGTGTTGCATTAATGTTTTGTCATTGATGTTACTAGTTGTTTTGGCTACTTTACCAATATCCTTCTGCTCTCGGTAGGTTGTTTGGTTTTTGGTTGGATTAGATCATGACGATCCAATATACTTTGGTATGCTTTGGCTTTTGGAATTGGCTTAGATCTGCTATTTATGCTACTTAGATCCATGTTCAATTAGTTGGTTTTGATTTGGTGATCGAATGCTATCATGTATGCTGGTAAGCTTGGTTTGTTGATCTGGTGAGGGTTTCATTGGCATAGTTTTGATGGAGATCTTTGATGTTATGCATAAGTGGTGTTGGTGTGGCTTTTAGTAGAGATTCGGGATGCTGATGGTGATCATGTTCGAGAGTTGGTTGATTGGTATCATTGCATTTGGTACAGACCTATTTTATTCCATGTTATGTTATCTAGGTTTTGGACCAGCTTAATGTAACGTGTTGTTTGGACTTATTGATGTGTTTCTGGGATGTCTTATAGGTTGGATAATATTTGTTTGGTCCCAGGCTGACATGTTTTGTAATTATGTGATTACTTTATTGCCTGGTGGCCGACCTGATTGTTTATGGCCGAGGGTTTGTATATATATGATGTAAGATCTCATTGTAGATCATGTATCTATATGCAAGGAGTGAATAATGTAATCATCATTCAAGCAGAGGATTTGGTCGATCATTGGTGATCGAGTTGGGTTTATGTAAGAGGATTTGGTCCTCCGGGATTGAGCTTAACTAGAACTATACTCAGACATAGGAGATGATATCATTGCAGTTCATTTCTTCTTCTGAATCGTAGTCTAGATTTTTATGTAGTCAATGAGACTCCTTTTGTAATGAGCAGTGTGCTCTAGGTTGTTGGCCTTCCTGAAAGTGCATGCCCCTTAATTTGTAATCACATACTTACTATAGAAGTATTATCTGACTGTGGGTAGACTTCCACCGTGGTTTTTCCCTTAACCAGGTTTTCCACGTACAAATCTTGATGTCATGTGGATGGTATTTATTCTCTAATTGTTACTTGTGCTTAATTGGTATATCTTCTATTTTCATAATTGGTTTATGCATTCCGGCATTGATCTTTTGGGTTTCGGTATTAAATTTTTAATTGCTTAAGGTTCCGATAATTTGGTGACAAATGATTCACCCCTCCCCCCTCTTAGTTGTCTTTTGATTATTTGAACTATCTAACAGATATGATCTAGTTTCGTGATAAAGGATTTGATGTATCCTGATAAGAAATTGATAGCGATGTTGATTTTGCACTTAAGATGGTTGAATCAATAACTTGTTGGATGTTTATGCTTATGAAAACCTTTGGAAATAACTTATTTGATTGATAATCTAATTGTTTGACTAGTTTGGAAATCTGTGACAGTTGAAGATGAACCTCCATGGAAAAGGGTATCTAAAAAAGATGTCAAAATTTTGGTCTGATATATGGAAATGCTCACTATTGCAGTTGCGGGAAAACAAATGCACTAACCTATTGAACAAAAGGATTATCCCACACAACAAATGCTCTATCTTGTTGAGAAAAAGTGTTGTACTACGCTATAAAAGCATGAACCTAGGGTGTAAATGTGTTTTTTCAGTTGCCAAAGCGCTATCTCTTTTAACAAATGTGTGATCCTAGAGTTTAAAAGTGTTTTATTGTTGATTAAAAGCGTTGTCTTAAGATGAAAAAGTGTTGTTCTGTGTTACAAAAGCATGATTTTTACTGTGCAAAATAAATTTCTTAGTTTTCTAGCAAGTTATTAGATTTTTGACTCATTTCAGGATGATGTTTTTTTGAAGTTTTTGACCATTTTGAGAACGTTTTACAGACACAAAAGACACAATGTTTGGAAAATCAAAATGCACAAGAAAGCACAAGTCTTATGGTAGGTTGAGACAATAATTATTGAATCTCACATGGGGTTTCCCCCGAGACTACGCTATTCAAAGTGGATATTTAGGTGCTTGACCCGACTGGCTCCACCCTTGACACTCACTTCTTTGGGGCAGCCAAGCACCAGTTTCCATGAAAAATCCCCATGACAAACTAGATATCTCTACTAAGAACCGTATGTGTGTGAGTCACTTCAAAGGTCCGACCTCCTGTGCTAATAATTAGAAGGATTTTGGTAACTATACAAAGGGTTTTTAGTAAGGGAATTTAGTCATGTGGCCATACATGTGACACTTTACACTCTGTAAATACAAAAGGTTCCCAGCTTATAGAGGTTGTGCTCCATAGGGTTTATGGGGAAACATAGTGTCGGTATGTGTCAGAAATATGCCTTGAATTCTCCTGACTAGTGTTCGGGATGATCAGATGATTGTCACTATACTGCTATGGCAAGATGCACGAAGTTTATCTCCTGCAACTTGGCAACCAAGATGGGGCTCGGCAAAAGAGTAACTCAGACAGGTTAATGGGTGAGCAAGTCCAGGATGATCGGACGATTGTCACTATACCGCTATGGCAAGTTGCATGAAGTTCATCCTCCACAACTTGGCGACCAAGGTGGGGCCTGACAAAGAAGAGCTTCATTCCAGGTGGTTAGTGAGGACGTGCAAAGGTGGCAGGGCAGGGACCCCAAAGCCAATCAGGGTATGCCATGTGGTGGAGTGTAGAAAGAGATCAAGGAAGATTGGATGATCAGGGTAGCTATTTGGTTGTCTTGTCGATGGCCTGATGGAATTGCCTTTGGTGATCGCAGTATCATTGAAAATTGGGAGAACTGGTTGTTTGCTACACCAATACCTGATGAGGTCACCTTCGGCAATCGGTTTGACTAGATGAAAGTTACATCGAAGTCCGATGAAGTCATCTACTATTGATCAGATATCAGGGTAACTTTTTCAATGCTGGTTCTGATGGCCGACGGGGAAGTATCCGACTACGGATGGTCGCCCAGACCGAAGTCCAAAAGACTAGTAGGTGGACACTTGGAATGTTTCTATTAGTGTATTTGAATACAAACCGACCCGACTTCCGGATGACTATGGAATAATATGTTTTCCATGAGTTCATTAATGGACGATTATGTTCCAAGGCCATTATACAAACTGACAAAGGAATGTTTGGTTTGGTAGATGGTGGTTGCCAGAGATGTAACCGATGAGTAGAGCGAAGAAGGGTGTGCATGAAGGTTGTGTGGAGATGATGGTTTTACAAGTAGCCAAGTCGATGTGTCTGTATGGGGGAGAACAAAGTTCTGAGATCAGAGTCTAGAAAAAAGGATCTGATAAATTTATTGTAATCGTGTTGTTTACTTAATAAAGTGATCTCTCTTTGGTGGTGGGTTTTTTACCCGTAAGGGTTTTCCCACGTATATCTGGTGTCTTTCTCTGGTGCTATTAGGTCTGGTTCATCTTAATCTTATGTCTATGTTTATTTTAATGTACTGCAAACTGAAATTGAAATACTTCCTTGCTTGCTAATCCCCTTAGAATTGACGATAGGAGAGTGTATTCCACAAATGGATTTCCTTATAGTATGAACTAATAAGCACATGTTGTCCATGACTTTCATCATAGACACAATTTATTTAGAGTGGATCAAAAGGACTTGGTATTAGCCTGTTTTCACTTGAGCAGCTCCCCTCTCACTGGCCCCCTCAAGGTAGCTCAAGAAGGCAAGCCCTCTAAAGGTAAAACATAAAATAAAAGTAGGTCTAGCTTTATGATCACCATATTAAGGGTGAGAGCATACTCACCTACTACTTTTAAACAAGCATGATAGACAATAGTTCTTTTACCCTTTAGATTACCTATGTGAAACTACCTTACTGAAAACACATGATGCAAGTTGCATGTTGTTTATTAACCCCATAGTTAATCTAGGTGAAAGATATATGATTTTTTTTACTTCCAAAATAATCCTAGTTAAACTAAGTGAGAAAATGCATTAAAGATGCTCAAAATGAAACCTATATGCACACAAGTCAATAGTTTGCAAAAATCAGTCTTGGACAGTCAAACCTACAAAGATCTATTAGCAGACAGATTATATTATTTTTATTTTTTGCAGACCAAAGGTATGAAAATGCTAAAACAACAAAAGTGCTATTCTATACAGCAAACATGCTAACCCGCAAAGTAAAAATGTTAACCTGTGTAATGAAAGTGCTAAATTGCATAATGAATGCATGATTTCTCTAACAAAATCACTAACTTAAGCAATGAAAACGCTAACTTATGAAGAAAAAATGCTAAACTAAGTATAAAAATGCTAACCTGAGTGTCAAAAGCTCTAACCTAGGGTGTAAAAGCGCTACCTTATTTCACATAGGCGTGAAACAGGTTTACAGAAGCGTTAATTCATTATGTTCTAGCAAGAATTAGATAAGATATTAGAAAAATTGATGTGCGAGGCCTGTGTCACGATGGGCACCAAAAAATGTATCAACTTAAGTTTCACCTCAGAGAAATTACTTGCAAACTTATTAGTCCATTATGCAAATGTAACTCTATTGGCAATTGACACTCAATTGATTGGTTTCACTATGTTGTCATTGATGGCAACATGGTATCTTGTTTCGGCTTCATGTTTTGGTTCAGTTGTGTACTGAAAGGCACTTCACCGGTAGACGCTTCATCAATATTAGCACCAACATCGACAAGATAGAAGGATTTCTTTGGTAACCAGCAATGCAGGCCAACATGATTTAGAATATCATTATCAGTATTGGAGGCCAACATCTCTTGGATCTAGCATTAACATTTGATTTTGATATTCATGTATTTATGTTATGTAGCCAACATGTAATTTGATATTGTATATATCTTTGTAAGTCGACATAAGGCATGATAAGTTGTATAGGGTATATAGGTTAGTTGGATTAGATCATTTTGATAATATTGTAATGGTGATGGAATATGTGGATGAGATATGACAGAAAATATATCAGAGAGATTATTTATGTGAGGATATTTATGTAAGGGTTATTTTGACAAAGGGTTTAGGGGTTCAGACCATAACAGACAAAGCTTAATTGAAACTATATTCTAGCATAGAAAATGCTATCGTAGAAGTTTACTCATTTCTCTGGATTGTAGTCTGGATTTATATGTAGTCAGTGAGGCTCCTTTTGTGTTTGAGCAGTGTGCTCTAGGCTATAAGCCTTCCTGCAAGTGCAGGCCTCTTATATTTTCTAATATCTCTTCATATGGACAGTGGATTGATATTATGGGTGACAAATCCCATTGTTGTTTTTCCTCTTTGAGGTTTTCCACGTATAATTTTGTGTTTTATGGATCTAATTTATGTGATTTCCTTATTGGTAGCTTTACTTATTTCAATTATATATCTACCTATATACCAGTTGGTGTATGCATGTTTTAATAAGGCTAAAATTAATCATTTTGATATAACACTGATTCACCCCCCCTCTGAGTGTTATTGGATTCCAACAATTGGTATCAGAGCCTTGTGCCTCAGAGGAAGTTTAACGGCTTAAGGGAGATCTTGAATCTTGAATCCATGGATATGGGCTTGGAGAAGCAACTTGAGATGGCACTTGAAAATTATGATACTGAAAGGTTAAAGAACTTGAAGCTACAAGATGAATTGAATTTTTCTAAGGAATTCATTCTTGTCCTACATGAGAGGCTATCATCTATTCAAGCTAGGAGGAAGGAACTTTTGCAAAATCAGGATGATGAAGAGAAAGATGCACTTAAGGAACAATGTCAGAAACTGAGTCAGGAGAACATGGTCATGAGAAATGAAATGCAAGCTATAACCATGAGGATATCTAAGGAGATTGAGGACCGGAAGAAAAAGGAAGAAAATCTTGTTGTATCCCTGAAGAACAAATTTGAAGAATGCGGTAGGTTGGTTCATGAAAATGATATGTTGAGAAATGATTTAGTACAATCCTAGAGTAATGAACAAGAGATTGAGAGAGAAATGATAATTCTAATAGAAGATATAACTACTACGAGTATAAAGAAAAATTCAAGATTAGTTCAGTGCAGCTAGATGAGTTATTGAAAAGACAAAGGCAGACTAGAGATTTCAGTGGACTTGGAATTGAGCAAGGACAGAGTTCCAATACTACTAATGAAGATCAAAACAATAAGGCACCTGTAAGATAATTTAATGGTAGATGTTTTGTTTGCAATAAATTTGGTCACATGGCTAGGAAATGTAGAAATAGAGCAAATCAGAACCCTGATTCTGCTCCTAGTCAATGTTCTAAATGCAATAAGTATGGTCATAAGACATAATATTACATAATGAATGTTATATGATATGCATGTAGAAAATTTGGACATATGGCTAATCAGTGCAGGTCAAGAAATTATATCGGTTTTAGCAAAGAAATTCAAAGGAACGATGTTACATGTTATGCATGTAATGAGGTTGGACATATTGCTAAATTCTGTAGAAGCAGAACTCCACTAGTTGGTAATGGAGGATCAAATGAGAAAGGGAAAGAAATCCACCAGTTGGTAATGGAGGATCAAATGAGAAAGGGAAAGAGAAATTTAATGAAATCTGACAAGATCATATCCATAGATAGGTCAGGAAGACTAAAGAACAAACAACAGATGGGAATGCATAGGTTACTTATCCAACAGAGGAAGTTTCTCCTGCACCGGCAGGAAGCTCAATTGGTAACTGAGGCAGATGCCTTAAGGGTATGCAAAATTTCATGAAGATGATGCATATGCCCTAAGAAGAGGTTCTAGAAGATGTTCCAGACATTGGAGATGCTTATCCGACATCTTTCACCGGTAGTTATTGATGTCAATGAAAGATTAGGGTTTTTATTGGAGGTTAAAAGGTTGAATTCATTTCATTTTTTATCACCTTGCATTTAGAGTGATTCATTGTGATTAAGAGCGACTAGGAGTGATCAAAGGTATTTTAGAAAGATCAAATTTCTTCTTGAGCAATTTCATCGACGACTGGAAGAGCTTGTTAGGGTTTTCATCGAAAGCGATTAACGAGTATTTTTCTTTAATCATGGAAGCGAGATCATCATATATTCCTATCTTTGTTGCAAATCCAATTTTTGTAGAGGTCAAAGACCATCACAAGCCAACTTTCAAGTGGTATCCACATGTTGCTACCCTGGATTATTCAGTTGGAGCATTTTCTTGTGTTCCAGAAGGAGTTGTTTATGTCGAAGATGTTAGGGCATGCATACATTGTCACATTGAGGACTTGGGGACATTTGATATAAAGGGCATGCACATGAGCGAACTTATGGGAGATTCTGGAAAGATTAAACCTGTATACACGCACATTGAAGACTTAGGGTTTACCGACATTCTAGACATTCTAGAATTCGAAGATGAAATCATTGTTAGGATTCCCAAAGATACTAAGAGGGGGGGTGAATTAGTATCTGACTGGTAAAATAATTTACTTGAATTATAACATGAAAAGCATATGAAAACTATGTACCAGTAAACCAAAAGCAATACAGCAAATAAGAATAACAACCACAACATAAGAGACACACCATTGATGAATACTAAGAGGGGGGGTGAATTAGTATGCCAAAAATCACTGCACTAAAACACTTACACAGTTTAAAGATAAACCAATAAAACAGTCTAACAAACAGACCAGTTACCACACATGCAAACCAAAATGTGAATAAACCATTCACCCACAAAATCAATACAACCATAACACAAGATATTTGACATGAAAACCCGACTGGGAAAAACCACAGTGAGATGGAACTCACAAGTGACTATCTACAGAATAGAAACCAAACCGGTTAAGGTCTTACAATGTTCTTCACCAGAACAGATCCTGTTAGGAATCTCAATCTCTGTTAGGAGATAAGTCTGATTAAAGACTACCTTGTTAGAGGATTTTAGATTCACAGGTGTGAACCACCTTGTTAGAGGATTTTACAGAGGCTTTGAGGCCTACCCGGTTAAGGGCTATAGACTTGTCAAAGATGTGAGTAATCAACAAGTGTTTGATCTATCTAATAGCACAAACTACTTGGTTAGATCTAGTATTGCTCACAGTTAATGCATTCCAGCATTACTTTAGTCTTCTCTATCTCTCTCTTAGTTACAACTTGATCTCCTCAGATAAGATCATTCTTACAAGAACTCAACATCCACCTTAAACCCTAGCACAACATTAACCCTTTCAGCAACAACTTAAAACCCTATATATGATTTCCTTTTAAAGGAATCTGATTTCATGTCGGTCCAATAGGATTACATTACAATTTTCTAGGTTCAATGAATCTAGACATACTCAGTAACATGACACAAAAAGCACCATCAATGTGTTGGCACCGTCAAACGATCAGTGGATTGGTAACTCATCACAAAATGCCGGTTGGTAACTCATCACAGAGTATTACCGGTTCATACAAAATACCGATTGCCGGTTTGACAAAAATGAAGACTGGTAAGAATGTGTTGTACCGCTTTGCTCCCTCGTACCACTTGGGATCTACAAACCATTTGGGTTCGACATGCCACTTCAGACTGGGAAATACATTCTGCAAAATCACCACTAGTCTAAAGACTAGTATACAACATACCGATTGGAACAAATACCGGTTGAGCTCTAACTCATACATATAAAGGGGATCTCAATACAAGTGTGTGTCCATCAATGACAATCACAACATAAACAACAAAAATGCCAACAACCATAACACAGTATTTTTAATGAGGAAACCCGGTGTGGGAAAAACCTTGGTGGGATTTGTGACCCACAATATTCGCTTACTGGCCAATAAGAGAATATTACTGTTACAATAGGGGCCTGCACATATAGGAAGGCCAAGTGCCTAGAGCTCACTGCTCAGTTACAAAAGAAGTCACACTGACTTACAAAAATGGATTATACAAATCCAATGTCTTGTACTGCTTCAGATCAACATCTACTATGCCAGATTCAGTACTAGTTTAAGCTCTGCAATATACATAAACCTTTATCCCAATAATTTGCACATTAGGTCTGCTATTATCTTTTCATACTTCACATTCTAAATGATCTACAATGATCTCATACTTATATGAGTCATATTACAATCTGCCAAGTCAGCTTATAAAAGATTTTACAATTAATTACAAAATATTAATACACAAAATTCTTGTCGGTCAGGGTGTCGATAATCTTCCTTTTTGGTGCTGGTGAACTGTATGTCGGTGTAGAGTCTGTCGGTGTCAGTGCCTGTATCTTCCTGCCGATATCACATGATTGTAAGGTTTCCATCAATGACAATACCTTCAATCACCTACAATTTCTCATTGGAGTGTGCATTTGCCAGCAATCTCCCTCTTTGGCATTGATGACAACACTCATGAGAAAAATCCAAAAATGTTTTGCTAAAATTGTCTTACCAAAACTGTGTGCTCAAAATGCTGTTCCAAAATTGAGTGCTCCCCCTGAGCAGATGATGTCCTTTCTTCTGATCATTTTTCTCATCTCCACTACTCCTTTGACATCAATGACAAAGGTTGTCATTCACTGTCAGTGGAGTGTGGTTCCTGCCTAGATCCTTGTAACCGGTGGGTTACAATCTAAAAAAGGTCTGCCAGTACCAAGTTTAGACTATCGCTGAACCTTTTTCTATCCTTTAATGCCACTTTTGTTCTCTGAATTGTATCGGTGAGTATGTGCATTTGCTCTTCTGGTGTCTTAAGTCCAGGAACCAGAGCCTCATAAATTTCTTTTCTCAAAGAAATGAGGTAATCTATTTTAGGACCTAGTTTTCTTTTTAAGTTCTTTGCCTTAACCTTTATCTCTTCTTTATCCTTTTCTAACTTCTCAATTTTCTCCTCAAGATTTGCAATGTTCTTTTCAATTTCCAAAAATGAATTTGATGATCCTATTAAATTGTTAGCAATATTGTTGATTTCTTCTTGTGCTTTTCTGATCTCTGAATCTATGTCCTCTATCAAAATATTGGTTTTGTAGGTATCTCTGTATAGTTTCTTAAAATCCAAAATTGTTTCTCCTAGTGCCTGTAATAAGGTTTCCATTTTCTCCTTATTCTTCTTTACTATTTCCTCAAAGAATTTTTCTTTTTCCTTATTCATTCTCTCTTTAAATGTATCTTCATTTATTTGATCAACTGTCAAAATGTTGTCGGTGATGAATTTAGACAATGTGTCTAGTTGACCTAAAGAATCTTTATTATCCACAATACACTTTGGTGCTATCATTTTGAGAATATAAATTGTGTCATCAATAGCCTTATAGGCTTGTGCATTACACTCTGTGATTTTCTTTATTGAGTCCAGTAAGACCTTTGTCACATTTGTAGGCTGGAATTCTAACATTGAAGTACTGGATGTCTCTCCAACTATTTTCACAATTTCCTTGATGCCGGTTGTAGTAATAACCTTACTTGTTTCGACCTTTGGTAGGTCAGCCTGTGTTTGCATTTCTACTAGCAAAGGTTTTGGCTTTTCAACTTTTTTCGATGGCACTGTTTCAGTTTGAACTTGTATATCAACCTGTTTGTGTTCCTGTTCCTTGGTCTGTGCATCAGTGGGTTTCTCTGTGCTCTCAACTATTGGTTTCTCTAATGAGGTTTCAGTATGCACTACCAATTTCTCAGTATGCACGTCTGCACTATCCATTGCTAGTTTTTCTGATTGTTCCTTAGTTTTATCTACCGATGCTTCTAATGGATTCCCAGTGGTATCCTCTGCCAGTTTCTCTATCTCTATAGGTTTTCCTGTGCTTACATTTATAGTATCACTAACTCCAATATCAACATCTGTAGTCAGTGGCTCAGTAGCCATATCTTTCTTCTTGTCCTCAGTGGTTTCTTTGTCTACCATAATATTCACCTCTTGGGTGTCTATATTCATAGTGTACAGTATCTTTGACTAAGATTTGTATCCTCTAGAGGAGTCTTGTTACTCTTTGTGGCCAGTTGAATGTTAGTAGTATGAGCCAATGGAGTATCAGAAGGAGGTGGGGGTACATTATTAGTTATTTTAAGGCTTGGAGGTCCACCTACCTTACCTTTTCCCTTATCCTTGTCCTTTTGATATACCCTGATGGTCTTAGGTCTTTTGAGTTCTTCCTATTTTTCTTTTTCAACAAAGAATATGTCCCATGCATCTGCTATTTTTTCAGAAACTTCATTCACTCTTCCTACCATTAGTGCTACATGACGGTGAGCGGTTGAGAATACTGTTTGGTTAGCCTCACTGATTAATTGGTCTATTTCAAAAGGTGAGTTAACTAGATGCACTACAAGTAATTTTTCAATTTTTATCTTCTTTTCCAGCTCAACAATAGCTACCCTTCTAACTTCTAGTCTTCTATACAAATCATTAGGTATCTCATCATTTCTATCAAAAATTTCTTGTAAATATCCAAGTGTAAAATTACACTATTTTCTATGCTTTCTTTGTCATCAGCGGAAAGTATGTTATATAGTTTGCTAATGTTTTTCAACTTTCCATCCTTTGTTATTTCATTAAGGAGTTTTTCTAGTGGAGCAATATCTTTTTTTACCTTCTTCTTCTTCGAATTCATCTATTTAACTAGAGGCCTAATTGCTTGTTGCTTTTGTCTTGTTTCCTGGGTGTAGGTGAGGGTGCTGGTGAGGGTTTTCTTTTCCTTTCTACCCTTTTCAATATTGCTGGTATATCACTCTCAGAAGAAGTTCCAATCGGTGAAAGATGAGCTTCTGGTTGAAGTCCTTCCAACTCACTTTCCTTTATACTAGTTTGCTTCAATACATCTTCCTTAATTGCTTTAGCTTGTCTAGTTCCCTTTCTCACTGTTTGTTCAACTTTCTTAACTCTTTTCCTAGACTGAATTCCACTTTCAATTGTTTTTGCATTGCCAAAGACTTTCTTAGATGGTTCCTTTGGTGCTTCAAGGAGGGCTTTTGCATAAGTTTCAATGATGTTATCATCTATTTCATATCCTATTTTGGTTACCCAGATAGTCCTAGGGACAACTGCCTCCATCCAGATTTCATCTTTCTTAATTACAAAACATATTTCCTTTTGATATTTGTCTACAATTGCTTGTGATAGACTTATTCTAGTCTTCATTCGAGCCTTAGTGCTTGAAAATGTTCATTTAAGTTTCTCTCTCTGTCTTCTCCCATGTTGTTTAATAAATCCAATAGTTGTTTTCCTATCAGTATATCAAAGCCAAAATCTTTCCTACCAATACCGAGTACTTGCTTAGTAATGTACAACATTAAGCAAACAAGCAAATTTCCAAATCTAAAAGTTCCTTTCTTATCTCCTTTGATCTTTAGATTGTCTATTAATTCATCTTTGAGTCATTCACATACATCTATTCTAGCATTATCATTAACCATGTCATATGCACTTTTAATACATAGGCTAGAAACTGAGTTTAACCTATTTGCATGTGTAGCTTTGTAGCCTAAAATTATACTGACAAATCTGACATTGATGTCCTTCACATCATTTACCCTTAGAGAACTTTTGTCAAATGTTGTGTCGGTTAGGTCCATTACTGTGTCATTTGAGACCCTTTTAGTTTTGTCAGGTCTGCTACCGATGGAAGGTAACCCTGTTACTGCCTTAACCACTTCTTTGGTGATCTTATGGATGGAGTCCAACCAAAAGAATTCACCATGGACTTTGCTTAGGACTATTATTATCATATCTTCAGGAAAATTAGGAATGCTAAGAATATTCACAAAACCTAGGGTTTCTACTACCTTGTGTTCCGGTTTGACATTGCCATCTACATCACAAATCACAGTCCTATACATGTTCTTGATTTCATCATCACCTAATTCCTCTATATGACAATGTATGTATATCCTAGGATCCTCTGCATAAACTACTCCCTTAGGTATTTTTGAGAATGCACCTATGGTATCATCCTTCTTCGCTACTTCGAGAATAAGTTTGAATATGGGTCTAGGGTGCTTGATAACTTCAATCACAATAGGGTTTGCAATAAATTCAGGTGTGGATGAGGTAGCCATAGTTATAAATACCTTAATCTACCTTAAGAATGAGTGCTTGGATGATCTGCTTCACTTTTTTGCTAAGGATTCCTTCGCTCAGGAATTTTCGCGCTCTCGAAGATTTGAATGTTGGGTGAATGAAAAATGAGCTAAAACACTTTCTTTATAATGTTATTTTCTCCAACTACCATATTTAATGCTTGTCGATTAAGTCACAACTTAACTCATCTGTCGATAAGAAGTAATTCAACTTCTCACCATCAATCGAGGGTATAATAGCATGTTTTTCAATTTGTTGCTAAACCCTCAAAGGATTTTCCTTCAATTAGATGAAGAGTCTCCTGCTAGTGGAGTGATACTCTATTCTACCTGTGGAGTATTCCCATCAACATTATGATCTGACTTTTTGATCCATTGCTTTGAGAATTCTTGTTTTACCTCTTCAACTTTTTCTTTACCTTTGAAGCTAGGACCTTTGTTATTAGTCGGTGATGCCTTACTTATACAAAATTTTGAAATATGGCCAATCTTGTTACAAGCATAACAAGTCACATTTTTTTTCTGAATAGCTTTCCCATATCCTATGTTGGTTTGTGTTTTGCATTGATTGGATAAGTGTCCAAATCTTCCACAAACATAACATCTTACATTCATTCTACAATTTTCTGAATTATGACCAACTTTGTTGCACTTAGAGCATTGACCAGTGGGTATATTAGTGTTTTGATAATTTCTAGATGTACACTGATTTTCTCTATGACCATACTTGTTGTAGTTAAAGCATTTCACATTAAATTTGTAAGCATTAGGTTGTCTTACCGATTTTCTATGATCATGATTGTTTGCAGTACTGGAGCTTTCACAAATTTCAAAGCCAAGGCCATTTGTATCACCATTAGGTTTCTGATTTTTCAGCATGTCATCAAGTTCTTTTGAACTTTTCTTGAATTTTCTTTGTGTTGATTTGCAGCAGCCAGTTCTCTCTCCAAGATTCCTTTTTGTCTCATGAGTTCATTTGTGTCATTTTGTGTATGCATCAAATATATCTTCAACATATCATTTTCATGTTTAAGTCTTGTGTTTTCATTTCCAGCATAATTCAGTCTTCTAACTAAGTCATCTTCATGAACTTCTTTCTATCTTCAATTTCTTTACAAAATCTCATAGTCATATCTTGCATCTCATTCTTCATTGTACTATTTTCTTTTCTCAGTTTGTTCACCAGATCATTAAGAGTTTCCTTTTAATCATTATCATTTTGCATCTTTTCACAAAGTTCTCTTCTCTTATTCCTTGCAATAGTGAGGTTTTCTTGAAGTCCTTGAATGATATCCTGTGCAACCTTTAGATCATCTTCAAGTTTGATATTTTTTCTTTTTTCTGCATCATAGTCTGAAAGAGCTATTTCCAATTGCTTTCTCAAGGTTTCCATCTCTACTAGTGTCAAGATCTTCCTCAAGTAGTTAGGCTTTTGAAAATAGAGGACCAGGCTCTAATACCAATTGTTAGGATTCCCAAAGATACTGAGAGGGGGGGGGGTGTGAATTAGTATCTGAACGATAAAATAATTTACTTGAATTATAACATGAAAAGCATATCAAAACTGTGTACCAGTTAACCAAAAGTAATACATCAAAAAATAATAACAACCACAACATAAGAGACACACCATAACACAGTATTTTTAATGAGGAAACCCGGTGTGGGAAAAACCTCGATGGGATTTGTGACCCACAATATTCACTTACTAGCCAATAAGAGAATATTATTGTTAACAATAGGGGCCTGCACATGCAGGAAGGGCAAGTGCCTAGAGCTCATTGCTCTGTTACAAAAGAAGTCACACCGACTTACAAAAATGGATTATACAAATCCAATGTCTTGTACTGCTTCAGATCAACATCTACTATGCCAAATTCAGTACCAATTTAAGTATGCAATATACATAAACCTTTATCCCAATAATTCACACATTAGGTCTGCTATTATCTTTTCATATTTCGCATTCTAAATGATCTACAATGATATCATACTTATATGAGTCATATTACATTATGCCAAGTCAGTTTACAAAATATTTTACAATTAATTATAAAATATTAATACACAAAATTCATGTCGACCAAGGTGCCGGTAATCTTCCTTTTCGGTGCCGGTGAACTGTATGCCGGTGTAGAGTCTGTCAATGCCGGTGCCTATGTCTGCCTACCAGTATCACATGATTGTAAGGTTGACATCAATGACAATATCTTCAATCACCTACAATTTCTCATTGGAGTGTGCATTTGCCAACAATTATTAGGTATGTTTTAAGTAGAATACATGGGGAGTTTATCTGGTTGGATAGACCTTACAAGATCACCAAGGAAGCCATCAGGGAAATCATTGGTTTACCATAGGTTGGAAAACATCCAGACAAGAAGGCTTCTAATGATTATGTCAACAAAATCATCGGTGCAACATCAAATAGGCAATCTATGAGAATAGGCACTATCACTGACACAAACATTAGATTTAGTAGCACAGTCATCGGCTATAAGGTAACTCAGTCAAATTGACTGAATTTTGTTTCCAGTTCTTGCATTTTTGTAGCTTACAAAATGATGAGAGAAAATGAGAAATTAGATCTATGTGGTTGGATGTTGGATGAACTGTTAATAAACCTAGGAAAGGTTAAAGGTGAAAAGAAAGGAACTTTATGGTATGGCAACTTAATTGTCTGCTTAATACTATTTTTAATGAATGACACTCCCATTTTTGGAAAGAGGTAATGAGGATTTGACGTTTCAATAGGGAGGCAACTTAAACACTCAATTGCTACTTTGGGCAGTCAGAAAGATGATAATGTATGGGGATATTTTAAAGTATTCCAAAAGTCTATGAAGTGTAGGGAAAGGGTTCCTAAGTATAATGTTGAGAAATACTCAACCGACATATGCTTCATGGTGAAGAAAGATGAAACACTTATGAAAGAGGTTAAGCCCTAGAAGATTTGGATTAAGGAAATGGGCTATGAAGTTGATGCATAGATCCTAGATGCTTATGCAAAAATGCTAATCGATGCACCTATTGATGAGGATGAAAATCCTTGTGGTACTACAAAAAAAAAGACGCAAGAGGTTGAAATAGAGTTCAACCAGAAGAAGAGAGAGAAGCAAGAAGGAAAGGCAAGCAAATTTGCTGAGAAGGTTTTATAGGACATTAAAGCATTAATTGATGTTGTCCCGGAGAAAGGCAGGAAGAGGAAGGATCTCGAAGTACACATTGAGACTGTTACAATAGAGTTTGAATCTAAGGATGATACACCCTTGGCTTTCAAAAGGGTTATAAGGAAGAAAACAGAGGAATTTAAGGTAGAAGATAAAAAGCAACCAAATAGGAAAGTCACATTCAAGTTACCAGCACAAAAGCAAGCACAAAAAGTAGCACCTTCAACTCCATCCAGTATTGCGAAAAGGAAGAAGAAGAATGTCATTGATACGACAATTCAATCTAGTAATGTAACTATCATTCCACCAAAAACTTGTGCAGAGTTAGTATATGAAATAACTAAGGATGACATGTTAAAGAATGTAAAGTTTTACTATGATCGTTTAGATAATGTTGAACAAAGAGATAGAGGAAGCAACATTGTTATATTTTGATATTTATAAGAAAGACTTGATAGAAATTAAAAACCAAATACCATCAGAACTGTATGATATGTTAGATGCTAGGAGGATATCAACAATACAAGAAGACAAGCATATTAAAATTCAAGAGTTGTTATATGTTTGTGTTTCTATTACTCCAGTGTAAATGGATAAGACACTTGAGGTTGCGGATAGAAAAATCTTTAACAACAAACATAGAATAACCAATCTTATGCTAGGAAGGGTAAATGAGATAATAAAGGAGACCCAAAAGGCATGGGTTAAGTTCTTTGAAGAGAACTAAGGTTTCTTTACTTCACTGGAATCAAAGATAGACATTTTGGAAACCCCAGTTGAAGGAAAAGGAAAGGGTATTATGGGTACTTCACCCCCAATTTTGAAGAACATTAAAATAGTGGAAATTATGCCCCCGGTAGATACAAATGTATAGACAAATGTTGAGATATCAGCAAATACATAGAGTGAAAAGATTGATATTATATAGGGTACTAGTGTTGAGGACAACAA
Organism: Cryptomeria japonica; assembly: GCF_030272615.1. NCBI lineage: Eukaryota > Viridiplantae > Streptophyta > Pinopsida > Cupressales > Cupressaceae > Cryptomeria > Cryptomeria japonica. The sequence continues at coordinate 224,295,345 of NC_081414.1, read as the reverse complement.
TCCTCCATATACAAATGTACAAGTTGAGGTTACAGTTCCTACAAAGGAACTGAAAGTTACAGAGACTACACCAAGTGGCGAAGCCATCGGTGCAAGTGAGAAAGATTAAGGATAAATCATCAAAGGAGAAGAAAGGGGAATCAGGAAGGGAACCAATAGTAGGTTCATCATTGTTATCAATTGACACCTCACAGGTTGTAAAGAAAAACATAACCAAGATGAGTCCTACTGAACTCATGATGATTGCTGCACATAAATTGATGAAGGAGAGATCTACAGATAAAGGGATTATTGATTAGTCTATCACTGTTTTGTGTAGACTAGTCCCGGATTGCAAGATTGATAGAGAAGCAAGCCCACTCAGAAAGCTTAAGACAATTACTAAGCATATTTCAAAGGATTTTCAATCCTTGCAGTAGATTTCAAATCGGCAAGCACTGGAAAGGTTCACACATGCTAAAAGAGATACATTTGATCAAGTAATTGAGTCTAAGAGGAAGAAGATTAATGAGAAATTGAAATTAATAGATAATTCTTTGAAGCAATGTACAAATATTTACAAAGTATGTTGTAACACAGATGTACTTACAGTTAATGTGGATAAGAAGATTAGGGAATTTCATGAGAAAATTGCAAGTATAGCCAATTCTTTTGATGGATTGAATTCATTGACTACATCCATTGATGGTCAAATTTTGGTTTTGGAGGCCCAAATTTCTATTCTTGAGAAAGAAAAAGACAAAATCATAAGAAAAGCCAGAAGTCTTACAGGCTTGGTGAGTCCTCGGTTGGATTCACTCAGTGTACATAAGAAGGAGTGTATGGATGTGGTTGGTAAGCCCACACCGACAGAGTTAAGTGAGAAAGAGTCATTTTCTCATATGCTAAATAGACTTGTATCTATTTCTGGCACTTTCAAAACTGGTTGGGATACTTATCTTGGGCTATTGGAGAAGGAATATCTAGAAATTTTCAAATTTGTTAAGCTCCGGTAAGATATTTTTGGGATACTTATTGTACAATTTTGGATCTTTGACATTCTTTTTGAAATTTTGATGGCATTGATTTCAAAGAGGGAATGATGTAGATGTGAAAAGGAAAAAAAGAAAAAAGAAGGATTTGTATACATTAGGGGGAGATATGGTGATATAGAGTACTTTTGATTATGACCATTGATGAATATTCAGCTCAAGGGAGCAGGCAAAATGAAACAGTTAGATGAAACCATGATCATTTTTCACATGAGTGTCAACATAAATGTCAAAGGGGGAGATTGTTGGCAATTGACACTCAATTGGTTGGTTTCTCTATGTTGTCATTGATGGCAACATGGTGTTTCGACTTCTTGTTTTGGTTCAGTTGTCTACCGACAGGCACTTCATCGACGAACACTTCACCGACACTGACACCGGTAGGATAGAAGGATTTCTTTAGTTACCGACAATGTAGGCCAACATGATTTAGAATATGGTTACAGATATTGGAGGTCGACATCTCTTGGATCCAACATTAGCAATTGATTTTGATATTCATGTATTATGTTATGTAGTCGATATGTAATTTGATATTGTATATATCTTTGTAAGCCGAAATAAGGCATGATAAGTTGTATAGGGTATATAGGTCAGTTGGATTAGATCATTTTGATAACATTGTAATGGTGATGGAATATGTGGATGCAAAATATAGCAAAGAGATCATGTATATGAGGATATTTATGTAAGGGTTATTCCAGCAAAGGGTTTAGGGTTTCAGACCAAAAAAAAACAAAGCTTAATTGGAACTATATTCTGGCATAGAAGATGCTATCCTAGCAGTTCACTCATTTCTTTGGATTGTAGTCTAGATTTATATGTAGTCAGTGAGGCTCCTTTTGTGATTGAGCAGTGTGCTCTAGGCTATAAGCCTTCCTGTAAGTGTAGACCCCTTATATTTTGTAATATCTCTTCATATGGACAGTGGATTGATATTGTGGGTCCAAATCCCACTATGGTTTTTCCTCTTTTAGGTTTTCCATGTATAATTATGTGTGTTATGGTTCTCATTTATGTGATTAGCTTGTTGGTTTCTTTACTTCTTGCAATTTTGTATGTACCAATATACCAGTTGGTGTATGCATGTTTTAATAAGGCTAAAATTAATCATTCTGATATAACACTAATTCAACCCCCCTCTCAAGGTTATTGGATTCCAACAAACTCAAGCTTCAACCAATGAAACAACATGAAATAAAAGAAAATAAAATATTATACCTTCATGATTAATGTCTCATTGTGTCCTAACCCCATTGTTCTTGGTTGATTTTGCTCTCAGAAAGGAAATGGTAGCTTCCAAGATGGCAAGTGTGGAATGGACTGATAGATAATAATATGATATGCAAAACTAATGCTATGATAATGATTTATGCTAAATTTCTCAAAAACTCTAAAAATGCTAAGCAAATCAACTCATAGATGCAAAGATAAAGACTGATAATTGACTATGAGATGAGCTATTAGTTTCAAAGTAGCTTAGGAGACCTCTATTTATATATTTTTGAGTGCATAAGCTTAGGTGGCAGAGATCAATGGTCCTGATTAAATCTTGCAATTTGGATGGCTATGAGCAAGAGGTTGAGATGTGAGAGATAAAGGTGGAAGATGTTCCTCCTACACCTACAGGATGAAGGAAAAGGTAGAAGGAGAATCCAAGTGTCATTCATCTCACCTTGACTGAGGATAAGATTGAGAGAATAAAGGATAGTTGGAGAAGATTTAGGTATAAGAGGACAAGTGGACTCGACTCCCTCCAAAGATATAGGAAGGTGGGAGAGAATGTAGGGAGGTTAGGGAGGTTTGAAGAATAAATTTGGAAGTTGAAGATAATGATGCATATTATACTAAAAATATTAATATCTATAGCCACATGATCGATGAGTTGGAAAAGGAAGATTAAATAATTAATAAATTATTTAATTGATGAGACTATAGAATAGTGGAAGGGAGTTAATTAAATATTAAATATTTAATTAATTGGTTAGAAGAAGGGGAGATAATGAATTAATTAATAAAATGTTTCAATTAAATTAATTAATAGAAGAATATCAATTGAATTAAATAAATTAATATTTTCAAATTAACTATTTAATAGAAGAATAATCATTAAATAAATATAAAAATTTCTCATAGCCAATTTTATGTGTATACAACAATAACCATTTGGTTTGATGAAATAATCACTTGGACAGAAGATATAAGTGCTCAAAGTGAGCTTTATTGAAAAACATTTCACTGTGCAAAGTGCAAAAATTGACAAGTTGCAAATGATTTAACCTTGGAAAACATGTCAAAATGAGATGATGGGAATCTAAGAACGGACATGGGGGCATAAAAAATTGCATAGGGAACAAGCAGTTTGTCATGACAATCAACTGAGTAAAATATGCAATCCTTTAAAGTAGGCTACTCAGACTTTTCTGAAAAGGCACACACAATGAACCTTCATGGACCCCTCAAACTAAGTGCTTGAAAAATGCATCCAATCTGATTGTGGGATACTGCAAAATAATCATGGGACATCTATGATAAGAGTTCAATCACACCCCAAAGTGGTTTCTCATGAAATTCAATGGGTGTGAAATTACTTACCCTCAAAATGGGCTACATGGGCTGAAAATGCAATGGGACTTCTGAGTGTTGCAAGTTAATTTCTCAACATGGGACCTCAAAATTTAGTAGATTTTGGAGGCCCTAATAGGAGGTGGAAGGTTTCCTTGTTGATAATGATTCTCGTCATAATTTTTGGTATTCCTATGCCTTCTCTCATTTTAATGACTATTTTGAGCTTGCTCTAGTGTTTCCCTAAGTTGTGATACGTCAAAGTTTAAAGGGAGTTTTGCATCCTCTTGAGCAAGTCTTAAAAAAATGAGCATTAGCATTCCCTTTGAGAATCTCATCAAAGAGTTTGTTAAATCTAGGATCATGTGTTGCTCATTCAATTTCTTCTTGTGTGGGAGAATTTGGGTCTTGTCCCCCTATAAATTTATCATGATGAAAGGGGTTGAAATCTTCTTCCTCTTTTGATTCTAGATGTATTTCATGTTTCTTGCATCTGACTCTAAGCCCTTGTCTCTGCCATATTGAAGTTTGTGTTTTTGGGAATGAAAAAGTGGATGAGTGATCTCTTCTTATAGTTCCAAGATTTGATGATGGTGATGATGAGTTTGAAATGTTTTGCGGATGTTTGATTTTTTACACTAAAGGTTTTAACAAAGTCCTCTTTGGGATTTCTTTCTTGGTGTTTCAATAATTGTGAGATGGGCTGTAGAAACTCTTGTTTTGTTAAAATCAAAAGCTACCTAGCTATGAGAAGATGCACTCAAAAGATATTTTTAACCTATCTATGATGCTTAGTAGTGCCCCTTAGGATGAGTAATCCTAGATGTAGAGACATACTAGAGAGTATTTTTGTTGCTATGATAGGCAATATCTTGAAAGAACTAAGGACAAGACCTCTTTGTGTTGACAGTTGAATATAATTTTGATGTTTCGATTGTGAACTTTGAAGTGAGTGTAAACCTTGGAATTTCTACTAAGGGACTATGAATTTGATGATTGATTTTTGAATGATTTGAGTGAAAGAAGGTGGAAGAATTATTTAAGAAAATGTGGAATAGGAAATAACTAAGATGTTTGATTTTGGAATGATGGAAGAATGACTTAAGAAAATGTAGAAGAAGAAATGACTATAATTTTGGAATTGATTTGAAGATTGACTTTAGAATAGGATTATGATTTTCGATTTTGGAATGATTTGAGAAAGACAGAAGAAATGGTTTTAAAAAATGTGGAATAGGAAATGGCTATGATCTTTGATTTTTGGAATGTTTTGAAGAATGACTTTAAAAAATGTGGAAGAATAAAATAATGTTTTTATTTTGGAATGATTTGGAGAATGCATTTAGAATAGGATTATGATGTTTGATTTTGGAATGATTTGAGAAAGACAAAAGATTCTAGAAAATGTGGAATAGATGATTTGATATTTAATTTTTGGAATCTCTAATAGGTGATTGCGAGTTATGGAATATATGATGGATAAATGTGTTAACTGTGATTATGGTGATATGATAAAGCCCTTGTTCGAAAGAAAGCTTGTGATGTGAGGGGTTCTAGCTCAAAATTGTAGGTGAAACTGTGAGCAAAATCGTGATAGCAATGGAGGAAGGTGTGATGTTTCAACAAAATCTTGTGGTTTTTATACAAGAAGATTCTTCTTGTTTGGGTCTTCTTTTCATTTTGCTTCTTTTTGGTTCTTTGATAAATTGATTTCTTGGCATATTTGAGAGATGTCCAAATACGAAGCATGGGTATCTTTAGCAAGAATGTTTGAATTGTGTTACTTTTATATTGTTGTGGGGGTAAAACTTGTTTTGAAAGTTTTTGATCTCTTTAACAAGAGAACATGTCAAGCACACAAGCACATATTTTCTTGATATAGCAATTTTGAAATAAAACTAATAAAATGTGTGTGTTCTAGGATCTTTTCAAACCTCAACATTTTCCATAGATTTTGGCAAATGAATACAAATAAGTCAGACTCCTCTATTGTCAAAAAGGTCATTCATAATATCATAGCCCACATCCAGATACCCTGTCAACTCAAACAGCCTTATCACACCCAAGGGTGTGCCCATTTTTTTTCCTTTTTTCAAAATTTGAAACAAAGAAAATTGCTTCTCAATTGGATCATTTTCATAGGAGATATATGGTGAGTGCCTTCGAGGTGGATTCTTCCCCACCCTTGCACTATGATATTAAAAATGTTTGGATAATTGACTCAGCATGGCCTCTATTTTTAAATTTTTGTAATAAGGGATTTTGTTCAACCTTCAATGATAAACGCCCTCAAGAGGCTTCCCAACCTTTAGAAGAAAGGATTTACGTATCTCAAGGATAATGGGGGAATCCTATCACCGAGCAAAACCATTGGATGTGATTTTCATCACAATCCACATTTGACTCTAGTGGGTTAGACTATTTAGCATTAATCATTCCCCACTTAGGTCATTCCCCTCTCATCGGCCTTATGGGCTTCTCGGGAGGGAAGGTCTGCTAAAAGGTTTTATCTTAATTGCAATAAAAGAAAACCAAGAGTGAGTCAGACTTTTTGATCACCCAATTAATGAGAGAGCATATACCTATCACTTTCCAAGCATGGTAGACAATTTTTACTCTTTATCCCATCATTGCAATATGATCTAATTTCTCCTTGGAGATATTGCTCCAACAAACATGGTGTTCCTTTTAACTAAGATATAAATAATGAATGTTCTTTTTAGGCCAAAAATTGCAAAATTGAACTTTGAGAAATTTTGAAAAAAACTTTGCAAGAAAAACAAGAACTTGAATTTGGAAAAGATGGCTTGTTCTTTGTTACTTTGCAAAATCAAATGTGGCTTTGTCTTTTCTTTTTTTTATTCATTTATAACAAAAATCAAATTTGTCTTGTTCTTTTTAATTTGCACCAAAGGACAATGTGAGTTGCTTGTAAAAAAGAAAGGTTCATTTTGTTGTTCTTTTTAATGTTTTGCAAGAAAAAGAAGTAAGATCCTTTTTAAAGCACCAAATAAAAGATGAAGTTCTTTTTACCTTGTAAAAATGAAGTGTGAGTTCTTTTTAACCTTTTGCAAAAAAATAAAAAGTGAGAGCCTTTTTAAAGCACCAAATAAAAGATGAAGTTCTTTTTACTCTTTGTAAAATGATGACTTGAAAAAGTAAAGATAAACCTAATCTAACTCTATTGGAACTTCAAGAAGCGTTAGCACCTACAAAACCCTTTGAAAGATTAGTCAAGATTGTGGGCTTGCAACCCTAAATTTTTAATTTTTGTTACAAAAATTAGTTCTCTGCCCGTTACAAAAGCATTATTTTGGTGAAACTGAGGCACTACACAAAGAGCAAAAGTGCTAAAATGAAACAAAAGTGTTGAATTACTACAAAAGCACTATAAGAAGTAATAGTAGTGCCGAAACAATACAGATGTGCTAAAAGAAGTGACAAAAGAATTGGAGTATAACAAAGGCACCAAAATAATGATCTGCAGAGGCACCAAACTCAGAACAAAAGTGTCATAACGTGTGAAAAATGCGCTAAAACATGACCAGTGCGTGAAAAATCTACAAGTTTAAAATTTTTTTAATAAAAATATTAACTTGTTAGTATTGTAAATGGGACATTGCCCCATGGTGGGTGCCAAAATTATGTACAAGAAAGGGGTAACAAGCCAAAAACCACGGAGTTAGTGTTGTTAGTCTCAACCAAAAACCAAATAAGCACAACAAACTTCAATAACCTTCAAATACATATCAAAAGAGAATGAAAAGCATACAAATGAAACATAAACAAATAAAAAGAAGTGAGAAGAGACTCCCTAAGATGCTCCCATTATGCACTTTTGATGTCCCTCCCTTGTTCTTCTCCTCTCCAAGATCCAAATGCTTTCTTAAGTGTAGCTCTTAGTTTATCATGTAGCCATGGATGCCAAATGAAGTATTGAAATGGTTGAATATGAACTCCTTTTGCTATGCTAATGCAAAGAATAATATTGCTATGAGAAAGCTTAAGTGTAATGCCTAGGCAAATATAATAAAAATGCTAAAAAAATGCTTTCTTTTTTGCTTGAGGATGAGGATTCCTTTTATAGGAAAAATGGTTGATTGAATTGTCAAGATTGATTTGGCTTCTAGAGGGTTAGGATTGCATGATCCTCAATCCATGTGATACTTTCAAACCAATCCCATGTTGACAAGTGTTAATATGAGAGGGCTTGAGAGGAGAGGGAAGAAGCATTTAACGCTTGACAAGACATCAGGGTAACCTCATGTGGTTGGGTTATTGGATAAAGCTATTATCCAATGGGTAAACTCTTGTGCTAAGTTTACCCATAGTTAGGCCTTGACCAAAGAAACAAGACCCATGTGGGTTAGTGTGTTTAAAAAGGAAAGCATTTAAGACCCTGAAATAGTCCTTCATGGGTGAGATGATGGGTTGAGGGTTAACTTGGGATTAGAATTGTACAAATGATTAGAAGTGATTTAGAAGGGCTTAGAAGAAAATTAGTGGGCAAGTGGGTTTTGTAGAAGAATGCAAGGGGGTGAGGATAAATAGGATTTTTAAATAAATATAAATTTATTTAAATGTTTGTGTGCAACTTGCATTTGTAGGAGAATGCAACTGGGTGGGGATTTGTTAAATAAATATTCATTTATTCAAATGGGGATTTTAAATAAATGTTTATTTTATTTAAATTAGAGGAAAGGGGGGATTAAATAAATTAATAAATTTATTCTATAGTTAGAAAGTAATTTTTAATTTAAATAAATTTATTAAATTCATTAAATTAAATTAGTAGAATAGGGGTTGAGATGAATTAATTAAATGTAAATTTAAACATTAGTGCATTAAATAAATATGAAATATTAATTTAATTTAGTGGACAAATTTATGTGTCTACACTTGCATTGGTAACTCTGATGTCACTACTGCTAATTTTCTTAGGAATAAGCACAAACCAAGTGTTTTTATTCTCCAGTCCATCATGGAATTCCTTCTCATCCATCAAACAAATCCTTGCTCCACTACATACTACCCCCTTCTATTCTTCCTCTAAGGGAATTAGGACATGCTTCTTTCCATATTTGGTATGGTGTAAGTGTTTCACCTTCCATCATGTATGTCCCTCTTATCCTACTGCCAAGGCCTTCCTAGCAACAGGTGACAAGCATCCATCAACATGATATCATACAACTCTTCATCCTTATATAAACCAATATGAAAACTGACAAGACATTGTTCACTCACCAAAATTTTGCAGTTATCTTGTATCCATGTAATCTAGTAAGGGTTTGGGTTCTTGATTCTCTTCAAATTGAATTTTTCTTTCATCTCCTCAAAGACCAAATCATTTTTACTACCACTATTGATGATAACATTACAACACTTTCCCGTTGACTTGCAGTTGGTCTATAATAGGCTTATCTCCTACGTCGGTTCATCTTTTGCTTTCCTTTGCAATAGGGCTCTCTTTATGAACAACGACAGTTCTTCCTTTTTTTAGATGTTATGTGGATCTAGATGATCTATCCCTTTCTTCCTTGACATGGGCATTTCTGGCTCCAAAACCCCTTGGATTTATGGAATGCTCTTGACAACACTCAAAGGTATGGTGTTTGACCTCCCTTCACTTAAAGCATGTTCACTAGAATGACCTCTAGTCAAATCTTCTTTCAGTCCCCTAGTATTCATCATTGATGCAGGAGCATCCCCAGTTATTGGCAATCTTGCATCAACCAAAAATATTTCTTTTTGTTTTCCTTTATGTTTTGCAGTTTCAACATTTCTTTATGTAGTTCCTAGATTTGGCTCACTGAAACCTATGGAGTTGGATTTTTCTTGAAGACTTAATTCATATTTCTTATTCCCAAACCATGGAGCATTTGGATCATTTTCCAGCAAGTTGTTGCTATCAGTTTCCATGATATTTTTCTGTCACCAATTGCTTGTTCTATTATTGGTTGCTTGGAACTATTTGATCTACCAGATCCCTTACATAGTTTGTGGAGCTCTAAGCATTGATTCTGATGTTCCTTGGCATGTGGCCAATGTTCCCTTTGATTCTGACTTCATCCTTTGGATTTTTCTGAAGGGTTTCTTTGGCGGAGGCTGACCTTGTTGGTTTTACATGTTAGGTCTCATTCTTTAGGTTTTAATCCCTTTTTAGGCCAACTAGATCCCCTTGGATCGTATAAATCATTTTAATTGAGCATTATAATGTATTTGAAGAAGTTAGACACAACATAAAAGATAGATCTTTAAATTTGAGGTCCCGGTTCTGACCTAATCTGTATTTTGAGCATGTTTTAACAAGCCTGTGAGCCAGTTTCTATAACCCGGTTGGTACCAGTTGGTTGTAATCAGATTTTGTGATATATTTCAATTTTTTATGCATTGCCTCCATCATATCTTTGTGTTTTTGTTGTGTTTACTCTTTTTGACTGGTCCAACTGATCTCTTTAAGGTCCCTCCTTATCGGTGACTGCACCAAGTGGTATCAAAGAGAGTTTCATTCCGAAGATTGTATTGTCTTGAGAATTTTTGTTGTGGGGTGGTAGATTGAGGATCCAACCTGCAGCTACAAAGGACTAGCATGAAGATGGCATGAGGAGGAAATAAGAATGGTGGAGCGTGTGAGAATGCAAACCCGACTGTGATGGAACTGTTGCGAGGAATTTCAGCCCGATTGGAAGTAGTTGAGACAACCTAAAGAAGAGGCCGACATATTGAAGATGTGAGTGAAGATGAAGTAGAAGAAGCCCTGACAGAACAAGGAAATCTACTGGCGGTCTATTCGGATGAAGAGAGGTTTTTGAGGGTTTTGAGTAAGGTGAATACTAAACCACATTTTACCCCACCAAAATATGATGTGAAGTTGGATTCAGATGAGTTGATGGATTGGATATTTGAGATGGAGAAATATTTTAATTTTGAGAACACTGTAGAGGATAGAAAGGTGAACTATGCTTGTACTCGGTTAAAAGGTTGTGCATCTCTTTGGTGGGAACATTTGCAGGTTGATAGATAGAGAAGAGGTAAAGAAAAGATCAAGACATGGGATCAGATAGTTGCTAAGTTAAAATCAAAGTTTATGCCAACTGATTATCAAGTGAATATGTTCTAGAAGTTACTGAATTTGAAGTAGAAGGAATCTAGTGTGAAGGAGTACACCGAAGCATTTTACATGTTGAATATCGAATCTGGACATGTTGATGATGAGATTGAACAAGTTGCCAGATATTTGTATGGATTGTGGTTGTCTATATAGAATTAACTCAGTTTGATCAAGTTATGAGTGTTGAAGAAGCTTACCAGTATGCCCTAAAAGCAGAAGAAAAGTTGAATAAAAGACGTGAGAAGAGACAAAAAAGTAGAGGTGGAAGATTTACCAAAGGAAGATTTCAAGTAGGAAGAGGAACCTATAAAGATAAGAACAAGGATAAGGAAGTAAAAAAAGATGGTAATTCATACTAAAAGGATGATAGAAATTTCTATCGGGGGAGAGAACCAAATGGCTACCAGAATGAAAATTTTGGAAAAGATGATAGAAGACAAGACAAGAGAGTGTTTAGAGGTACTTGCTATAGGTGTGGAGGAGAAGGAAATCGTTCTTTCAAATGTAAGAAGATAGAGAATACCAAGAGAGTAGTAGTGGTGGAAGAAAACCCCACCGAATCAGCTAACAAACCGAAAGATGGAGAACTACTGATGATGAGGAGAGTTTTGTGTCATACCGAAGAAGATGAAGAACCCTTGTAGAGGAGAAATTTGTTCAAGACCAGATGTAAGGTATCTGGTAAGTGATGTAAATTTGTTATTGATAGTGGTAGTTCAGATAACTTTGTTTCAGAGGTGATGGTGAATAAGTTGAACCTGGAAAGATTGAAACACCCTAAGCCTTATCAGATAGCATGGATTCGGGATGAACATAAGTTGTTAGCAAGTGAGAAATTTTTAGTAAAATTGAAAAATGGAAATTATAATGATGAAGCCTTGTGTGATATTATGCCTATGGATATTTGTCACCTTTTGTTGGGTAGACCTTGGCAGTTTGATAGATAGGCAATACATGATGGGAGGAAGAACATATACACTATTGTGGCGAATGGGATGAGGCAAACCTTGTTACCCTTGGAAGAGCCTTTGAAGAGTGAAGTCTATACAAATGCTAGAATCTATTTGGTGGATGGAAGGAAATTCTTGGATGGAATGAGACATGAGAATGTGTGCTTTGCCTTAGTTCCTAAGAAGACTAAGAATCCAGAGCATGAAGAAGAACTGGAAGAGATAAAGGAATTGTTTACAAAGTATGAAGACATCATTTTAGATAATGTGAATGGTGGATTACCACCGATAAGAAGTACCAATCATTGCATGGACCTGATTCTCAGAGCTATTTTGCCTAACAAAGTTGCACACTGGATGACACCAACAGAGAATGAAGAGTTAAATAGACAAGTAAAGGAGTTGTTGAAGAAAGGTTTGATCAGAGAGAGTTTGAGTCCCTTTGTAGTACCAACAGTATTAACACCTAAGAAGAATGGAGAATGGAGGATGTGTACTGATTCCAGAGAAATAAACAAGATCACAATAAAATACCGATTTCCTTTGCCTAGGATGGATGACATAATGGACTGTTTGAGTGGAGCTAGATACTTTACAAAGATAGATTTGAAGAGTGGATATCATCAAATTAGGATCAGACAAGGAGATGAGTCGTAGACAACATTCAAGACAAATGAAGGATTGTATGAATGGTTGGTGATGCCTTTTGGATTAACTAATGCACCAAGTACTTTCATGAGGTTAATGAATGAGGTATTGAAGAAATTCTTGGGTAAATTTACTATTTTATATTTTGATGACATTCTGATTTTCAGTAAGACAAAAGAGGAGCATTTATTGCATTTGAGACTAGTTTTACAGAGGTTGAGAGAAGAGAAGTTGTTGATAAATCTTAAGAAGTCTACTTTCATGAAGGAAGAGTTAGTCTATTTGGGATTTGTGATATTTGTTGATAGAATAAAGATGGACCTTGAGAAGGTGAAAGCAATTGTTGAATGGCCTACACTAGAAAGCATTGGAGAGGTAAGATCATTTCATGGATTGGATAGTTTCTACTGGAAGTTTATCAAAAATTTCAGTTATGTTTGTAACCCTATGACTGAGACAATGAGAGGAGATAAGAAGGAATTCAAGTGGACCACTGGAGCAAACAAAAGTTTTGAACTATTGAAGCAAAAAGTGACTGAGATATTTAGTGTATGATCATGAATTATATGCCATAGTTCAAGCCTTGAAGAAGTGGAGACATTACTTGTTGCCTAAGGAGTTTGTGTTGTATACAAATCATCAAGCCTTGCAGTATTTGAAAAGTCAAAGTAAGTTGAATTAGAGACATATGAGATGGGTAAAATTTTTGTTGAGTTACACCTTTGTGTTAAAGTATAGGAATGGGAAATCCAACAAAGTTGTTGATGCATTGATTAGAAGAATAAATTTGCTAACAAAGATGAGAGTGACAATATTATGATTTGAGGAATTGAAGACCTTGTATGATGATGACCTAGATTTTGCAGATGCTTGGAAAGAATGTAAAGATCTGGTTATGGTCGATAGGAGTAAGTAGTTAGATTATTTCATTTAGGATAGGATGTTATTCGGAGGAGTTCAGTTGCATATACCTAAGAGTTATATGAGGGAGAATCTGATAAAGGGGAAGCATAGTGGAGGATTAGTTAGACACTTTGGTATTGAAAAAACAATAGCATTGGTGAGTGAATGTTACTATTGGCCCCAGATTCATAAGGATGTTAAGAAATTTGTACAGGGTTGTAGAGTTTGTCAAGTTGCAAAAGGGCGTAGTCAAAATGTGGGATTGTACAAACCTTTGACAGTACCACAAAGACCTTGGGAGGATATAAGAATGGATTTCATACTTGGATTACCTAAAACACAAAGAGGGAATGATTCTATATTTGTGGTGGTGGATAGATTCTCTAAAATCGATCATTTCATACCTTGTAGGAAGACATCAGATGCAGTACATATAGCAGATCTATTTTCAAGGAAGTGGTGAGATTGCATGGATTACCTAGAAGCATAGTTTTAGACAAAGATACTAAGTTTGTTGGTTATTTTTGGAGAACACTTTAGAGGAAGATGAAGAAAGATTTGGAATTGAGTTCTACTTTTCACCCACAGACCGATGGATATATAGAGGTGGTTAACCAGAGCTTGGGAAATTTGTTGAGATGTTTAGTTGGAGACAAAACAGGAAGTTGGGATTTGATTTTAGCACAAGCAGAGTTTGCCTACAACAATTTAGTGAATAGGAGTACCGTAAGAACACCTTTTGAGATTGTTACCAGAGCACACCCTAGAGGTATATCAGAATTGAGAGATATCAACAGTGAAGACTGGAGAAGTTCAGAAGCAAAAGACTTTGCAGATCACATGGCAACTTGTATATTCAAGTTAAGCACCATTTGGAGGACATGAACAACAAAAATAAGGAGAAAGTAGGTGAGAAGAGGAGACATAAGGAATTTGAAGTTGGCAATGAAGTGATGGTATATCTGAGAAAAGAGAGATTACCAGTTGGAACTTATAACAAGTTGTAGATGAAGAAATTTGGGCCTTGTAAGATCTTGAGCAAATTCAATTCCGGAAATGCATATGAAGTGGAGTTACCAGATGATTTGATTATTTCACCCATATTCAACATTGCAAACCTACATGAGTATCATGACTCAGAATTCAGTGAGGACAATATTGCAGATTTGGAGAAATAGTTACCTCGAAAGGAACCAGATCAGATTGAAGACATTTCAAACAGTAGGATTGGGTGTAGTACCTGGAGTAATTAGTATAAGGAATATCTTGTGAAGTGGAAGGGCATACCAGTTGAAGATTCATCTTGGATTTCTCAAGAAGAGGTATACTGCCTTAGTTTTCCTCTAACCCCTACAAAGTGAGAGACTAGCTTTTTCAACAACCCTGGATGTCTGATGCAAGAGCATCCCCGATTCTTGGCAATCTTGCATCAACCAAAAATATTTCTTTCTATTTTGTAGTTTCAACATTTATTTTTGTATTTCTTCGATTTGGCTCACCAGAACCTTTAGAGTTTGATTTTTCTTGAAGGCTTGATCATATTTCTTATTCCCAAACCATGGAGAATTTGGATCATTTTTAGGCAAGTTATTGCTACCAGTTTCCATGACATTTTTTTGTCACTGGTTGCTTGTTTTGTTACCGATCACTTGAACCTATTTGATCTACTAGATCCCTTATGTAGCTTGCAGAGCTCTAAGCATTGATTATGATGTTCCTTGGCATGTGGCCAACCTTCCCTTTGATTCTCACTTCATCCTTTAGATTTTTTGGAAGGATTTCTTTGGCGGAGGTTGACCTTGTTGGTTTTATACATTAGGTCTTGTTCTTTAGGTTTTGATCCCTTTTTGGGCCGACCGAATCCCCTCGGATCATATAAATCATTGTAATTGAGCATTATAATGTATTTAAAGAAGTTAGACAGAACATAGAAGATAGATCTTTAGTTTTGAGGTCCTGACTTCTGTAACCCGGCTATTACCTATTTTTTGTAATCATTTTTCATGATATAATTTAATTTTTGAGATTAAATTAAATTATATCTGTATTTTGAGCATGTTTTAGTAGGCATGTGAGCTGGTTTCTATAACCCGGCTATTACCGGTTGGTTGTAATCATTTTTCATGATATAATTTAATTTTTTTTGCATTGCCTCCATAATATCTTTCTGTTTCCATTGTGTTTACTCGTGTTGACTGGTCCAGACTGATCTCTTTAAGGTCCCTCCTTACCTATGACTACACCAATCATCTAGGATATATTCTCCCCTTTCCCTTTGGTTGTGATAGGAATCTTTCATAGGTCTCCTCTCTTTCGTTTAGAAAGGGATCTTTCCTCTAATTTTATTTATGTATGGTCTCCTTGTTGGCATTTGTATGAAGATTGCATTAATGAAGTATAAGTATTGTCATTGATGTCAATTGTAATCAGTAATGGAGTTGTATTGCAGCCGCTAGTGATGTAGTTATGCAAATCGGTAGTTGAGCAGTGAAGGAAACCGATATTACTATTGAAGTGGTGAGATCAATCAGTAACCCTACCTGTTGATATGTCAAACCCTAAATGATGGAGCTTGGTGAATCGGTTGTGTTGATCTATGATCAAATGGTGATCAGAGATGATTATGCCACATATACATGATGAGTTTCAAGTGGTTTTTGGCACGTAGAGATAATTGTTTTATCTTGGGAATGAGTGAGTACATTGCATGAAGTGGAAACCACGTGATGAGTTACAAGATTTGATGAGTGGTGATCAAGGAGCGGTTGAGGTTGTCTTGGACAATGTGTTGATAATTGCTATGTGATCTAACGGTCATGTTTGAACTGATTTGTTTGTAATCTCTATGAGATCTTAGGTTTTGTGATGTGTTACCAACCTATTATTTTTCTTATAAGGTCGATGAGTTGTTTTGTAGTAGTGTTGGGAATTTTGGTTAAGTGTCAGTGTGATTGATTTCTGAACTAGAAGGAGTATCTACAGAATGTTTGAAGGCAGATAGGAGCATGAATAGGATCTAATCAAGCAGAGTAGTGTTATTACCATATCAACAAAACCTTGTTGTTCTCTAATAATTACAATAGTTAAATCCCTTAACCAGGTAAGCTTTAATAGGCTTGGTGTTTTCTAAATCCTCTAGCCAGGTGTTCCATTAGCTTGGATTTCAAATCCTCTATCAAGGTTACTCCTAATAGGGTATTGCCTTTAACATGGTAATTGTAGTCAATCCCTTAACCGGGTGTTCCTTAACTGGATCTGTTCCTCACAAGACATTTTTGTAAAGCTTCTAACAAGGCTTGGCTCCTAATAGGGCAAAATTTAGAAGAGTTTAGAATACTTGTGGGTATTCATCCCCACCGTGGTTTTTCCCATTTGGGTTTCCACGTCAAAAATCATTGTGTCAAGTGGTGAATGGTTTTTGTGGTTATGTTTTGATATGGTTAATTTGTTTAATGAGTAAAGTCACTTAGATATGTTAAGATGACTGGAAGTGATCTAAAAAGTGCTTTTACTAATGTTAGTAAAGTGGTTTAATGTTTTGGTTAAATAGTTTGACAGTTTCAGATCTATTATACTGTTATTTTGTTATGCCATTCAATCCGCAAACTTGATAGTGCAGTTGCAGTTTATAGTTCAGTGATTGATTAATGAGTTGGTTTTTGAGTTTGGTGAAAGTTTAGTCAGTTTTCTATCTACTAGTTCACCCACCTCCCCTCTCAGTAGTTGTCTGAATCATTATTGATTCATCATATCATTGCTCCTCTCAGTTTTTTGTACCCACCTCTTCAAATCTCTCTATTTCCTCTTACCTAACATCCAATCTATCTTCTTGGTCAACTTTTCCTTGACCCTCAATGTAAATTGATACAATTCGTCCATGGCGATCATCCAAACCAGGCTTAATTCCTCTTGAAGGTTGGTCTAAAGACCATTGATGTAATGTGTCACCTTCTCTCTTCTAGCTTCACTGTGCCTAGGTGCTAATGATCATTTTGTGAAGCTCCTATGTGTACTCCATCACCATCTTCTCTCTTTGCCGCAAATTTTGAAACCTCTTCATTAATTCTAATTCATAGTTTATGGGTATGAATTGGCCCTTCAGTCTCTTTACCATACTATCCCATTTAATGATTTGCTCCTTCCATCTTTGATTTCTATCTAGTTGCACTTCCTTCCACCAAATGGTGACATGTCCCTTTAGCTTTGTTTTAAAAAACCTCACTCGCTTTAGATTTTCAATCTCTTCAAATTCAAAGTACTCCATCTCATTTATTTAGTCAATCAACTCCTCTAGATTTAGACTTCCAACATAACTTGAGATTTTCATCCCTGGCCTCTTTCCAATCTTGGTGATCACCTTCATCATCTTTATCTAATGTAATTTGTCTTCCTCTAGTTCTTGCATTCTCGACTATTCATCATCAGTCTCCTCCTCTAGTCTCGGGTTTATGCCCTTCCTCTAATATTCCTCAATAACATACAGTTAGTTCTTCATGGCTCATCATGTCCATCATCTCCTCCACTCTCCCAATGACATTGACCATTATTGGTATCCTTTTTGGTGATATCATCCTTCTAAAGTATGTGCAACTACCTCAATTTGATTATCTAGTTCAGGGTTGCAATGACCTCTTTTTTGCAATCAGTTGAAAATACCTATAACTTTACTTAGTTGGTTATTTATCCACACCAAGGATCTTTCAAAACTCTGACTCCCTTAGTTTCAAATATTTCTCTCATAATACTTGATGCAGTGAAGGTTAGAGGCTTTAGAATTGATTTTCCAACCTTGCAACCAAACAAACACAAAAACATAACAAATTATTGAATGTGGATAAGAATAGGAACTTCTATTAATGAACAAAATGATTACGTGCTTGCAGGCCTTCATACATTCCTTACATTTTCCCATTAGCTCCACATGTAAACTCATAGGCCACCATGAGCTTATTACAGAGATAACAATAAATCATGTCTCCCAAAATGATTCATTTCTAAGTACTACTCCTTAACTACTCCCTACCTACTACCTAGCTATGTCTTATATACTCGTCCATGCTCCTTGAAGTGTTTATATATTAGGTTACAACATAAAAAATGATCTGCATTGGCCTCTTGACTTGCATTCAATTAGGAAAATGCTTCTCCTATGTGTTGGTTCATCTTTGGCTTCCCTCTGTAGTAGGGCTCTCCTCATGACTAACAATTCTCCCTTTTCTAGACGTCCTATAGATCCTCGTGACATATCCCTTTCTTCCTCGGCATAGGAATTTATAGCTTTGAAATCCCTTAGCCTTTTGGCACTTTTTTGATGTTACTCAAAGGCATGATGTTGCTTGAAATATTTTCCTTGAAATGACCCTTAGTTAAATCTTCATTTAGTCCCCTAACATTCATTATCCTAGTGATAGTCTTCCCTTTCCTTCCAGTTGTGGTAAGAATCTTCCAGGCTTGGTCTCCTCTCTTCTTTTTGGAAAGGGCTCCTTCCTCTAGTTTTCTCCATGTATGGTCTCCTCTCAATTTGTTGCACCCACCTCTCCAAATCTCTTTGGTTACTGCTACTTGATATCTAGTTTGTCTTCTTGGCCAACTTTCCATCAACTCTCAATGAAAATTGATAGGCTTCCTCCATAGTGGTCATCTAAACTAGGCTTAATTCCTCCTAAATGTTGGTCTTAAGGTCATTAATGTAACATGCCACATTATCTTTTTCAACTTCATTATGTCTAAGTCTGAATGATCATTATTTGGAACTCCCCCATGTACTCCTTCATTGTCTTCTCTCTTTACCACAAATTTTGAAGCTTGTTCAACAATTATAATTCATAGTCTATGTGTATGAATTGGCCCTTTAGTTTAATTACCATCCTATCCCATTTCATGACCCACTCCTTCGCTCTTGGGTTTCTATCTAGGTCCACTTCCTTCCAATATATGGTGACATGTCCTTTCAGCTTGATTTTGACAAACCTCACTTGCTCTGGATCTTCAATCTCTTGAAATTTGAAATTCTCCTCAATATCATTTATCTAGTCAATCAACTCCTCTAGATTTTGACTTTTGACATAGCTCGGGAACGTGATCCTTGATCTCTTTCCAATCTTGGCAATCACCTTCATCCTCTTTATCAAATTTTACTCCTCTTCCTCTTGGCTTTTTTCATTCTACTCTTTATCATCACTCTCCTCCTCTAGTCTTGTGTTTATACACTTCCCCTGGTCTTCATAAATAGCATCCAATCATTTCTTCCTAGCTCTCATTATTTCCATCATCTCCTCTACTCTCTTAACAATATTGGCCATTATTGGCATTCTCCTTACGAACTAGGTGTGACTGCTTCAATTCAATGATTTAGTTCAGGGTTGCAAATGCCTCTCTTTGGTGAGGAGTTGACAAGACATGCAATCTGCCTCAGTCGATGATCTATCCACACCAAGGATCTTCCATAATTCCCACCCCCTCAATTTTGAATCTCACTATGATACCACTTGACACAATCAAGGTTAAAGTGTCCAAAATGGATTGTCCAACCTTGCAACCAAATATTTACAAAAACATAACAAAGAATTGAATGTGGATAAGAATAAGAACTTCTAATAATACACATAATAATTACATGCTTGGAGGTCTTCATACATTCCCTACATTCATCTCATTCACCCCACATGCAAGCTCATAGACTGCCATGGGCTTATTATAGATATAACAATAAATCAGAAGTCTCCTGCATCAATTCCTCCCTAACTACTACTCCATAATCGGTCCCTAGCTACTATCTAGCTACTCTAGTATGCTCTTTGAAGTGTTTAAATATCAAGTTTCAATATCAAAAGTGATTCATGTTGGCTCTTGGGCCCCATGGTTAATGTAACATGTGCATATGCTCTAAATGATTGAAGAGGGCCTAAAACTTGGCGTGGATAGGTTTGGACCCATTTGGGTGTTGCTATGCCATATATCTATTACACAACATGATCTTGAATCTCCATAAGGCTCGAAAATGATCTGCATGCTTCCAATATTAGGTTCGACTTGAGATCCTCTGAGATGCCTCTACATCAATATTTTTTACCATAGAAGGTGCTTTATTCATGATTTGTTGGTCGTTATTAACATTATTTGTGCTAACCATGGTTATATCATTACCATAATTTTTATTTAAAGGACTTATTTCAATCTCCAAGTAGCATCCACTATATTCCCCTTATTAGTTTTAATAGGATTGTTACTATGCAGGGCAATATTTTGCCTAATTTTATCCATGGCTAGTTAGTTGTTGTGCATTTTTTTAATCAATGTTTCATTGGATTCCACCTCCAATTTTGAGACTTGCTGACTATGAGTCTTTTGGGGTGACTGAGAGGGATTGGTAGTTTTAATTCTTGAGTAACTAAAGGTGATAGGATTGAGTTTAGTCGTCTCCAAAACACCAATTAGGGAGCTAAAAGCATTTGTCAACATAAGGTTAGAAGGCAATCCCAGTAACAAATTAGTAAAATTAATCACTTTCATTAACACAATAATACAAGGGCTATCCCCATGTTGCTCACCTCACTCAAGTCACAAATCTGGGTTTGAGGTATCAAAGGTAGCCACCTTGCTAGATGCACTAGGAGCACAAGGTTTAACAAACATCCCCTTCGAAATGGGACCTCATAAACTACCATTGATAATTAGTTGATTGCTAATGATCTAAGAAGCATTACCATTAAAAATTAGTTGACTGCTAATAATCTAAGAAGCATTACCATTGATGATTAACGGATTGCCAATGATAATTAGTTTTATTTTGTTATTTGAGCAAATCGGGTGCTTGTAGATTGCAGAAAAAATGGGTAAACTTGTAATGGTGTGAGTATGTTAAGGTGACCATGTTATCAAAACCTCTTATGTTTTAGCTTCAATTTTACATCCATTTAAATGTCAAAATATTAATATCAATTATAAAAAATAATATTTTCAAAATAAATATCATGTAAAAACAAAGATATGCCCTCATAGGTGTGATTGTAATGGTTTTTTATTCAATAAAAAAAGAAGATATGCTCTCATCAAAATTATAAGTTTTAGATAGATGCATAAATGTAAAATATAAAATATAAAATATAAATATTTTAAAAAATTAATCCATTTTTTCATAATTACAATGTATAGCAAATACTTTTTTTTGAAATTATATGTAGAAAATAACAAATTTAGTTAAAAAATATATTCAATATTTTTTTCCTGATTTTTTTAATAATGATAATTGTATGGTAAATTGAATATAAAGTAAAATCAAATAATTTTAAGATCTCTATTTTGTAACTAGCTTCGGCTAGAGGATTGTTCACTACTTCTCTTCTATAATCATGTTGATGAGCAATGACTAGAGTTTTTCTTGCTGGTTCTTTTCTCTGGGAGCTCAGTTTGAACTAGTTTAAAATATATTGTAAAAATTATTTATTATTAATAAAATATATCAAGTGGCATTGCCACCTTGCCAAAAAAAGAAGAAAATTTAAGATAGGCGAAATTTTTGGAAATATGAAAATAAATAAATTTTGTAACTATTTAGAGAGGAATCAATATTTTCCTTTCATTTTTAATTAAGCCGAATGCCCTAGGTATATGGGGATTTCAACTTTTGAGTTTAAAAAGAATTGTCATGATGTTTTCTTTTAGTGACTTTAACATTAAAATGTTATTTTTAGTTTCTTATTTTTAAAATTTCATAATTATTATTAATTACTATTAATAATAGTTATTATATTATTTTATTTTTAAGTTTTAAAAATAAATTTATAGTTTTAAAATATATTAATACTAATATTATAAATTTTTAATGTTGAAAATTATATATTTAAAAAAGTTATTCATTGTGTTGCATTTCATTATTAATTAACATCACCCCTTCCTAATGTGGTGTTATGGAGTGCAGGAGGAGGTTAGGGTTTGCAGGTGGCGGCAGATTTCGAATGCGAGAGCTGGAGAATGGCTCATGACGTCTTGACAACCATCGGCCTTGGTTTCCACCTTGTGCTAACCAGTTCCAGCGTTATGGTTCAGACCAAAGAAGGGGGGATAGGGGTAGTTTTGGTGATGCCTGCATTTCCTTTGAGCCAGACAAGAATAAATGGGCCCATTCTAGGATCTTGAACTTCTCTAAGTGGAGTAAAAAGAAGACTAAGGAGAGGTTTTGGAAGAAAAAACCAGCAGCTACCAAGAAACCCATCATTGTGGAGGCACCGACGATGGCGGAAAAGAGAACAATTAGCATCTGTATTGATTCAACGACTTGGAAGGTATTTGTTCAAGTTTTGCGTGCTAGAGCCTTCTTCATGAAGTGGGGAGGAGATTGGCCTACTTTTTCAAAGATAAGGAAATGGGTTGATGAGGAATGGGGGAGCCATTTCGAGATCAACACCCTAACTAATGACATTTTCCTAATCATTGTTGGGTCAAAAGTTGAAAAAACCAGAATCATGTATAATGGGTCTTTCATGATGAAGGGAGTAGGGTTCTACATTAAAGATTGGATCCCCAACTTTGATCCCCTGCAAGCCTCCATTAAGGAAATCCCAATATGGATTAGGTTGTACAACGTACCACATGAGTATTGGAAGGAGGAAGTTTTCAAGATAATCGGTGACAAGCTAGGGAGATTCATCAAATTAGATGAAGCCATTGATAAATTGGACTCATGCATGTATGCTTGAATCTACATAATGTGGAAACCCCAGCCCTTGCTCCCCAAGGCCATTTAAATCCGCTCCCCTGAGGGATTTTGGCGGCAAGAGATAGAAGTTGAAGAGATCATGGTGAAATGTAAGTCCTATAAAGAGTGTGGGCATGAGGAATATGAATGTATGGTAGGTCAGAAAGGAAAAGGCAGGGCTGACAGAGCACTCGAGGACCAGTTGGTTGCATCAACGAAATCTACAAAGGACATGTCAGAAGTCATGCTCATAGAATCGGCTCTTTCCATCGATTATGGTGTTTGTCCGGGTGCAACAAGGCTAAAATGCGATATTGGAAAGGATCAACTGGTAGTGTCCACAAAATTCACCAAAGATGCAATGGAGACTAAGTTGGTTGACCAATCTCTGATCATTGTTTATGCAGTAGGTTTAGATGCCGCAAATCTAAAAGGTGTTGAAGGAGAAGCTACATCGGCACATGGATCGCTCCTAGCAGGATATGACAGGGAGACCCACATGGTTTTAGCAAGTGGTGAAGCGCTTAAGGGTGGTCTCATTCCAATGATTGGATCGATCTCAGTGTCAGACTAGTTTTTAAACCTCGGGCTAGGGTAGGCAGTGTGGGATTTCCTTTTCCTCCCCTACCACCTCATCCCCTTAGGATTGGAAGGGAGGTACCTTTGGCTGGAATCATGGGGAGACTACTGATGACCCTGATTTTTGATATTGCTGTAGATTTTGAAGATTTAAAGGCGGGTAGATTCAAAGATATTCACATCTCCCCGGCCAAGGAGGACAATGAGAAATCCGCGGAGATGGAATCTGGAGATGAAGATGACTTGAGTGATGATTCATTGGGGTTGTTCATGGAGATAGGGGAGATGGACACAAGGAGCATCAAATAGATGAAATCAAAGCCCAATAAGGTGACTAAAGGGAGTATGAGGGGAAGGAAAAATAGACAAAAGTTGTTGGAGGAAGTAGGTAATATGAAGGGATAGACTAGACTTCTTAGATCCGGGAGAGACCCGTTCTCTCTTGGGCAGCAATGAAGTTCCTAACATGGAATGTTAGGGGCTACAATTCCCTTGACAAGCGTCGCATGATCAAAAGAGGATTTGATCAGGTGAAACCAGAGGTAATTTGCATTCAAGAAACAAAGTTAGGTAGTGAAGAGGTGGCTAGGATACTTGGTGTTAGACAGAGGCGGTCTGGTTTTTTTGTTGGTGTGGATGGGACTTCAAGTGGCCTGGGAATCTTATGGAACCCCTAATTAGTGAAAGTGGAAGCAGTCTCAAGCTCTAGATACTGGCAGATGGCAAAGGTAAGCTCACAAACTATTAATTTCTTAGGTTTCTTAATCAATGTTTATGGCCCTATTAAAACAGTAGATAGGTGCCAGCTCTAGGAGGAAATTACCAAGACTCTAGAGGAAATTAAGTCGGTCATAACAATTGTAGCGGGGGATTTCAATTCCACCCTTTCCCACTCGGACAAGCGAGGAGGGGTGAGAAGGATGTGCAAGATCCAAATAGATTTTTAGACCTTTGTGGATTCTAATGCTTTGTTTGAAGTGGCTGCTAAAGGTGGGAAATTCACATGGACTAATAGGAATTTGGGTTTCTCTAACATAGCAAAGAAACTAGATAGGTTCTTTTTGGCAGGGGAATGGAACCTAGCTCCCCTTGTCTTTGAGGTGTAAGTTTTGGCAATCTCCAGCTCAGATCATTTCCGGGTCTCACTAGTTTTGCAGAAGGATGGTGTTCTACTCAGATGCCCTTTTAAGGTGGAAAAGATGTGGTTAAGGGAGCAGGGTTTCAACGATCAGGTTGTTCAATGGTGGAAGGAGGCCCCTGTGGTTGATGGATTCTTGTCCTTTCAGTTCTTTAAGAAGGTAAGCTATGCCAAACAGAAACTAAAAAGATGGAACAAGACTGTATTTGGAAATATCTTCGAAGAGAAACAAAAGATTGAAGGAGAGTTGGGGGCTCTAAACTTGAAAGTCTTAGCTAAGGGAATGGATGAGGTGGACTACCTCATGGAGAAAGACCTACTTAGTAGATATGGGGAAGTATTGCAGAGGGAAGAGATTTTTTGGAGGCAAAAATCGCGCAAGAATTGGATTAGAGCAGGAGACAGAAATACAAAATTCTTCCACACATCTGTGAAGGTGAAGAGAAGCCTTAAAATGATTTTATCTCTGTGTCTGAAGGATGAAACTTCGATGGATGATTCTGACTAGATTAACCATGAGGCTATTAATTTTTTTGGAAATTTATGGAACAAGAGTGGGATTGATCGGGTCAAATTGAAAGAGGAGTTTTTGGCTGTGATCCCACAATTAGTTACTAGGGAGGGCAATCGGATGCTTGAGGAGCCAGTTTCTCTGAAGGAACTGAAAGCAACTATTTTTGGTCTTGGTGAGGAGAAAGCGTCGGGCCCAGATGACTTTCAAGATTTCTTTTACCAATATTTTTGGGATTCGTTAGGCGGTGAGTTGCTGGCGGTGGTTGAAGAGTCCAGGACTAGGGGATTTATCCTGAAAGAATTCAATAGTACTATGGTGGTGCTTATCCCAAAGAAAGATAAACTGGTGTGCTTTGAGGAATTTTGACCAATCTCGCTATACAATACTATTTACAAAATCATTTCAAAAGTTGCTGCCAATAGACTCAAATTGATCTGGGAAAAACTTATATCCTACGAACAGAGCGACTTCACCCCTGGGAGGAACATTGTTGATGGGATTATTGTGGCTCATGAGGTGATACACATGGCTATGATAAGAAGATAGAGAAGAATGATGCTAAAGCTTGACATCCAAAAAGCCTATGACATAGTTGGCAGGTCCTTTCTATTGGCTATGCTTGCTAAGTTTGGTTTCAGTAATGGTTGGATTAAGTGGATTTCTAGTATGATTATGCAATTCAATGTTTCGATATTAGTTAATGGTAGCCCCCAAGGTTTTTTTCCTACCTCATGGGGTATTTTCCAGGGGGATCCCGTCTCCCCCTTTCTATTCATCTTGTTGGTGGAAGTATTAGGTCGATTGATTGCAAGAAAGCGATCTCAGGGGATGTGGAATGTCATTGAGATTGCTAGAGGGGTGGAATCGACTACACATTCTTAGTTTGCTAATGATACTTGCCTTTTCGGAGTGGCTTCCATGCAAGAAGAAATGGTGATGAAACAAGTTCTTGATAGATTTAGCTGGGCCACTAGATACGAGGTCAATTGGCAAAAGTCGGAGATATACTTTTTTCACACTGAGGTAGGCACTCAGAGGGTCATTGCTAGACTCTTTGGCATCAGAATTGGACATCTCCCAGGGAAGTTTCTTGGTATGCCACTCTTTGTTGGAGTTGGTAAGATGGAGATTTGGAAAGAGCTAATTGATGGTTGTAAAGCAAAAATGGAGGGTTGGAAAAGCAAATGGCTCACATTGGCCAGTCGCATTTTAATGTTGAAATCAGTAATCTCGGCAATGCCAATTTTTTCCATGGCTTGCTTCAAACTTCCAGGCATGATCATCAAGAACATTCAACAAAAAATGAGGAAATTCCTGTGGAATGGTAACCAGGATTAGGACAAAATTCCTTTAATGGCTTGGGATAGAGTTTGCAAACAGAAAGGGGGTGGTGGTGTGGGGCTTCGTGATTGGAAGTTAATCAATGAAGATATGGGGGCGAAGTTGGTGTGGCAGATGTATAGTAAGTCAGAGCAAAGATGGGTACAAATTCTTCAGGCCAAGTACCTGGACAATGAAGATAGGGAGAGAATACTCACGGTTGAAAATCCCACTAGAGGATCTGCCCTTTGGAACTTTCTAATGAATTGTAGAAGCCTAGTTACCAATCACCTGACATGGTGAATAGGAGATGTCCATAAGGCTAGTTTTTGGCAGCATTCTTGGGATGAACGCCCATCCTTGGATGTCGGGGTTCCTCCGCGGATTGTTCAAAAGACCACCCAACAATGGGGAGACAAAGTGAGAGATTTTCTGGTCCCAGAATCATTCGACCTGGGACAAAGAATGACTTGGAAGGATCCCAGCGATCTGGATTTGGGGGAGGATGATCAAAGGATGTTGAGGAATATCCTAGCAAGTAGAGAGGTGACGGGTTCCAAGGAGCAAGATGAAATCATTTGGTGTGGTGCAAAGAGTGGAATTTATTCTGTCAAGATGGGGTACGCCTTGTTGGAGGAAGATGTTAGGAAGGTGGATTGGGAAGAAAAGATATGTTGGAACAACACTTGTCTACCCAAAGCAGGTGCGTTCTCATGGCTGGTGGGTAACAGTCATATTTTGACCAGGGATATACTTAAAAGAGTGGGGTTTGCAGGTCCCTTCCATTGTGTGCTTTGTAAGAAGGAGGAGGAAGATGTGGACCATCTTTTTCTGGGATGCAAATTTTCCCAAGAAGCATGGCGATTCGGGTTGCAAAGGCTAAGTTGGAAGGGGCCGTTGGCAAGGAACCTGAGAGATTGATTGGAATCATGGCCAGTTTTGAACAATTCTTCAACTTTTACTGCAATTTGGAAGGTCATGCCATCAACAGTAATGTGGGAAGTTTGGAAAGAATGGATTCGACGGTTCTTTGAGGATAAAACATAACCCATGGAGCGATTTCTGATCAGATTGGAGAGGGCAATTTCAGAATTAGTCTCTAATGTTGCTTCCTAGGTAAATCTAGCGAAAACCCCATTCACTCAGTTTGATGTTGGTATCCTGGTGGGCTAGCCTTTGATCAAGTTCAGGCCTGCTAATGGGCTTTTGAGGGCTTATCCTCCTAGGATTGTTGGAAAAATTCATGTGTGGACATCACCAGACAAGGGATGGATCAAAATCAACTTTGACAGGGCATCCAAGGGGAATCCCGGGATCTCCGATGCATGGGTCATTGCTTGAGATGATAAAGGTAGTATTTTAGCATTTGGAGCAAAGATATTGGTGGATGGAACTAACCATGAAGCTGAGTGTCAGGTGACAATTGAAGCAATTCTTATGGCAAAAAAATTGGATGTGAAAAAACTACACCTTGAAGGGGACTCCCAGATAGTGGTGAATGACATCATTAGGGGTAGGATGGATGCTTGGCACCTGGATAAACATATCAAAAGAATACATGACCTCCTAAATGGGTTTGAGGACTTTAAAGTATCGCATGTTCTAAGGGAAGTGAATGCAGAAGCGGATGTGCTCTCAAACGTAGGTGCAGATGGTTCCTTGGCTGAACATTTTAATTTCTTTGAAGACTTAAGGGATTTGGATCCCTTAGAATTTGTATGAAGAAGCGTTGAGTATGAAAGGGGAACCCAAGAAGTTGTGAAAAGCTATGTGTGAACCCATTCTAGATATGCATGTTGAGGGTTGGGGAAGGCTTATGTGGATTGAGTACACTACAATGGCAGCAAGTAGAGAAAATGGTGGTGTAGGTGCAATTATGATAGTGAATGGAACTTTGGATTTGCTGGCGATGTGTAGTGTGAGGTGGTGCGTGTAGTGTAATAAATGGAAGGAGTGGCAGCATTTTGTGACATTGTGGTCCTCATTTTTTGGCATTTTGAAGAGGGATTACAATTTCCTTTGCGAGCATTATTTCTTGGCTATGGCAAGGGAACGATGGAATCGAATTTCTTGCTGCTCACTCTGGGCCAAATGTCTGCCTTTCAAGGCCCTATTTCAAGCCATCATCTAAATAATGTATTTAGGGTGGACGAGGAAGAATTTTGGACAGTTGTTCGTTTGATGTTTGGAGACGAATTCCTGGACACTGACTGTCACTCGTGAACTAATTTGGATGTACCATCCTTGTTTGTGGCACTAGCGTTGATGGTGGGAAGTTCAACGGAGGAGGTGACACGGGTGGCATCTCTAGTTCTGAGACCAAAATGGTCAGTTGGCCTGGCGGAGTTGGTGGAACGTGCGGAGTTGGTGTGGGTTTGTGAATGGAGAAAGGGTGGTGGAGGTGCTTAGGTGGGCAGAATGATGCAATGCAGCCTCTAGTGGTGTGGTTGGCCTCTCACTCAGTTAAAACCCAGTTGGTTGATGCAAGGAAAGGGTGGCAGGATCTACTGGACTTTGTGTGGAAGATGGGTCTGATGGAGCATGCAAAACTGCGCGGCAAGCAGACCCCGGTGAAGTCATAGGCTTCGATTGGTGAGGATGGGTGGTCGATGGTGCAACATCAAATCCCATGAAAGATTGCAAAGATCGTGGAATGTAGCAAGTTGCGAGAAGGATGACTAGGAACCATGACCAATGCTGGGATGGCGCAGTCTAATGCAAGACCCAATCATGCCATCCCCAATTTCTCCAAGGAGGAGGCCCTTGGATAGTTCCGGTAGGATGGTTTCATGAGGAATTTTTGTTAGTAGGTCATTGGTTTTTTGGTGGTTTTTCACTGATATAAGGAATGTAACCTTAGTGGTAGGCATAGCTAGTGTTGTTTTTCTATCTCGGGTTTCATTTTGAGTTTTGTATGGGCGAGACCCCATATAGTCTTATGATAGTGGAAAAGCTGCAAAGCAGTTGAAGGCATGTAATTTTCTCCTTTCAATCAATACAAATATTAAACATGTTATCGATAAAAAAAATAGAATTATTCATTTGAATTTTAGTTTAATTATTTTTTAAAAATTAATTAAATATTTTATTTAATTTTAAAATTTTAAAATATATCTATGAATAATAAAGTGTTATAAATTGTTCACAATCCCTTTATTTTTATAAAATATATAAAATAGAAATAAAGTTATTAACAACTAAAAATAAATCTATTAAATTTACAATAGGTTAATAGAATTTAGATTATTATTATGAATTTTTAAAGATAAAAATTATGTATTTGAAAAGTGGTTATTTGTAAATTGAATTTTAAGATTAATAACTATTTATTATTTATAAACTTGATATATTGTAAACTAGCCTATATATATAGAAATATATATAAAGAAAGCCAAGAGATGTCGAGGCTTTCATTTCATATTTTTACTAAAAATGTAATTTATTGTGTTTTTTTATAAAATGAAAGCCTCGATATTCTAGGCTTTCTATATATATATAGGCTAGTAGCATTTGCAGGCACAGTTGTAAAGAAATTAAATTATTAAATATTTATTTGTATTTGATTTACTTTTCAGTTTTTTTAAAAATTAGTATTCAATTTTCTATCAATTAATTATATTTAGATTGAATTTTATATAGGGTTAGTGGTAAGGTGAGGTTAAATTTCAGGTGTAGAATTCGCTAAAGGTAAGTCACAATATGATTAGCCGCAATATAATTTTTTTATTTAAGGTTTATTTTCATTTAGTGTTAGGGTTATAGTTTAATTTAATTGCTGTTCAATTTGGTTAAGTGTTAAAGTTATGGTTTAGTTTAGTTCAAGTTTTGGGTTTAATTTAATTTATGATTATAGTTCAATACTTTTTATATGGTTAATGTTCAATTATTATTTTCTATTTAAGTGTAGGTCTACATTTCAAACCAATTTTAGGTAAAAATGTGGTTTAGGCTTAGAGTTGAGTTTTGTTTAGAGTAAGGGTTATGGTTCAATTTTGTTTAGGGTTTAATTAGGTTTTCATTTATAATTGTAGTTTGTTTATGGCTATGGTTTATTTTATTTTATTGTTAGAGGTAGAATTTAAAATCTTAAAAAAATACCTCTCAAATAGAGAGATCAAACATATTGTTAAAAATTCTTAAATCTATCACTAAATCATAAAACATGTTCTATTGATAAAATAATTAAACTCAACTTGAAACATCTAATAAAAACATATGTAAATGTATATTTTAAATTAAATAAAGTCAATTGAAACATAACTCTCATTCCACATTAAAAACATAAATTTTTATAAATGATTGTGGCTTTCACATTTTCATACAATGTAGTGGACAAATTATTATGGCCACCATATATTAATACAATATAGAGGAATGCAATATAATGATATATAATTTCCATACTTATTAGTTTCAATAAGAAGTTTTGGATCAAACTTTTCTAATTCAATGGTATGTAGTATTTTGCCTTCACTAATATATAATGATACTTTCTCTCCCACAATTAATATGCATCCATTATTATTTACTACTATCCTATAAATTTTCTTAGGTAAATCAATGTGCAAGGGAGACTATATATTTGTTTCTTCACCTTCTTCATTTTATTTTTCTAATTTCCACATTTGATGATATTCTTTGTCAATCGACACAATGCAACTATCACATCCAGCTATTTCCCAAGACATACTAAAACTCTTCCAATGAATCATAACATCAAAATAATTTTCATATGCTTTTGTTTGTACTTCATGAGAGGCAAATTCTTTAGTTGGTGCATACTTTCTAGTAGTAACTGTTGGCGATAGAGTTATCATCCAAGTTGTTGTTCTCAAAATCTGATTCCCTTTTAGTCTCTTGGTAATACAATAATAACTCAGTGTGTGAGAGAGAAAACAAAGGAGAAAGAAATTCCAGAACAACATATGACAAGGTTTGAATAACCTTCTACACTTCGAACTTATCCAAAGTTCAGGTGGGTATACCTTTTGTGAACTAAATTCACACTTTTAAAAGACAAATCCATAGTAAACCAGTCCAAAAACCAGTGGATCTTATCACCTCAAAACCAACTGAAATAAAGAAATAAAACTTGTACTCATGTTTAGTATTGATCTGCAAGATATGTAATAGACAACGTTGATCTACACCAGTGCCTTATCCAGGGTCACAGAGTCATCTAAGTTCAAACAATACTTCCATAATCAAATATCTCTACATATCCCATTAGTTTGGCTTCTGCAGATCCCTATACGTGCCTGACACACATAAGAATTTATTTATACCAAACTAAACTGTGTTCATCAAAATTCAAGGTATCCCACAAAGAATTTACTAGTAGAAATGATTCCTACGTATTTAATTCCCCTCTTGAAGAGAAAAGCTAAGAAGCATATCTACTAAAAGTTGCCTTACAACCCATATTCAAAAGAAATAACCCTAGATTACTCATAATGAAACAGTAAACATTTGCAAACATACTTGAAGACAACACAAAGTTTAAACTAAAAACCAATGGTCTATGTATTGATATTTTCTTCTGAAAAGTATTACAAAAACATTTGAATATTCTCCATCAAAACTCGAAAAAGGCTCAGATAAATTTCTGCAGTGTTTTCTTACAATTCCTTGGGATCATTTTTTACTAGTCCTGGTATCCATTTATAATAATATGGATGCACACATAGCTTCGGACTTTCCTAGGAGAGTTTGTTACAATCATTACTTCTTAAGAAGAAGTTACAAAACCTTTTACAAATGCGGTTACAAGTCTCTTTCAACATCCACGACTTCTTCCTCTTGTTGTTCTGTTGCAACACTTTCTAACTGCTCCACATCAAGCACCACATACTTTCTTGTCCATTCCTGATACACCTCATCAATAGGCCATGAGAAGTTAATTACTTTTGTTTTTGTCTTGGCTAATCTTTTCCAAGAATTCCTCATTTTATTGACCTCTGAATTCAAAAAACCATAATGAGATTTGATTTTCTCAATCTCCTCAATTGTTTTGACAAATATGGAGGCATCCTCTGATTTAACAATTCCTTTTATTCTTAGTGATAATTTGGCTTCTAATTCCTAAGACATATTTGTTTGTCCTTTAATTGGGTTGGGCTAACAAAACCTCCTGGGAGTAACTCAAAAACTTGATCAATGTACTCTTTCTTGTACAAGTTGATCTTTCTATCTGCATTATCCATGCCTTTTGCCAACTTTACTAAATCCTTTGTCATATCATTAGTAGATTTAATAATGGGGTCAGCCCCTGCCTCATCATAGGATACACAAATCAGTTCTATATCCTGTTCTCTGGGTCTCCATTTATCAAAAATAGGCATTAAAACAACCTTGTCCCTATTTAACTCATTCCACATTTCCAAAATCTTACTCATGTTATTATACATTAGTGAAGACCCTATATTGCCAGCAAAACTTAAAATTGTAGCCCTTACTCTCTCTTCATATTTCTTTGCATATAGGGCCTGAGCCTGTTTTAAATTCTCCAACTCATGGGGAGTGATCTCAATCAACTGAGAACTAGAAGGTGTTGGAGATGGTGGGAATTCAATAATGGGGCTGGTAGGTGGAGGTCTTGCAGGAGAAGAGGAGATCATCAATGTTGAGGACTCACCTTGATGGTATTGTCCTGCCAACTGGCTTTGTAACTTGGCGATGATGCTATCTTTACCTCTTACCTCTTCCTTG
Source organism: Cryptomeria japonica (assembly GCF_030272615.1). Taxonomy (NCBI): domain Eukaryota; kingdom Viridiplantae; phylum Streptophyta; class Pinopsida; order Cupressales; family Cupressaceae; genus Cryptomeria; species Cryptomeria japonica. The sequence goes on along the minus strand of NC_081414.1, from coordinate 224,262,181 downwards.
GCATTGTTGTAAGCTTTTAAAACCGTCTCCAACTTAACTTGGAGATCTACCTTTTCCTTAGCCTCTCTTTTTGCTACTGCACCACTAAACTTTCCAGTCTCCAGCATAGTGCTAGCAGCTTCCACTACCCTAGTGCTCTACACTCTTTTCACTATCATTCCTCCAAGGTAACTTGACCTTGGGGTGTCCTTATTCCTCTTATTTTCATCTCTTTTAAGACACCACATGACCAGTGCAGCATTATCTTTGTTGAAAGTGACTCCCTCCATAGGTTTGGTCTCCTTTCTTACTGCCTCTAAAACCAATGCATCTGCTATGTCCCATTCGGGGAGAATGAGTACCCCAGCCTGTGCTACCATGTCTCTTCCCTGCTCAGGAGTGATGGTCTTAAACTCATCAACCATTTCTTGCTTTATCTCTTCCTCCACCATAGCTGGATCTTTGTGGGGTTTCTCACCTTTCCTCTTTTCACACCTAGCATTAAATTTATCAATATTCTGCTTCCACACAAATTGCATGAAAGCTCCTGATGTGACAAAGTTATTATCAGCCAAGAAAACCTCACTGGCTTGTTTGATCTCAAGATCCCACTCTTGGCCTTTGAACTCATTAGTAGTGATGTTCATCTCAGCAGTAAGGGGCTCTTCTGGCATTCCCTCTTGTAGACACCCAAAAATGGTCAACGCTTGCAAGGTCATATTTTAACATTTGCGCATTGCCTCATTTTAGGTTTTTGCGTCGCATTAACATTTCTCCTATGTCACGCATTTGGTCTTTATCATTTGCGAACATCGAGTCATTCTTCTACATTCTTCAATCATCTCGTCCTCAAATTTGGTCTTGTCGACAACATTATCCAGTCATGATTTTGATCGATCTTATCTTGTTGCATCAATATGCGTGCTAATTTGTCATCATTTTGGACATCGCCAATCCTAATTAGGGTTTTGTCCTCCTGTCAATCTTATCAATCGTATCATCAATCTTATCATTTTGGACATTGTCAATCCTAATTAGGGTTTTGTCCTCTGTTCGATCTTGTCATTTTGGCGACCAATTTGTCATCGATCGTGGTCATTTCCAATTATGTTGTCTTGCAGTCTATTTTGTCAACCTTGTCATTTTGTGACCGATTTGTCATCGATCATTGTCTGTCTCAATTATGTCAATTTGGATCAATTTGTCATTGTTCCTCGTCAATTGGCGCATTTATCAAATCATTTTGTCACATTGGTCATTTATCAATTCAAATCATGACATTAATTATCTTCAATCAAGACCTAATTGTCATTTTCGCATTTCTAATTCGTCTTCTAGGGTTTTATGATTTGGTCATTTAACCTAATTTGTCATTTCTTCCTTTACGATTAATAAATTACTTATTAATCCTAAGTCCTTTCTTTACAATTAAATCTTTATTTAATTGGCTAATTATTCCTCTTTATGAGTGAATTAATTAATAAATGAAAAATTATTGATTGATTCACTAAATCCTAATTTCCAATTTTTTAATTTCTAATTCCTAATTTGTCATCAATTTCAATTTTCTAATTTCTCAAATTTCTAATTTCTTTTCCCTCCTATTTCATCTCCTAATTCTATGGGAGTGACATTTCAATTTGTCATAAATTGTCATAATTGATAATCAATCAATTTGACATAGAATGTGTCATAATTTGTCATCAAATTGTCAATCAATCAAATTGTGCATGGAAAGTGCATAATTTGTCATAATTTGTCATATTAATTTGCAATTTCCATTTGAATTGCATCATGCCAATCTTGTCATTTATCCAATTTCTCTATAAATTGGATGTTTTTTTCAATCAAAGCCCTTCAATCATTTCATGAATTCCGAATTGCTATCAAACTACCGAACTTTCATTTTTAGTACTCTTGAGCCTTTTGCTTTCAAATGTGTGAGCACTTGTAGGTGAGATCCACAAACCCATTGAAGAGGAAAGAACAACAATGGAGCCGCATGGAAGGAGTATTCAATCTTACATCTGGTTTGCATAATGTTTTCTTTTGAATGCTTCGTTTTCATACCTCTATTGAATGTGCTTTGGAATTAGGTTCATTTCAATGAGTGTTCTTTTGATTGAATTATAATGTCTTGTGTTTTGATTGATATACTTATCTTGTTTTGATTGATATACTTATCTTGTTTTGATGATTCCTCCACCATAGCTGGATCTTTGTGGGGTTTCTCACCTTTCCTCTTTTCACACCTAGCATTAAATTTATCAATATTCTGCTTCCACACAAATTGCATGAAAGCTCCTGATGTGACAAAGTTATTATCAGCCAAGAAAACCTCACTGGCTTGTTTGATCTCAAGATCCCACTCTTGGCCTTTGAACTCATTAGTAGTGATGTTCATCTCAGCAGTAAGGGGCTCTTCTGGCATTCCCTCTTCCACTTCATCATATGTGTATGCTATCTCTCCAAGATTGCCTAACTGTAAGAGTTGCTCGGCTGCTGCCTATTCATCTCCTATATGAATAGGGGATTGAGATGGGGAATACAAGGGTTCATCAAATTGTACTTCCTTTCCCACTCTTTGTTTCTTTGGGCTATCTTGAATGTCAATGACATCCTGTATCTTCCTCTTCCCTTTTGAGGTAGAAGGCTCCCCTGTTGTTGGCATCAACACACTGTAGTTGGACTTCTTATGCAACATGTAATCACCAGGAGGGATTGCTCTGGTAGATGCAAACCTATTTAGAACTAGTCTTGCTTTCTCAAGGTTGTTCTTAATTACAACCTCCCTCTTTTCTTTCAATATCTGCATCACATCCTCAAAACAAAGAATTAAGAATTTTATCTTCTCTTCCAAGGGGTGAAAGCTAGACAAAGGGTCATAGCTTGTGTGCAATCTGAGTTAGGAGATCCACATCCATGAATACTCTAGGGACCACCAATTTGCCTACATCCAGCTCCCAGATACTATTCATTGGGGTTGGGGAATTTCTCATACCAAATCCAACCTTAAATAATCCCAACCTAGACAACCCAATTTGAGGGTCTCTTAGCCAATTGCCTTTGTCATACAATCCCTCTCCTATTTTTAGGCGAGGAGCTCTTGGCACTAGTTCTTTTACCTTTGCTGCCACATTAGTTGACATTGTCAACTGTTCTAAGAAATCATCACAGATAGCCCTCTCCTGGTAATTAACCTTTCCTAAGAATTCTCTTTTAGGTACCATCTTAAAAACTATGCAAGCAATTTAATTACTAGCCCCAACTATTTTGTAATAAATCAAAACCTCAATTAAAACACATTGTCAAGTAATTGCCAAACAGGAGTACAAGAGAACCAGTTTTTTGCTTGAAGAAATCTGCTTTGCAACTGAAGAAATTTGCTCTGCAATTGAAGAAATTTGCTCAGCAACCGCTTCTCTGCAACAACTCTTCAAAATGATGCCTTCATTCAATTGATACGAAATCATATATGGTAGATGGGCTCTTAACTGCGACATTGATACCGCATGCTTCGGTCGTCCCTTCAGAATTGAATTCATAGAAGAATTCAAAAATTTCGCTCCAACGGGTCATAACATGCTTGTATTTTTTCCTTTTCACTCTTTCGCCATTTCGCAGAGCATAACATCCTCACAATTTCGCTTAACGAAATCGCACCAGCCATCCAATCAAATGAGACTTGATTGGTCTTTACACTGTCTTAACCTCTCTGCCTTTGCATCGGGCCCTACCTCTTTTTGCCATTTCACAATTTTTATCCCCCGAGCATTTTCCTTTCGCGAAGCTACGCCAAGCGTTAGATGAAACTCTAACTGCTCGACCTTTAACTCCTACCGGGACCGTCAACTTTTTCACTAACCATGCCTCATCTTGACGGCTAACGATTTTTCACTATTTCACAGGGGTTAATCCACTTCCAACTTCGGGCCACGAAACAACGAGAAGCATTGGATTAATCTTGAGATGAACATCTTTTAAGTGAGACCTTTATTACTTACCCCACTTATTTACTGGTTAACAAATGCCACGTGGCATTTGGCCATTAGCCCTGGAAAAATCTTCGGGTTTAGTTAAGAGTCAGCCATGTGTCTTACTTCCCATATAACCGTCGGTTACACCTTGGCGGGCCCTTAATCACCTTTTGAAACTACATGTCAATCGACACATCACCATCAAGCTTTACAAGAAACAACAGCTATCAATACACGTCATGCTAGGAAGAACCTTTCTTTATCTTTCGCCATTTCCCAGGCCTTAATCCTCAGTTGATTTGCAGCCATGAAACAATGAGAACCCTTGGATCAAAATAGAGTTGATCCTCTTTTACCTTTATGCCTTATCTATTCTTCGGGCCCACTAGCTCTTTTGCCATTTTGCAAACCTTAAAACACTAGCATCTTACCTTCATGAATTCATGCGAATCGTTAGATCATATCAAACTTGCTTGATGCTTAACAACCTACTTGAATCTGGCAGACGTGGGCCGTCTGACTGAGCTTTGTCCATCTGGTGTCTAGTCATTTCCGAATTGACATGTTAACTTTTTATTTGCTGAGAGAAAACATTGGGATCCACCTCATACTTGCCACCTGTATCTGCTAGGTCACTTCTTATCCCGCAACATGACTCATCTTCTTGGGCCCACCCATTAGTCCTTAAATCCAATTCACTGACCACTTTGATTTTTGGCCACATGCTATTATCTTACTTGCCATCTCAACCAGCTAGACTGCTTGCTTGGAACATCATGTCATTTCGCTGTTTCATGATAGCTATCTTTTGAGCATCTTTCTTTCATGAAACTGTGCTAGCCGTTAGATCTTGAGAACCTACGCATCTGTTATGCCTCTTATGAACCTCTTTTGCTTGGGCCAAAAAACCTTTTGCTATTTCGCAGAGCATAACATGTGAGCATCTATCAGCCATGAAACAACGTGAGCCATTGATTTCTTTTAAACTTGATCACCTTTTAGCCATGGGAAAGTCTTCACCGCCGGGTCCCACCAAACCTTTTCACCATTTTGCGAAAGGTAATTTACTCGCTCATTTTGGCTGCGAATCAACGCTAGCCGTTAGATTCAAAGCGAGCTGGAGTCTCTTTAAACTAGATCCAATACACACAATCGAACATGATTTTTCCTTTCACTATTTCGCATAGCTTAACACACTCACAACTTCACCTAATGAAATGGCAAAAGTCATAGATTCATCTGGAAGTTGCGCGACACTTACTGGACCCGACAACATTAGAAGGAAAAAGACATAAGGCATAAATTTTTTATGATTATTTAATGACCGCCTAGGCAAATAACAAAGGGGGGGACATTTCACACGACCCCAAGACCCATTACTTAAGTGAATAAAGTAACGTAGGAATAGAAACCAGAGGGTTTTGATCAGACATTTGAGCGATTAAAACTAAAAACCCTTAACCCTTAAGGACCTAACACAGATTTGAAGCAATTAATAGCGGGCCTAACTCAAAATTTCAAAAGCTTAGCCTGATGGGAAAAGAAAACCCATTTCTTAAACAGTGATAACACAAGTTTATGTTGCATAATTGAATTCAACGATCTCGCCATTGTTTGTATGATTTCTCATCCAATAAAATCTTCCTTTACAACAAAAACCTCTTCCCAAAGGATAGTATGAATTTTCAACAAATATTTGATTCCATGAATATGATTTTGACTCATAAATTTCAATATAGCTTCGACCTTTATAGTTTTTGAAGTATTGTCCAAGCAAGATTATAAGCTGATTAATAGAGGAGACATAACTTGTTGCCATAAAATCAGTACGTATTGTCGTTGTAATATCCCTGATAGAAGAAAGCTATGTCCAAGATGGATAACTTGCATTTGATTTGTCATATATGTAGAAATTGAAATCAAAATCTTTTATCCATTTTGAGCAACAATAGATATTATTAGATACCATATCTATGAACTTACAATACTTTGGGAATTTTGTTGTAGGTACCCTATAAAATCTACATCACCTTCGATGACGCATGATTTTATCCTTTTTGTTTCAAATGAGACAAAGTGCAATAAAAATTACTTCTTGGAGAAGAAACATCTGAAAATATGTTTCCCAAAGTGGCAATATTTGAAATGATGTATTTCCATCTCTTACATACCAATTTCATTCTTGACAAATGTCTGGTAGACAATTGTTTTGTAATCATTAACACCAATTTTTCTAGTAAGTCTTCCCACGTGCATTTTTGTTTTCTATCCTCCATCAAACTTGCAACAAGTGAACACATTCAATTGTTCTAAAACATTTTTCAAAGAAAAATAGAATGGAGAATGATTAGAAAACTTTAATTTTAATAGATACTATGAGAATTAGGATTAAAGTTATATTAGTGTTATTGTAATTGTTGAAGTTATTATTAGTAGTTACAATAATGACAGGGTTACAATTAAGTTAGTTACATTACATTTTTTTTTAATAAAATTATACATAAGAATGGCGATGATTTTTTTACTGTGGCAACCATATATTTGTTAAATGTATTCATATAATTCATAATCTTTTATGATTACGATATTTGTAGGTTTGAAAAATAAGTTATGGATCAAAGCATACAAAGACCATTAAAAAAAAAAATGATATTACTGTATATTGGAATGAACTAAATAAATGAAAATTTCATTATAGAAATATACAATACTTTTTAAAATATAGTACATGAAGTTGTTTCTAAATCTTTTAGTCTTTTCTCTTCAACTTTTTCATTTTTCTACTTGCTTTCCCTTTTTCATTTTTTCATATCGATCATACGTGAATGGTGGAATTATTCTTAGTCCTTCTAAAGACTTTACACGAGATATTGCCACAAATGTCATTCATGTTCTTTCAGTTGGACCTATATCAATTGTGACTTTTGCAAGTGTTAAACCTTGTGACTTATGTATCATCAATGCCCATGCCAATCTCAATAGTATCTGAATTGTAGATCCTCTTTATGTTGCACTAATGGGAATTGTTTGTGGATTTTCATAATCAAATGGTAATCCTGAGTAATTATCAAACTTAACGGTTACATATAATGGAGGTTCAAGAGGCATACTTCCAGGTTTGTATACAATATTTTGAACATATCCTAAAGCACCATTTACAAGACCCGCTTCTATCCATAGATTAGAAGTTAACATTACTCTTGCATTTTTACAAACCAACAATTCCATATCAAGTTCATCATGAAATTTTTCTTCTTGTGCATTGAGAGTTCCAACTTTTGTTGCAATACTACGTGCTACAGGTTCTTTTAGAGAATATAATTTCTTCTTGTTATGATTGTGAACATTGTCATTTGTGGAGAACAAATGAACATTATTGTTGAAATCTTCATTAATTGGTATAGTCATGTTTGTGTTGGATCTTGACATCAACAACTTCCAGTCATTAATAGTGGGGTGTGCATCTCTCAAGTTTGTCAATAGATCACGAAATTGCTTTTGTTGAATATCTTCTCCCTCTTGTCTAAATTTTTTTCCAATTTTACCACAGTTTTGAAGTCTTCCCATAGTAGTTTTGATCATCTCTTGCTAGCATATGCTGGTTTGTCTTTAACTGGAGGTAATTGACCCAGACCTCCAACTAATATCATAGAAATACCTCCAAAAAAATGATTTACATTGTTTAATATATTGTATAATATAAAAGTGTTTATATTATATATATAAATTGCATTTATTATAGTAAATTTTTAATCTAATAATTTTTAATTATATATTTACCTCTAAAGTTGAGATTTCCATTTTCTAGAAATGCTTGACAAAGTCTACAATCTATGTTTTCCAACAATTTCTCTCCAATGAAACTCATTTCATCAATCAATATGTATTTTACATGACACATCTCTTCTTGAAAAGTTGTCAATTTTGTTCCATCTAATAGAGCAAAATCTTTTATTGGAATTCTCAACTTGGAATGAATTGTTGATGCTTTTATGTTGAATGTTGCTACTACAATTGGTGCTAGTAGTAGAAGAGGCAATTTATTAGGCATGGCTGAATTTTTCAGAGCTTCACTGATTGCACATATCAAATATGACTTTCCTATTCCCGATGTTACTTGAAATATCATATACAATGAATTTACATTTTAAATCATATGATAGTGTAACATAATAATGTGAAATGCTTTCTGTTTCTTTTCACTCAAGCTTCCATAGTTGATACATTGTGGTATATCATCATATATAAGGCACCCATCATCTCTCATTTTATTGATAAAATTGATTGCTTCAGTTGTGTATTCATCACCTTGATATTTGTTAGACCAATTTGTTTATCTATTAATATCCTTCTTCCCAACATATCTATTTCAGAAGCTTGCATTATTTGACCATGATGCAGTCTAGATATGATCTCTCATTCATGCTCTGTAGTGTTTTCATTAACAAATTCATTCTGTTCAATTTCTGAATCAATCATATTGTCATCATTTTCTATATTGGGTCTTCACTCAACATGTCAATGGTTATAATTCAATGACTCCCAATTTGATATTATGGAGCCATTATCAAAACCAATATCCATTCTTATGTCACGAAAAGGTTTGTACAACAACAATTCTGAATAATAGAAATCAACAAAAAATTTTGAGTGGCATGAAGGAATGGATAGGAACCTTGGAAACACTCTAACTATTGCTACTTTTTCCCTAAGTTTCCATTTGTTAGCACTTTTTCGTTTAACATTATATATCCACAATCTAGCTGCATCAATCATTGACAGATCTTCCATAGAGAATGGTCTTGTTTTATATCCATCAATGAATGATTTTGTTTGTACTTCATTATCATTCTTGTCGTTTACAGCTACAGGTTTGAATACTTCACGTGAGACATTGAGATTAACAAATCGTCTACTGCTTTCAACCAATGGAAGTTCTAATAGCATGTGAGATGTTTCTTGAGCTCCAACATCTCTTTAGTTTCATTTAGAAGTTTCCTATATGCTTTTGCTGCTAGATCATCTAGGTTCTCTATATTTGCAAGACGTATTAGCATTTGTTGGTACGTTTCTGAGCTTTTTTCTACTTTTGCTGCATATTTTGCAATATATTTAATCACTGCATGTTTTGAGAGAACAGGTTGCCAATCTATATTAGCTCTTCATAGTTTCAATATATAATGGTTGTGTGAATTCACTCTGTCATCGTTTCTTGTTGCTTCAAATTTCTTTTCACCACTGTCTTTGTCCTCATGTAATTTTGAGCCATGTAAATTTAAAGTCTAGGGAGCATTGTACCTACAATTTATATGAATGAATTTTCTTTAATACTTTTCTCTAATAATATATTTACTATATATAATTACAGTTTGTTTAAGTACATACCTGCAAACCATTCTTCCTTTTTTCTTTCTTAAGCATGCCCCTTCTCTACAAATTGTATGCCTTTATACGGTGTTTAAAATTTCTTCATAATCTCGATCAATATCTATTTCAACAAGTTGTCTGGTATTTTTTAAACATGGATGTTGGAAGAAATTCTGAAATGCCTACAATAAGAAATATAAAGTTAATTAATTTTCTTATGTATAAAGTATTAATATTTCCATTACATTACATGATTTTTTGAAAATAATTGTAATTATACCTGTATGTTTTGTTGATGAATATTTGCTCTTGGATTCCATGCATGCACAATGTTGTGGAAATATCTTTCAACAGTTTTAATTTCTTGTTCATTAGACCATTCTATAGTATCCATATCTGGTGCTCCATGTATCCATAAAAATCCATGAACATGTGGTGATCCCATATGTTGCCACTCATATAGATGCACCAATAGTCCTTCACATTGAAACCTTTGTCTAGTATTTCTTTTCTAAAGTGTGAATGCTTAAGTGCATGTAGTGGGTGACTATGTGAGGGTAGTCGATAACATTTTGTTTCCTCCAAAGTTGAGCTTCATGTGCATTTGTTGGCATTGTTCTTGACATTAGTGCATGTAGGTCTAGCCAATACAAATCAGTTGCACTTAGTGTGAAGAATATTGTTGGTGTTCCGATTTGATGTAGCATGTCAAATAATTCTGCTTTGCATTTTTTCCAATATAATCTAGTACCTCTTAATGTTGTCCCAAATCGCATCCACTTATCAGCTAGGTGTGAAGTTGGCAATTGTTCCATGTGTTCATGTAGTTCATTTATGGTGTTAGGCAACTCTTGTAGGTTTCTTTTTGCAAATACAACACTTAAATTTTGCACACGATGCCTCATTATCATATTCATCATATAGTACCTAAATCTTGGGTGTTTGTCGAAACAATGATCCCTATAGTGAAGCAAATGCTTAACATACTCATCCAGGTTTACTCATCTTATTCAGGGTTCTAACCAGTCACATCTACAATCAGGAAATGGTGTAGGGAATGCCATGTCAAGTAATCTTGATGTAACATATTCATTAATTAGAGACATGCCAATCAATCATTCTAAGAGGATCTGCATGTGGGTTATTAATCCATCCATGGATTAATTCCATTTCTTTTCGATCATTAGGTGGTCTTGATGCCATTGATATTGTATGATCTATCATGTTACTTTCATCTATTTCTATAATTGGATCAACAAATATTATTTGATTTGAGTTAGAATCCACCTCCATATGCACTATTTTAATTTGCCTAAAAATATTGTGTTCACAATCTCTTTCCACATCATTTAGAGCATTAACATCAATTCTAATGTCAGAATAAAACTTATCACATTTTACTTTATATTGTAGTGCTTTGTATACATGATCTCTATTAACTATAAAATTATAATTTGTGCCACGTTGATCTCTTTAGAGAACAATAATTATTGGCAAATCTTTGATTGAATGAGGAAGAACTTTTGCAATCCATTCAATATTTTGTGGAAAACTTATTGTGTGACCTTTATATTTATATTGACCACCTGTTGCATGTGTCACCTATAAAATAGGATTTACACGAGCAATCAACATTTCTTCTACTTGAGTTAGATTAGAGTGTTTTGTAGGTTGTGGTCCTGGATCCATGTTATTTGAAAAAGAGAATCTGTTATTTCCTTTGTCTTGTAGACACTTATTGCAAACAAGACCTGCTGATGTGTGCACGACTTTTATTCCAAGGTAACATTCTTGACAAACATAGCATATTGTTCGAGAAACCAAACTATCTATTTGGTGTCGAAACATGAATTGTAGATTTTTAAAATAATTTTGAAGGACTCCATTATGATAGGGGAAATTTTGTTCATTATTTTCCCTTCTTTCATTTTCATGTAGAAACTCATTGGATATTGATTGTTCATTGCGATTTCAATGTTCTTCCCTCTGAACATCTGCCATTCATTCCTTTTGCCTTTTTCTATATTCTCTTAGATATGCTCTTCTATATTCCCTTTGGCATTGTCTTCTTTCCTCTTCAAATGAAATATTAAAGCTTTCATGTGGAATAGATTGAAACTGTTGCCTTTCATTTGATTGGCAGTTATGTTGTTCACTATTTTCTGTTTCAAAAAAAGCACATTCTTCTAGATTTTGCTGACAATATGTTCTTCCTTCTTGACAGGTTTGGTTTTGTAATTGTTTTGTTATCTCTACTCTTCTTATATTATAACTTTGTTTGTTTGCTTCATTACAATTTATATGTTGCTCTTCCACTTCAACATTTTCCCTTTGTTCACATTTTTTTTTTTTCGATATTCTGTTTGATATCTCCTCTTATAGTCCCTTTGATATTGTTTTTTTTCTTCCTTAGATTGAAATCTAATGTTTTCCTCTAGCACAGTTACCATAAAAGCACATTGTTTTGGATTTTCCTAACATTTTGTTCTTCCTTCTTGACAGGTTTGGTTTTGGTAATTGTTGTTTTGTTATCTGTACTCTTCTTATACTATAACTTTGTCTGTTTGCTTCATTACTATTTATATGTTGCTCTTCCACTTCAACATTTTCCCTTTGTTCATGTTTTCTTTTCTGATATTCTACCTGATATCTCCTCTTATAGTCCCTTTGATGTTGTTTTCTTTCTTCCTCATATTGAAATCTAAAATTTTCCTCTGCCATAGTTGCAAAATAATTTCCATTAAGAATAAATTGATAAATAAAAAGATATCTATAATTCATTAATTATGTTGCATTAAATTGAACATATGTGTTTCATCAAATTTGTAAATTCATTAACTCAATTGGATTGTATTAGGGGAAAACATAATCGGGGAAATAGATGAACTTCTCATTTAATTTATACAATAATTATATAAATGAAAAGGTCAAAATTATCATATTTTTTCAAATGTTGTTGAAAACGTGAGAAACATTACATCCTTTTTTTTACAACGTTTCTTTTGACAATATTTGACAACATTTTTAAAAAAATTTAATATCAATTTTTTTACAAATTAAAATGTTTGTTCAATATTTATGATGTTTTTTGAGGAATGGAGCATAGTGTTATTCAAGCCATTTTCATCTTCTCCCATTTGCTATTTAAGCTTGAACTCCATGCACTTTTCATCATACTTATCAATTATAATCATATTGTGAAATGTGCTAATTATAGTCTTTCTAAAATTAATCTAAAGTTCGCCGTACCTTATTAAATATTTGACTGTTTATCATTGAAATCTTTGTCAAAACCAAACCTCAATACACAAATTGCAAAGTAGACATTATTTAGAATTAGTGCATAGAACTTATATGAAATCAATTGCATGTTCGAACAAATGTACAATTTGTTTTTGAAATCTTTACCTAAGAAAAAGAACATAGTTTACATGCCCAACTGATTAATTCATTGGTTGTTCCAAAGAAGAAAGTGATGAAATATATGTAAAGAAAGGCCATGACAAATATATAAAAAATTTATAAAATACAAAACTGAATAAATGATACCTATCTTTATGTGCTAAATTTGGCATATACCATAACCAAGGGTACATTGTTTGCTTTTTTGAGAAACTTTAAGTAGCTCACCTTCAGTTAAATGAACTACACGTTCAGTAATTTCTTCAACCCTGTGTTAGTGAAAGGCGATTAATCAAGAAAATACCTTTATTTATTTATTTTAGTCATTATTTTATTTATATTTATTCGAGATAATAATGAATAAATATTCTACTATATTTAATATTAAATATTTCATGTAACTTCAATCTTCGGCAAGATTTCTAGAATTCATTGATTAACAAATGAATCATGCTAAGTACTATAAATGCATTCGAGGTTAAGGCTTAGGATATTTTCTTCCTCATAAAGCCATACAATCTACATCACATTTTCCCTTCTAAACAACACTTTGCCTCACATGATTCATAAGATAGGAATTAATTTAAATTAATAAAAATTGTCTAGAGATAATTAGTTAACAATTAAAATAATCAAATATACAAATTTATCATTGATAATCCATAACAATTCACACACATATACATACATACACACACAAATTGCACATAAAACATCATAATCACAAAGTCCCACCCACACCACATGACTTTAAAATTGTCACTTACATACAATTAAAGCTTTTAAAAGTTGGTCTAAATTAAATTGTATTTGTGTACATCAAAATAGATTGTGAAATATGTAAATAAATTATAATTTTCTATGACAAGAAAATTTTCTAATAAAGTGTACAATTTTTTTATTAAAGATATTTTATTCAATTTTGAAGATAATTCACTAGATAATAAATATTTTGATAGCTTAAAATAGTGTTTGAAATTTTTTAATTAGCAACTTAAAATTAATGTGATATTATATTTGATAATATGAACTTAAAATCTTATTTACAAGAAAAAATAAATAAAAAAACTCGTGAAATAAACTCTTCCCAAAAAATAAATGGTTTGAATTCTTCTTAATCTTCTGATCTAAATAATCAATATATTAAAAATCATATCTATAGTTCTACATTAGGGCCAAAACTGTGTTTATTTGAGCTTCCAAATTTTTGAATTGGGAAATCCACTTGGAAACATAAACTTTGATATTCTACTTAATTCTCTAAATAGTCAGTATATAAAAAAAAAACATATCCGTGGTGATACATATTAGGGCAAAACTCTGTTCATTTTCACATTCCAACCCTCTTGTTGCAGCAAATTCCAGGAACACAATGTTATGCTGCAAACTGTTTGTTGTACCATTCCATTTTCGCAATGCGTATTCAACCCATGCTTATTCTCAGAACCTCTTTTCACACTTTGCCTCCACCAGACTTAACATGTCTTCGGTCGACATCACTCGCATGTTTAAACGAGCCCCCTTTTTACAGAGGCTTCAAACCCTCGACAAGGTCGAACAATTTGTTGATATGTTGAACAGACACGGCTGCTCTCAAGTCCAAATTGCTAAGATAATGATGACACGGCCGCTAATGATCAGCACAAGTGCAGAAAGAATATTAGAACCCAAAATCAAACTGCTGGAAGATTTCGGCTTTCAAGGTGAAACTTTGGCGAAGCTTTTGGCGAGCAATCCAGGCATCTTGGGCATCAGCCTCGAGAACGACCTCGTTCCCAAGATAAAGTTTCTTAAGAATCTATTTCAGTCCCAGGAGTTCTTCATCAAATCCCTGCTTAGAGCCCCCTCCATTGTCAGTTATAACCTGGAGAAGACCCTGAAGCCCTCGGTTGTTTTCTGGGAGAGATGGGGTTTTCAGGGCACGGAGCTCTTCCGAGTATTACGTCATAGACCGGCCATTCTGCAACGCTCTTCTCTAACGCCTGCCCAAGTTGATCTCATTCGGGAGATTGGCGTCGACAAAGAAAGCAAGGCGTACAAATATATTGTAAGCATAGTGGCTACTCACCGCATGGAAACGCTAAAGGCCAAGATAGAGAATCTCCAACTCTGCGGTCTCTCGGCTGAAGAAACCTGGCAACTATGTCGGGCTGTACCTCAAGTGCTTTATTACTCCAAGGTAAGAGTTCGTGAAACGATGAACTTTGTAGTTAAAGACATGGAGTTCCCTGCAAATTGTATAGTGAAGCACTACCACTTGTTGCAATTAAATTTGGAAAAGGTTATGAGGCCCAGGTTTATAGTTTGGCAGACGATCAAATCCATGAATGGTCCGAGTCTTTCTCTGTTGTCAGTATTGACGATGAGAGAGGAAAGGTTTGTTAGAAATATTATCAGAGGACATCCTGAATCTACAACACTGTGGACAATTTATGAAAATGCCATCTCCAAGGCCTCCAACCACACAAAAAGCTCAATACACTGTTAATTTGTATTTTTGGGAATGAGGCAGTGAGAATCGGGACACAAAGAACACAACAAACATATTAATCCAGTCTTTACTCTTTAGCGGAAGGTAGGCAGGCCCCCCTCACCTCATCGAGGTGTTGGCTGTGGGCATTTTACATTTCTGGAGCCACGATATTCATCAACAGAAGCCACGCCCATAATCCCCTGCCATGCATTCTGTGTCTAATTGTTCTTCAAGCAAGGTATGCATAGTACTTACTGACTTTTTAAGTGAGCCAATTGCTTTCACTGCAGTCATTCACTGTGATGTAATTGGTGACTATATGATAGCTAGAAGTTTTGCTGCATCTGAAAGGCATTTCAGAAAATCGCAATATCATGTTTGGAATGAGAGTTATGCTAGAGGAAAGAATGAACAATTGAACATAATTTTCAGCAAATAAATTTTACAGCCTCCAAATATTTTGGGAAGCTGTAGCTTTCGGTTTGATGTAATATTATTTAGAATACCTGAGTCAGTTTTTCTTGAGATTGTCGTGTATGTCCTTCAAAGAAATTATCAAAAACAGTACACCAGACCAGTAGGTTCTTCAATTTACAGTAGAAGTTCATTAGCAGTTGGATACCATCACAAAACATTATTAGATGGAAGCCATAGTTATTAGTACAATGGTTTTAAGCATATATTTGGGGCTCCCCGTCATTTCAGCGTCTGACTAGGCAAACTTGCTTTTCAAAATAAATTGGATTTTTTATGGATTCCAATCAGCAGAACATCAATAATATATGAATCAAATCCGTAAATCCTTTAAAATGCTGGAGCAAGCTGCAAACTCCTAAATTTTAATGGACTACTCGCTATTTACATGTAGGAGATATCCAGTTGGAGGAATTGCTTATGAGCCAATGAATTTGTGGTCATTGATACATCAAACAAGTTGCTCAGGGTTTAAAGAAATTGATACTAGAAAAAGTGAATGCCGTAAATGAAGATTAGGTTTTTAACTTTAAACCTGAAGGCTTTTAATAATGTCTTAACAAACTGTTCTCAAGCCTGGTCGAGTCTCAGATAGATTTTTCAGAGTAACATGGAAATGTAAAGGCTTTGCAGATTTCTGTCAAACTCATTCAAGTTGACCTAGTCAAGGCAGCGAAACTCACTGCTGCTGGCTTGGCTCGGACTTTGCTAATTCGCCACAGATAGAGTCTCAAAATTGTGATTTTGAGCATGCTACGATTTTCACTGTGAAATCCTGTAATACCATGCCAATCATGTATTCGATTATTGCTTTTTAAATAGTTCCCCTCTGGTCTACATACAACCATCTAAAGCAGTATCACATCATCTAAAACCGAGAAAGAAAATTTCTACCATAGAATGAATCTAAGAGCCATGATTTTAGATATTCATGTGGAAGGTTTGGTCTAGATTCTATGATTAAATATCATAGCCTGTGTTCAAGATTATATGAAACCCATAATTTTATTTGGCTTGTGCTTTCCTTTTAAGTGTGGGGGAAGCGGTTTTTGTTGAGTAGATTTGTTTTGGTTTTTGGAGAGAGTTTTTTTGTTTGGTGTGGAATGTTTTTTTTTTTGTTTCGGTGTGTTTGTGGTGTAATCTTTATTTTGTTGAATATGAAAGAACGATATGATTCAGTTTGGAATGATATGACTCAGTTTTCCTGATATTTCTTGTTTCCTTGGCAGATCTGAGGTCTGAGATTCCTTCTGTATTTTAGTTTAGCTCATTTTTTTGTCTTTTAATGAACAAAATATTCTGTACTATTTTCATTTTCAGAGGCAGGGCTTATTCCCAGGTTTTGTATGAGTTGTGTTAAAGCCAAGGGCAGAGGACTCTTGAAGTTCCCTCCTGCACTAAGTGGCCATCTGCAAAATTGACCACAACAAAATCTTGGAAAATGACAGGCTGAGAAAACAGTTATAATAGAGAATTTGGACAGGAAGTGATGTAAAGATCTCTCCCATTCAAATTACAATGTAGTGAAGTTTTCTCTTATGAGGAAACCACCAAAAGATTGCATGGGCATGGAACTTGATTATAATATTAGAAAGATTGCATGGGCATGGAATTTGATTATAATATATATAATGTTATAATATTAGAAAGAATTAGAGACATTGACTCATGATCCTAATGATAGGCAGATACAAGCTTCATTAAACATTGAAATGTATGAAATAATCATTCAAACATGTTATAATATAGTCAAATCTTTTTGTTTACATGATTTGCAACGAACAAAATCAATTGCAGTTCACATACGTTTGGATTCATTTGTCTTAAACATTTTAATGACAGATCATGAAATGTGTTCTGAAATGACTTTTATTTAAAAAAAATTATTTATTAAAAAAATGTATACAACTATAACTCAAAGAGCAATCCTATATGACCAAAGATAAAAATAGAAAAGACAGAATCATATATGACCAAACCTAAAAAAACTCATTGCATGCCCAAACAAGGTTTTCAACCACCAAAAAACCAACTATATTAGTTCATTTATTGTATAGGCTTGTATATCATCCTAGCAATTACATATCAACAGTCCTATATCTATGTTTCACATATCAGCAATGGTTATATTAGAACCAAGCAAGAGGTCAATACAAGTGAAATCCAATATAAAATCAGTGTTCCATTCTTCTCTTCATTTTTTCTTTTCAATCATGTTATCTCCCTCTTTTAAGCAAAGGTCTGCCGTCTAAAAATGATATATTAAAAAGAATAAAAAATATTATTTTTATTTAATATATTGTTTATAAAACTAGGACAAAAAATATTGTTAAGAATTGAAGCCAAAATAAACGTTAATTAAAATGACTTTAATGAAGAGGTTTTTAATTTCATATTTTCAAACTTGAAGCTTTTGAGATAATTTTTTTCATCTTTTTTGCTTTAGGACAAAATCATTTTGGCAAAAATGGATTGGAAGACAAAAGCTCGCTTACTTATTTGAGTAAAGTTGTTGGTTTTGGTTTGGATCTTGGTTTAGGTTTATAGATTCAATTTATGGATTAGGCAAATTGTTTTGGGGGTTGGATTTGTCTATACAAAAATAATGTGAATTTTTTCTATCTATCTATAGCTAGAACTAGGAGTTGAGTTTAAATTAGCAAATGCTATTATTTAATTAACAAAACCATCATAAAGCCGAATGTCATTTAAGATATATTTATTGTCTCCAATTGAATAGGGCATTGAGAATCTCTCCGAGTTAATTGATAGTTAATATGCATTCTCTAGAGCATCTTTGAAATATCATATTTTTACCATATTTGGTTGACAATTACAAAGCAAGACCAAATTCTAAATTTGAATTGTTTTCCCTCTCAAATCTTGACATGGGATTTTGTGTGCCCCATTTGTGCAACCAACATATAAAAGGTGAAAATTTCTCATTTGGGTTATTCAACATTATGCAAAAAATCTTATCTAGAGCACTTGTGTTCTACACATTTCCTATGGAAAAAAACTCGTTGGAGACTACAATGAGTCAATGAAAACTCTTTTGATTTTTGCAAGAAATTCCAATTAAAAAATACATTGTATCAATATTTTCTGATTTTTGTTGATTGCATGTCATAGATAGAGATGGAGTGCATAGTTTTTTGTAGTATAGGTAATTTAACAAAATATACATCATAACAAGTTTCTCATGATTATATGAGACCACGGAGGGTCAAAATATGCATGCTACAAATATACACGATTGTCATTTAAGTGACAAGTATATAAAATTAGTCTTTCATTCTTCTTGTTCTTTGCCTTTCCAATCATGTAATTT
Organism: Cryptomeria japonica; assembly: GCF_030272615.1. Lineage (NCBI taxonomy): Eukaryota > Viridiplantae > Streptophyta > Pinopsida > Cupressales > Cupressaceae > Cryptomeria > Cryptomeria japonica. The sequence continues at coordinate 224,243,178 of NC_081414.1, read as the reverse complement.
CCCCCTTTTAACCAAAGGATTTTCATCCAAAAATTAAATATTCATAGAAAAAGAGAAATTTTTTTTTCAATAAAAGTGGATTATTCCACTAAACTTTTTTTTTAATATTTTTTTATTTTTTACACAAGATTCAAAGAGCATACCGAAGGAAAGAACCCTGGGAAGAAAACCTTCGATCACAACTCATAAAATAAACCTATAGTATCTAACAGATCAATTTATACACCCCTGCCCAAAACCACATACAAAATGCAGTCACAACACATATAATATCAATTTTACATAGAGCCCATATGGCAATTTGCAATCGGATAATTTTCAAATGTAGACTCCACAACTGCTATCAATGAAAGAAGACATAATTTTCCAAAACCCTGTGCCAAATCCCATGAGCCAAAAACCTTCCTGCCAAAAAAGAAAGTATCAAAAAACCTTTGGAAAAACACTATTGTATCAAATACCATGAGCTCGAACTCTCCTCCACACAACGAACATGAATACTTGAAATGAAAGGGGAAAGCGGGAATAATTATCATCATAAAATTTTACATCAACATTACTCAAGAAAATCACTAACTATTGCTGCAAACCTTCCCATACCCTAGAAGGAATTTCCTCAAAACCCACCTTTCACTGATTAGCATTGCTATCAATGGCTAAATTTGCCAAATAAACCGCAATCTTATTAACTTCTCTGTAATAATGGGATAATAAGAAAGATTCAAACAATTCTAATTTTTGTAAAATGAGATCAAGTATATACTGCAAATTCCAACAATTCGATTTCTTTTTCATAACACATTGAATAATCACCATAGAATCACCTTCAATTATTAAGTCTTTAATTCCCAAAGAGATTGTCAAATCCAATCCAAAAGACAAAGCATGAAATTCCGCATAATTGTTAGCTTTAAAACCAATAGCATGACACTTAGCTCGAATAAAATTTACATTGTGATCATAAATTACCATGCCTACCCCAGCCGGCCCAGGGTTACCACGAGAGGCCCCATCAAAATTCAGTGTAAAGTGCCCCTACGGAGGAGGTTTCCATCTTGCAGAGCATCTCTTACCTATTGCATCATTCTTTTTTTAAATTGAACCATGAGAGGGTAAAACCGACAGCGTTTTCCAAACTCTAGTAACTCTACTATACCAGTGTGAAAAAGAAGCAAGATTTTCCAAATTCTTATAAATAAACGACAAAGCAACCTCAGAGATTGAAGACTCAATTTTTAATAGAACCTCAGACACAAGAGAACTTGTTTTTTTTAAATATCCTATTGTTTCGCTCTAGCCAAATATTCCAAATCACAATAGATGGAGATATGATCCAAAGGCATGCATAAAAAGATGAGGCAAACATAAATGGCCAAAATCTAAAATGGGAAATGAGATCCTTACCAATAACAAAGGATATATTTAACTTCTCAAACAACTACTGCCAACATTCATAAGCATAATCACAATGTAGGAACAGGTGTGAAGAAGATTCCAAATTTTTGTTACAAAGGACACAAGGGAAAACAACAATAATACCAAGCCTATCCAGTCTCATACCTGTAAGGACTCTGTCCTGAATTGCCAACCAAGCAAAGGCTCTAGCTTTAGGAAGACAAGCTGAATGCCAAAACAACTTATAAGGCCAGAATGATAAATCTTTAGCAACCATAAGAGAGTTGTAACCATCTTTAACAGTGTACTTACCAGAAATATTCTTTGTCCAAATAAGTTCATCCTCAGAATCAGAAAGAAATACAATTCTATCCCCCAAAATCTTTTCAAAATCTAATTTCATACTTTGATCAACATCTAAGAAATCAATAAGGGAAATGACTACTGCCGCTACCCTAAGGCCGCCTGTGTCTGCCGCCGACTGTCCAGCTCCTTGTTCCCCCTTTAACGGCTAGTGAGGCTGCTTTGCCTGGCTCTGCAGGGGTTTCACCTGGTGATGTGAATGGGGGTTCTGCAGGGGTTTCATCTAGTGCTGTGAATGGGGGCTCTGCAGGGGTTTCCTCTAAGGTTGGAGATACGGTGCTTCCAGCGCCCTCTGTTGTTGATCGGGATGCCTGTGGCTGTTACCGTATGCAAACCTTTGGTTTTCAAGGTGTCCAATGATACTGATATGGAGATCATCCACATTTCCTCTGTGTTTGAAGCTCATGGTCTGATTTGTAGGTTTCGGGGTTTCTGGCCAAGCCTTCCTCAGCTGCACTCTTAGATTTCTCAAAGTTGGGAACCGATCATAAAAGGTTCAGTTAACATCTTTCCTTCTGCCAAGGGTTTTTTCATTGCCAAATTTGAATATGAAGAGGATAAATCGAAAATCTTAGGTATTAATCCTTTCAGCTGGGAAGACAAATTTATTTTGATGGTTAAACCCTAGTTCCCGGGTTTTAACCCATCTACAGATTCATTTAATGAGATTCCTATTTGGGTTAGGCTCCCTAACCTTCCCCTTCATCTATGGACGAACTCTCTGCTAAAGGAAGTGGGGGATGCTTTAGGCGAATTCTTAATGATTGATAAGGATTCTTTCCAGATTTATCACTCTACTTATGCTCGGATTTTGGTTAACATTGATGTCTCTAAAGGGCTTCCAGCTGAGTTAGAGATTAAATCTTCCTTGGGATCTTGGGTCCAACCGCTCGACTTTGAAGGTATCCCCTTTAGATGTCGAAAGTGCTTCCAGACTGGACATGTTGCTGCACGGTGTGAAACAGATAAAATGAAAAAAAGATCTGCTACCTAGTGGAAGGGTGCATCCTCTGAACACTATTTTGTTAAAAAGAAAAGTTTCTCCCAGGTGGTGGCACAGGTTCCTTAGGCTGATGTGCCTCTGGTTGCTGCCTCTGTTCCTCAGGAATGTGTGGATGCTTACACCCCGACTGATCATTTGAAAAATGTTGGATCTTCTTCTTCAATGGATGACCCTCCCGCATCCCAGATTGCTGGTGGATCTTCTGCTGTCCCTACCTCTGTTGCTCCTGCCTCTCTGGATGCTGGCACTGTTCCTCCTGATGATGGGAGGTCCTCTATTCTGGATCCATCCTCTTGGCAAAAGGCTGCTGCTAGGGTTGAGGAGGGATGGATTACTGTTAAAAGTAAAAAATTGAAATTGTCCCAGTCCTCTTTTGATATGACCCTTCGATCCCACAAGGGTAGGACAAATTCTTGATCCTTCCTGGTTGGGTTAGGGCTGCTATTTTTTGTAGCCTATTGGTGTTTGGTGGGGCTATTTGTTGTTCCCCTTCTTTTGATTGGCGGTGTCGAGTCTCTATTGTGTTCTATTTCTTTGAGTGGACTTTCAAGTTTATCTTTCAGTTCGAGTTACAGGTCCTTCTAAAACCTGTCTTGTAAAGGGTTTCTGGTCCCTTAAAAACTTGTTTTTCCTTAATCAAAAACATCTAAGAAATAAATTGACTTCCATCTAGCTAGCTTAAGGGGTCCACTAGTCACAATTTCAAAATAATCTGCTACAAAAACATCCCAAAGGGAGGAAAGAATAGTGATTAGAGGAGACCAATCCCTAATATTCACCAGAGGTGTGTGTCTATTCCATACTTCATCCCAGAATCTGACCTTTCTACCATTATGAACAATCCATGAGAGATGAGGCAAAATAATTGATCTACATTTACAAAGGAAATTCCAAATAGTAGAACCCAAAGGCAAATTTGAGACTTTAAAAATGTACTATCTCGGTCCATTATTTAAATATTTGGCAAACATAATCTGTGCCCATAAGGAGCTAGACTTGTCATATAATTTCCAAACCAACTTGGCACCTAAGGCTAAATTCTGATTCTCTAGACTCCAAATTCTTGTTCCTCCAAGTTCCTTAGGCAAACATACCTTATCCCATGCAACTAAAGGGAGTTTCTTCTTGCCATCTTTATTATTGTTCCAAAGAAAATCTCTAAGAGTATCCTGTAAACTAACAATAACTGCTTTTGGAGACTTTAAAACAAACATGAGATATATGGGAACAACATTCAAAACAGACTTGATGAGAACAATTTTACTCGCCAAAGTTAACCATCTATGATTCCATGAGAGAATTCTTTTAGAAATGACTGAATAATCTTATCCCAAAAACCAATCTCATCCTGTTTAATAAAGAAAGGAATCCCAATGTAAGTACATGGAAGATTTCCAGTCTCAAATCCCCAAAAGGATTGCAACCTATGTTGAACCAGTTGTGATGTATTAAGGAAGAAAATATTTGATTTATCACCATTTACTTTTTGACCAGAAAATGATGCATAATTCTGTATTATTCCTTTAATCACTTTTGCCTCAGCTAACGAAGCATGTCCAAATAACATAGTATCATCTGCAAAGAGACAATGAGAAATACTTTGGGGAATATTCTGAATCCTTATACCTTTCCAAAGCCCCCCTACTTTAGCAGCCCTAATAGTCAACTAAAGGTTTTAGCTAGGAGAATAAACAAAAAGGGAGAAAGGGGATCTCCCTGTCTCAAACCCCTAGAGGAAGTGAAAAAACCACAAGGAGAACCATTAATTAAAATTGAGAATCTTGCAGAAGAAATACATGCATGGATCCATTTGACCTAGGCCTTGGAAAAACCTAACTTCTCAAGAACAACACATAAATCCCCCCACTCTACTCTATCATAAGCCTTCATCATGTCTAGTTTAAGTATCATGGTCGGGGTTCTTTGGGTGGAAATAGAATGCAACACCTCATGTGCTACAATTGCATCCTCTGTCGTCTCCCTTCCAGGAACAAAACATATTAAATTATTTTTTATTCAATATATTGTTTAAAAAATATTAACATTTTAAAAAAAATGGCACAAAAAATATTGCAAGGAATCGAGTCCAAAAGAAATGTTAATTAAAATGACTTTAATGAAGAGGTTATTATTTTCATATTACCAAACTTCAAGCTTTTGAGATTATTTTTTTCATCTTTTTTGCTTTAGGACAAAAATATTTTGGCAAAACGGATTGGAAGATAAAAGCCCACTTACTTATTTGAGCTAAGTTGTTGGTTTTGGTTTGGATCTTGCTTTAGGTTTATGGATTAGGCAAAATTGTTTGGGGGGTTGGGTTCGTCCATACAAAAAACAATGTGAAAATATTTGTCTATCTCTTTATAGCTTAAACCCAAGAATTAAGTTTTCAATAGCACATAGCATTATATAATCAACAAAACCATCATAAAGTTGAGTGCCATTTAAAATATAAAAGATAAATATTATAAAAATATTCATTGTTCGAACTAAAAGTTCAATATTAAAATATTAATATTGTACTCAATAGTCAATTTTCAATGTTCGATGAATTTTCTAAATAATAATAATAATCATCATCATCTAGTATCATCATGATCATCACAATTTGTCATGTCCACTTCCTATCAATAGCAAGGTGAATTGTTAATTAACCCATTTTCATTTTTCATCAGTTAATATAAATTTCAAAGCCAAAATAATAATTTTAATATTCATAATTGTCTTACATTTTTTATTTTATAAGATAATTAAATATTAAATTTATTGTCTCCAATTGAATGGGTTGTTGGGAATCTCTCGAAGTTTGTTGATAGTTAATACGGATTCTCTAGAGCATCTTTAGGATATTATCTTTTTGCCATATATGGTTGACAATTACAAAGTGAGACCAAATTCAAAATTCAAATTGTGTTCCCTCTAATCTTGGTGTGGGATTTTGTGTGCACCATTTAGGCAACCAACATATAGAAGATGGAAATCTATCATTTGGGTTATTTAATATTATGCAAAAAATCTTATCTAGAGCAGTTGTGTTCACATCTCCCATGAACAAAAAATTGTTGGAGACTATAATGAGTGGTTGAAAACCCACTAATCGTAGGGATCAGAGGATGGAAACCCTTTGATTTTTGCAAGAAATTTCAATCATAAATTGAATTGGAGCAAAAATAATTGCATTGGTATCAATATTTTGTGATTTTTGTTGATTACGTGTCATAAGTAGAGTTGGAGTGGATAGTTTTTTGTATTATAGACATTTTTACAAAATATACATCATAATGAGTTTCTTAGGATTCTATGAGACTATAGAGGGTGAGATATGCATGCTACAAATATATAAGATTGTCACACTTAAGTTACAAGTATACGAAATTGAGTCGATATACACAAGATTGTTTACTTAATACAATAGATATTCAAACAAAAAAATTGTTGCATTCTTGATTAACAATTATTTTTTATTGTTGCAGTCATCCATTCCAGCCATGGAATGATCTTAGAGCCCTCATCTCTAGACCTCACCACCTCCACTGCAAAGTTATCACCCTAATTGATATGAAATTTAGACTTGCTTTGCTGCCTCATAAAGAAAATTTCCACATAACCCCTTTGAGAAATCCCAACCTCCATAAGCATCCATCCACCATGTATTAATCAATAGTGCGCTATTACAATACATCCATGAAAGCCTTTGAACTTCAAGCCGCCTACAAACACTCCATGTGAACAAGCATGTAACTACACATCCCATTCCATGCTTCCAACGTCCACAAATGCTAACATGGCCAACTTTAAACAACTACCCTTGTGGTTTCTTTTATACAGTCAAGCTCCCACAGAACCACCAAGTGGTATCACATGAAAACCATGTGACTATGGGGTACCTAACCATTGACCCCACATTTAATATTGGGTAATATGTTTTTAGTTTATTAATTTACTTTCCTTAATATTAGATAAATACACTATAATATTACTATGTTACAATACAACATCAAAGCGGCATTGTGAATATTCCTATGGAATCTCGACATGATACACGTCCCTGTGCACCACACACATAATAAATAAATATCTATGTTACTTAACATTATGCAAGGTGTACAACACCTTATTACCCAACAAAAAGAACCTTCCATGGTTCATCACCTTCCAATGCCTTATTAATCCATTTATTTGCAAGACCAATACCAACCTTCTTAAATCCTTGAGGCCTAAACTACCTTGGGTTTTATCCAGACAACACCAGTCCCATTTGACAAAGTGCTTCTTTCGCTTCTCCTTCCCATCAAACCATAAGAAGTTATTGATTTTCTTTTGTATCTCATTAACTTGGTAGCTATTAAAAAGACAAACAAAAGAATAGTAAAGGCTATAAGAGGATAATGCCTTTTGATAAATCTAAAATCCTTCCCCCAAAAGAAAGGTATTGTCAATTCCAACCATCAAGATCTTTATCAATCTTAGTCTTAATCCATAACCACATATCTAATAGCTAAGAGCTCATTGCAAAGGGAATTCCCAAGTATCTGACTTGCTTGTGGTGTCTGCCCCCCACTAGAAATCATACTTACTAAACTGAATTGGGGGATTGTCAACCCAACCAAACATGATGGATTCCGCATTAGATATCTTTGTAACTGAAGCAGTGTTGAAGAATTCTAATTTCTAAATCAGATTATCCACATTACTTTCTTCAAGTTCCATAAATAATGTAGTGTCGTTAACAAATTGCATGTTTAACAAATCATTAATATCTAGAAGGGACAGGCCCCTTATAAAATCCTAGGGGTCAAACAAGTTTCTCTTATTAGGTATTGAATTGCATCACAAGCTATTACAAATAGAGTAGGGGCTAGGGGACAACCTTGTTTGATTGTGTGTAGGCGAAAAAGCGAGACTAGGTTAACATGCCCTAATCCTACCTTTTGACACACATTACGGAATACGAAAGAGCCTAGAGATATCGCACAATTGGCTACTTCTTTTTGTGAAAGAGAGAGCCACGGGATATCTATTAGGATTTCTATTCCCTTGTTGAAATTGAAAGATAAAATGATGCAAGTTCAATCCCTAACCTCAAAATGCAAGTAGGAACTAATGACAAGATTGCAGAATTGAACTTAAATGATGGAAAGCTGTAAACACAAGGATAAGACAAGAATGAAAATGCGTACCCGGAGTTAAAATCTGACTAAAAATGTTCGGGACGGGGGCGCGGGCGCCACTGTCCTGATTCTGCTCCTAAAACTGCTCCGGAAATTGCTTTTTTTGCACTTTGGAAAAGCTGTCAAAAAATGCTGAAAATGCTGTCTGTCAGGAGGACCAGGGCACCCAGCGCCCCTGTCCCAAGGACCAGGGCACCCAGTAGGGACCAGGGTGCCCAGCAGGGACCAGGGCGCCCAACGCCCCTGTCCTGGCAGGACCAGGGCGCCCCACGCCCCTGTCCTGGTCTTTTGCTCTGAGATTTGGTGGGAAGGTTGGTCTCAGTCTGCTTCTTCCAGATCTGCAACCTGCGGCGTCGTCCGAGTCTCGAAACCTGCACTTATATCTGAAAAGGTGTTTGGGCGGCTCTATAGGGTTTTGCCTTAGTCAAACCCCCGCTTCGGTGATTTCCACCTCCACGAATAGCCAAGTTGTATTGTAAAATGTATTGTGTGTGCAGACCTAGTGTGTGTGCAAGGTCCTTAAATGCAAGAAAGCAAACTAGAGCAACCTAGAAAGTAAACCCTAATTGCTTGTAAATGATAATGTAAATGCTCTAAATCAAGATGCAAAGTGATCTAAAGCATGAATAAATGATATATTGAAGCTTATGCAAAGACATGAAAACAACATGAAATCATACCCAACCCTCAAGGGAGGAGTACAAGCCAATCTTCAGTCGGTAATCTCCTATTGTTCTTCAATGTCTTCCAAGCCCTAAATGAATGAATGAAATTGATGAATACTTGATAGATGGATGTTGAATGTTGTTGAAGTCTTCAAAGATCTGCTCTTTCGCTGCATATGAGGTCCTGGAAATCAAAAATCGGATCCTTTCAAATGAAGAAAGAGAGCTCTTATGTATGAAACCCTAGGTCTTAATTTCAACTTTTGGCCGACCTAGAGATTGAATATCCCGCCAATTTCTTGAGGTTAAGCTTTATTTTATGATTGGATCGTGCTCCCAAAATTTCGAGAAAAATGTCCGGGACCATGTTGCACTCCGGGCGCCATGGTCCCGACAACTTTTCACCAAATTTTCAGGGCCGTCAGATATGATGATTTTAGAGAGAATCCTGAAGTTACAGGTGATTTCGAGATGTTTTGACCCCCGAAATCAAGCCCCCAAGTTCAAAATAGGACCTAATTAGGGTTTTTGATTAAATGATGTATTGGAAGAATAAAATGAAAGGGGCACACTTTAATGAAAGGGCCCAACTTTATGATATGGGAGATGATAAAATAGGACCTTAGACCTAATTAATTTAATTAATTAAGTGCTAAAGGGGAAATGCAATGCAAAATGCAAAATGCGCCAAGGCGGGTGCTAAACTAGGTGTGAAATTGTACCACCCTAGCAAGTGCGTACAATTTACGACGCTACAGATTGATCTTTCCAAAGTAAACACCTCCAAAAGAGATCCATTGACTTCCACTTGTGCAACTGCATCTTTTTTATTAAGGCATTCGTCATGTTCCAAAAACTTATATGAAAACCAAATGCCTCAAGAGTCATTCTAAAAAAAACCACACTACCCTATCATATTCCTTATCAAAATCTAAAAGGAACATAGTTGTATTTTGTTTAGAGTATCTTGCCCATTCCATTGCCTCCCAATTGATTAGTAAATTCTCTAAGATATATCTACTTTAATAAAGCTAGTTTGGGTATTATAAATGAATAAAGGAAAAATATCTTCCAGTCTCATTGCGAAGTTCCCACCCTTAATCCAAATTACAATGAGACTACATGGTATTAGAAGTCTTTTCTTAGAGCAATGTCACATAGGGAGAGCGTACTAGTAGTTGTTATAGCTAACTTTGTGCATCCACGGATTCTAAATAGTAGATCAAATTTTGACGATTTTTTTTTTGTTATCACTGCATGCGACTTAATTGCTTATAGTTATTGTTTTGGCTTTTAGGTAGTAACAATGCACACTGTGGGATTTGTTATGCATGCAAGGGTAAAAAAGTACACTTCTCAAAGTGTTGTCCGATACCTGTTGTAGACGCCTAAAACTTGCACACTTAATTAAATAATTTTTATTTGTTTAATTATCATTTATCCACCTATTAATTAAACTAAGGTTTATTTAATATATCCCTTTTCTTCTAGACCAACCATTAATCAAATACAACATTTGATTAATTCCCCTTTCTATCCATTGATTGAATAAATTCTATTTATTTAATTAAATACCCTTTTCACCATTTTAATTAAATTTACATTTAATTAAAATCATCCTTGCATATAAATAAATAAAATTTATTTATAGCCCCCCACTTGCATTTTCCTACAAATGCAAGTTACATATTTTAGTTGAAATAAAACATTTTTATTTTAATTAAAATCCTATTTTCTCCCACTTGCATTCTCCTACATTTCCCACTTTCCTCCTAATCATTCTTTTAGAACTTCTCAAATCCCACTTAACTAGCCTTAATCCTTCTATCATGTCACATCCCTAAATTTGGGGAAGTCACTTCTCCAAAATTGGAAGAAAGTCTTCTAAATGCATTAAAGACTTTATCTCTTCAACAAGTTAACTTGTTGAGTTCCACAAATTTGTGAGACTCTTACAATTTTATCTCCAAAGTCTCCCAAACCATTAATGATTAACTCAACCTTACCACATGGTTAGAGACTCCCCCTCTAACTCAACCCTCATCTAACCTAGGGGTCTCATCAAGCACTCATTGCTTTGACCATGGTTATCCCATTAACCTTTGCACAAGAGTTTACCCCTTGGGTAAAAGCTTTATCCATTGGTTATCCACTAACTAAACCATAGCCTTACCTCCTTAGGTAACCACCATGTCTTCTTAGGCTTTTAATGCCTCTTGAATCTCCTCTCAAGCCTCCTCAGGTTGACATTTGTCAGCCTAGGATTGGATTGAAAACCTCACAAGGATTGAATAATTTTGAATCCTGACCCTTGTTAAGATTACTCAATCTTAACCATCCATTTTTCTATTTTCCCTATAAATAGGACTCACTTTCTTCATAATAGAGATCCAAGTTTTATGCATCTACACTATAGTCACATAGCATTTAGCATTTTAGCCTGTCTTAGAAAGTAGTAATTAAATCATTTAGTAGCATTGTAGCCTAGATTTATCATGTTTAGCATATCATGTTAGTTTCATTTCCATGCTAGCCTAATATCATCTTAATATATCATTTTCATTCTAGTTTAGTTTCATATCAATCTCATCATCTTGTACCATCTCAATATCATAGTTTCATATCCATATCAAAATCACCACTAGGATCTTAGTTGCATTCATTTAGATGTTAGATAATACACTATCTCTCATTCTTTGAGTAGTAATCCCAAGATCAAGTGCTCTTCCAAGTTGAGAGCCACCTTGAATCTAAGGGAACCTTGGAGATAGAGGACAATGAGACAATTTTGAGAGTTTTTGATTGACTAACTTGTTTTGTTGATTCCAATCTCTAACGCAATGTCCCATTGGTGTGTTTGTGTTGTTTGTGTCTCTCATGCAAGTACCACAATCTGAGCATACATTTTTGGTGCCCATTGTGGTGTTTAACCCCATTTCTAACTTTTTTTTTTGCAGAATGATCTACATAAATTTTTGAACACACATTGCCTTGGATTAGCACATATACACTTTCTTCTAGTGCATTTGTTCTTTTCTATAGCACATATATTCTATTCTGTAGCACATAAGAAACTTGTTCTGGTGCATTTACTTAGTTTTCTAGCGTATTTAAAAACTTTCTCCTAGCGTATATGTCATTTCCTATGGCGTGTTTGTAGATTTATGTGGCGCATATGTTGTTTCCTATGGTGTGTTTGTAGATTCCTATGGCGCATATGCTCTCTGTTTTAGCGCATATAAAACAGGGAAGAAATTTGTAACAGGGTTTAAAATTTAGGCTTGTCTAGCCCACCATTTGGTTTTTGCAGATTGCTAATTGATCTTCCTTGTAGGTTTTAATAGTGGTTTTGCAGGTTTTAAGAGGAATAAGTTTTTTTTACTTGCTTTTCAAAGTTGGTTTAAAAAGAATTCACCTCTTCTTTCTTTTGCAAAGTTAAAAAGAACACAACCTTCTTTTGGTGCACCTAAAAATAACTTCACATTTCATTTAGGATATAAAAAGAACCACATTTTTCCTTCTTGCAAGGTTATAAAAAGAACAACAAAATCAAACTTTTCTTGTTTTGCAAGATTAAGATCATTTGTCATTTGGGCTCTAAAAAGAACAACATGAATCCAATTTTTGAAAAGGGGTTAAAATTGAACATCAATTTCCTTTGGTGCTCATTAAAACACTTCAGAATCCAAGGTTGTTCCTCTTTAACATTTTCTTTTGGTTGGGATGCATACTCAATCTAGAAAAGAGCCACTTATCATATCTTGGTACCGACATCTTTTGATTACTATATCTCATACACTTAATTAATTTTTCTAAATCATTGTGATCTCTTAGTTGAAGACACGGCTAGCGAAAAATCTAAAATATTGCTTCAGTGCCACTGTAATTATCAAACCCGTGTAAGTTTCATCACTTGCAAGCCAATGCAAGCAAAATAAGAAGAGAAAAAGGTAATATCAAAAGATCAAAAGCATGAGCAAAAAAAGAAATATCAAGGAAAGAAAAAAAATGCAATGAAATGGAATATCAAAATGCTTGTCTATGGGAACATGCAAGTAACCCCATCGGGGCTATGGATGCCTGGCTGGCAATGGAGCAATATTTGTGATATTACGACGATGACCTCGTCAAAGATATGGATGCTTGTTGGAAGCGAGGCTCTATCTAGGATGCTTTTGAAGTCAGGGTAACTCATGTAGCTATCCACGTTGGATTATGAAGATTACTATGATCATATGAGCCGGAATGAACCCAGTTACACACACATGGGTAATCAAAGACTAAGTACCTTGATCCAGTTTGGGATTCTTCTTCCCTTTTGAGTCTGATTCCTAGTCGCTAGATATGTTCGATTGAATTTTTAAGAGGTTCTAAGTGTGGGTTGGGTCTCTATCTTGGAAAGTTTAGGAACAATTTTTCGAGTGGTGCTAGATGTTGTGACAATCTTACATATTGCCTTTTTGCAAATGGAGACCCCTGTACTTGGGGTTAAAGTTTCATCCACTCTATTCTTTATACCATATCTCCCATTATCCTTCCTCCAATATCCATTACCCTATCTAAATTTATAATTATCTATGATCTTGCTTCATTTTATCATACCATCTATCCTACCTATTCATTGCTTCCATCATCCCTCACTATCTATGATCTTGTTTCTCCTATCCATATCCTATCTCTATCCATATCCCCTTTTCTATCCTTGATCTTGATCAAAACTAAGGACAAAACATGATTTCAAAAAGCTCTTGACGTGTCCCTTCATGTTCCATAATAAGCTACCTCCATCTTTCACCCATTCATCTTCACCTCAACAATTCATCCATTCATAATATTCTTTGTCTTGCTAGACATTGGGGCAAACAAATACATCTTGCTTCTAATCCAAAAACTTCTAAAAAATCACAAAATTTCAAAAAAATAAAAATTAAAAAAATCGACAAAATTAAATAAAAAATAAAAAATCAAAGCATGACAACATGGGCCATCCATCAAATCAGATCAACAAGAAGCTAACTCTCAAAATCTACAATCAAACTGATCACATGTCTTGTTAATCAATCCATCTATCAACATCAACATGTCTTATATAGGGAAAGGTACACTCGAAATCAGACAGATCGGTCTTATACGAGGTACTCACTCTTTGAAACAAGACATTCCTATCAATCATTGAGTAATCAAAACAATGACATAGACCAGTGTGACTACTAGATTGTGTCCTAGTTATTCTTGTCTTAATCAATTAATGGCAGGACATGTTTCATCTCTCAAAAAATAAAATAAAAATTAAAAAAATAAAAATAAAATAAAAAAGTGCAATAAAAACAAGTAGTGAAAACCTATCATCAAGTGCTATTTGTGATAGAGCGACTCTTCCATCTATATGTACCCATATCATATCCTTTTACATCCATCTGAACTAAGCCTATGACCATCACAAAACCTTTTAAAACACAACACAATATTGGACACACTTAGCGTAGTCACTATCCTTGATTATCTGAACAATTATCCACATCATATCTCACCATGGCTTGGTGATCAATGTATATATCCATATCAAAAGAAGTGTCCATAGCTAGGGGAAAAATCCTGACTACAACTGGGGGCATATCACCTTTTAGAGATTTTAGACAAAGCAAATTGTAGTCACATAAATCTGTTCACTTAATTAAATGAATATTTACTATTTATTTGATTATTTAACCATTAACAAAGAGTTAATTAAATTAATATTTAATTAATTTCATTCTCAACCTCTTCTTCTATTAACTAAATAAATTATTCAATTTATTTAAATTAATTCATTAAGCCACACTCTAACAATCAATTAAATAAATAAAACATATTTATTTAATTTAACCCCCTTTCCTCATTTAAATAAATAATAAAATATTTATTTAAATCCCCAAACAACCTCCCCCCACTTGCATTCTCCTACAAATGCAAGTTGCACCTATTTGGTTGAAATAAAGTAATTTTATTTTAATTAAAATCTTATTTTCTCTCACCCACCAAACCCACTTGCATCCTAAACCCATTCTAGATCCTTCTAAACCATTCCTAATTAGCTTAATCACCCTCCCTAATTATTGTCACATTCCTAAGCAACTTGAAGTCACTTCTCAAAGCCTCAAAGTCTTTGAAAAACATTAAAAGATTTTATTCTCCAACAAGCTAACCCCTAAAGTCTTCCAAACCATTAATGGTTCTTACATAACCATTTATGGCTCTTACATAACCATTAATGGTTAAAAACAACTCACCCACATGGTTAGAGGCTTTCCCTCTAACTCAACCCCCATTTAACTCATGTGTCTCTTTAAGTATTCATTGCTTTGACCATGGTTATCCCCACTAACTCTTGCACAGGAGTTTGTCCATTGGATAAAGGCATTATTCATTGGATAAAATTTTTATTCATTCAACTCAAAGACTAACCTTACCTCCCAAGGTAACCTTCAAGTCATATCAAGCATTTAATGCTTCTTCCATCTCATCTCAATCCATCTCATGTTGACATTTGTCATCCTAGGATTGGGTTGAAAGCCCTCACATGGATCATAAACCCGTCAATCCTAACCCTTGTTGAGATTGCTCAATCTCAACCATCCATTGCTCCAATTTTCTTATATTTGAGCTCATTTCCTTCTCCAAAAGGATCCACAATCTAGAAATCTTTTATGCATCAAACTTATAGTAAATTTGAGAGACCATTTAGAAGCATTTTTCTTTGTTATTTTGGCTAAAATTAACATAGATTAATTAAGTATTTTCTCATATTTAGCTTGTTTGCATTTGCATAATTAGTCATTTTCATAATCTTGAATTTCCATAAGACATCCATAATAGTGCAAAAAGTTTAGGGCTACACTCATGTGGAACTTGGAGAGGAGAGGAACAAGGGAAGAGCAACTATGAGCATGTTGGAGGGCATCTTGGAGGGTTTTGTTTCTTTCCTTCATTTTTTATGCTTTTCATTATCTGTTTTATATCTCTCTTGATATGCATGTTTAGGATTATAGTTTCATTTCTCTTTCATTTTTTATTGCTACTAACAACACTAACATTTGAATCTGTGTGTCTCTTGCATCCTTTTCAACATGCATCATTTGGTGAACCCGACGTGAATCGAACACAACCTTCTGATTAAAAACTATTTTTTTTTGCGATTTTCCCATAAAATTTCCACACATAGGTTGCACTTTAGCTCTATTGATACACGTTTTAGTGCCTTTGACAGTAGAAGATTTAGCGCTTTGGTCTGAGTTCTGACGCTTTTGTTGCAAAATTAGCACTTGTGTGCGAGTTATAATGCTATTGTTGGTTAAATAGCACTATGGTAATCTTTTTAGCACCTTTGCGCTCTCTGTCTAACATAATTTTCATTTTGTTGAGCAATTTTAATTAGTGCATCTATCTATATTTTAGCACTTTTGGTGTTCTTTTAGCACCTTTTGTTAGTACTTCAACGCTTTTGTCTTAAAGTGGCGCTTATGTGTTTACATAGAGTAGGTCTTTTGTAACAGAGAGTTGAAAAAAAGATTTGTGTAACTAGAAAAATTAAAATTTTAGGCTTGTAGAAGCCCACCAAAAACCTTCATTTCACTAAATGTTTTCTTTTGTTCTGCAGGTTTGCAAACCTTTTGTTTCGCAGGATTCAAAGAGTTAGAAATTAGGAATTTTATTTCTTTCTCTTTCTAGCTTTGTTTTTAAAGTTAGATTTAAAAAGAATTCACTTTCCTTTTGGTTTAAAACAAACTTCATCTTTCAGTTTCGACTAAAATCAACAAAATTTTCAATTTGGGCTTAAAAATAATTTCATTTTGAAAAGTTAAAAAGAACCACAAATCAAACAAACAAAGTTTGCTTTCTTTTGCAAATTAGGGACAAATTTTTCATTTTGGGCTTAAAACAAACAAACAACTTTCATTTCTTGCAAGGATAAAATTCACAATCAACCCTTTTATTTTGTGAGTTAAAAAGAACAAACAACTTGTCCATTTTATACAAAATTGCTTTTACTTTGAGCAAACGTGTTTTCAATTTAGTTGACCAGGATTTTCACTTTCCTAGTTAGAAAACAAATTGCTTTGTCAGATTAAAAAAAATGCCATGGTTGTTGGAGCAACATCTCCAAATAGCATATAGATCACATTGCGATAAAATAGTTAAAAAGAACAAGTGTTTTCCATGTTTGGCATGCTTGTGCAAGATCTGTAGAGTGGTCCCGTTTCTAACACACACTATCCTCTCCCTTGGCTCTCGTGGTCCTAGTTGCAAGAGAAAAGTGTTAGTAATGCTCAAAATTTTTATTTTTAATAGAGGCCTGCGAAGAGATACATCACCTTTGGGAACAACCTTGCATGGTAGATCCTTTGAGCCGCTATAGAAATCAGGTGAGAGCGAAAGTTGTAGCCTTGGGTGTAGCTATTCCTATAGTGTAACTTGTCGAAAGGACATATGGGCCCCACCACAAGTTACAAGGCTCTTCAGTGAGTCACCACATAATGAACTTACGTCCAAAGACATTGAACATTACTAGACACCTTTTATTCTAGAAGCCCACCCATTCTACTGATTGAGGATATTTGTGAAAAGTTCAGTGCAAGAGCATAGATGGTTTTGCTCCCAAGATACTCACCATACATATTTCCTTGAGTAGAAACACGGGTTTTTGAAAGGATACTTGTAGCTTGATGAAAGTGGTGACTCCCCCATCATAGGGATCATCTATCTGTTATGCTCACGTAAGACTTAGTATATGACATCCTTACCTGCCATGATAGGATTCATAAGGTATGTAGTACCAAAGTCAAAGAAATATCAAGATGTGGGCTTAAAATATCGCAACTAACCATGACCTTGTTACTACTTATCAAATTGCCATTAGTTTCATATCCAAAGTCATACTATATATTCTAGTCGGTTAGTATTACCGAATCATGCAGTCGGTACACACAGAGAAGTCGGTATGAACAGTCTAGTCGGTTATAGAAGAAAGCAGTCATAGAACACAGTATTCACCGAGCTAATTACCAAGTAAAGTTTCGTGGCTACCGAGTGGTAAAGTTAACTCACCGAGTTGATATTCACCGAGTGAAACGTTTTACCAAATACATTGAACTTGGACATGCACATGAAAACGTGTTACAAGATTGAGGCACATCTAACCATTTTTGCATTGGAAATTGCATTAGGAGATTGTGTATGATTACAAGGTCAATCTAACCAATGAGATATTTTGTTTAGTCATTCATTCGAAGAATCTTTTGTAAGATCGAAGCAATGAATTAGATCACCACTGTAAGAGATCTATTTATACAACATGATTCTAGGGTTAGAAAATAAGATATGCAACAAGAGATATGAGATAACAGTGTGTATGCATGAAGGAAGACTGTTACAGAGACACAGAGAGGTCACCGAGAAGGTTATCAGTGAACATCGATGAACAGAGTAAACATAAGGGTTTACCGAGTTTCATTATGGGTTACTGAGGTATGCTACAAGCTAGGTAATCTTATTCAGAGCACATAGAATCTACTTTAGCATTTCAAATGTAAAGTTGCAGATATTTGTAATGATTTTATTGTAATATTTTGAAGTTGTAAGAGAAACCTTTAACAGGGTAAAAGACTCTAACCAAGTCTATAAATTGTAAATCCTTTAACCAGGTGCTACACTTATATAGTGTTGTAAAATCCTTTAGTAAGGAAGATCTAACTGATCTTGATACTCCTAACAGGGTAAGCTATCGAAAATGGCTAAATGTAGCTCTAACCGAGAATTCTTTATTATTGCAGTAGTGAAGTTGTGGGTGCCATCCCCACCGAAGTTTTTCTCTCTAACCAAGAGTTTCTGCGTGACCAAAATATATGTGTTATGGAGTGAATCATGTATGATTGTTATCTGTTGATTTTAGTTTTTATTTATGTTACTACACTATTATGTTTATGCATAACAGTAAGGTTATTATCAAGGAAAAGTTTTGGAGTACTGATTCACCCCTCCCCTCTCAATACATTAGCTTTCCATATTGGGCCTAACAATTGGTATCAGAGCTTGAATCTTGGAAAAGGGTTTAACTACCTAAAGAGAAAGATCTTAGCAATGGAAGGCTACAAACAATCTCGGAGGATTGTGCATCTTCAAGAAGAGCTGGATAATGCAAATCAAGTGATTGCAGACATGCAACGACAAATGCAAAAATCTCTGAAAGTAAGGAGAAGATTATCTGATGACTTACAAGATTCTCAAGAGCTAGTGGAACAAATCGAGACATCATCTAAGAATAGTATATCTAAAGAGACTGAAGAAATGATTGGAATGTTGAAAGAAAAGAACAATGCATTGGCTGATCAACTAAAAGTAATGAAAAGAGAACATGAACATTTCAGCACATAGATGACTGAAAATTTAGATGCATTAAGGATAGTTGAGGATAAAGCAAGAGATCTACAAAGAGAGAAACAACAACTTGAAGCTCTAGTATCTGATAAGGATGATGAAATCATAAGGTTAACTGGTATTCAACAAAATATGACAAATCAACTAAGTTATGCACATCATGAAGCAATTCTGAAGAATGATGAAAATCAATCATTGAAACTTGAAGTATCAAGGTTGACTGGTGAACTTGAAACAAAGAAGAAATCCAAAGAATCATTGGAGAAAAGTTATGAAGCATCAAAGATGTTGGATGAGCAACTGAATACAAGAAGACTCTACAAAGATGGAGGACTCGGTTACAAAGGAAAAGACTCTACTGAGAAAGGAATTCATACTACCGAGAGAGGAGAATCATCAAAACAAGCTGGAAAAAGGAATAACATCAAAAGGAAGAAGCTTATTTGCTACTACTATGGAAATCAAGGTCATACCGCCAACATATGTTAGATCAGAAAAGGTAAGCAATCGAATATCTCTAAGTCCAATGGATATTGTTATAATTGCAATAAATATGGTCACACACCTAGTCAATGTAGGAAAAAGTCTGTTAACAACCATCAAAAGGCAAAATTCAAAGGGTTTTGTAAAAACTGCAATAGATATGGACATAGTACCGAGAAGTGCTGGTTTAAGAAAAAGAACTACATGAAGTATCCACACTGAGCAAACACTGGAGGTTACCGAACTCACATAGATCCTTATCGACAATATGCAGCAGTACCATGGGATTACAATACAAGGATATGGTGCGAATGTTTTGGAAGATATGGACATATAAGTGCCAACTATTTTATAAGGTTTGGAATGAACAACCGGAGATCATGGAGAAATCCTGGTATGACATGTTTTCATTGTCACAAAGCTGGACATTTAGCTGGAGATTGCAGAGATCAACCAAGAAGAGACACTGAAGACATAAAAGAAAAATACAAGATGATTTGGAAAAAGAAAGAAATTATGTCTGATGAAGAAAGCACCTTACCTACTGAGTTAGGTGCACCTATTTCAAATTAGTCAATGAAAGGTATGAAGGGACTACATTCTTTAAAAGTTAAATCATAACAGTTCCTATTCTATTATGTACAAAATTCAAAATCTGCATAGTTAAGATGCAATTAGTCAGTTTATATACTATACAGGAAACCTGTCAAGTCGGTGTATACAGGAAACTTGTCAAGTCGGTTAATGAAGCAAAGTTGGGTACTCGGTGAAACTGAAAATGGAGTAAATCGGTAAAAGGTGAACCGAGTGCATTTAATATCTTGGCCTAACTTGCACGGAGCCTGATAAGGTATTTTTGAGTACTTAAAAGTGTTTTCGCGGTCATTTTCATTCACCCAAGTTCTCAAGAAGCAGAGAAGAGCGAATCAAAGTGATCAAACTTCATTCAAGCAAATTATGAGGTATTTACATCAATCTATTCACACTGTTTAGCTGGTTTCTGATCTAGTCAAATTGCTATTGTCTACCGAGTGTGAAGAGTCAGTCACTTGTAAACCCTGAGGATAACTTGTAAAATCTTACCTGAAATCTACCATGGCGCCCAAGATCCAAGACCCTGTAGTTGTCCAAAATGTGGAGAAGCCCTTGCTAAAATATTCCCTAACTCCTAAAGTTGCCTCAGAACCGGATGATAAAACTGCATTTTCACTCATCCTGGATCAAGTTTTGTTAGTGGAAGATGTTAGATTCTTTACCAAATGCCGTGTTGAGGAACTCGGTCATGTAGAGATTAGTGACACATATGATGAACTATGCACTGATGGCAAACTGGATAGTAAATTTGAACACATCAAAATCAAGGGATTAACTGAAGCCCTAGTTTATCCTCGTGTATTCAAACCCTAGTGGGTTAAGTTTGTATTGAGCAGAGTACATGATGATTTCATGTGGCTGCAAGAGAAACCATTCAAGATCACGAAGGAAGTCATTCACCTGATCACCAGATATCCCATCTACGATCATGCTCGTGCACAGAAAATGATATCACAAAAGGAGCTAATCAATCTAACCAGAGTAGAATCCGATTATCGAGGATTGAAATTGAATAATGTCATTGATGCTGAATTAAAATTTGCAATCAAAGTTATTGGTTACTATTTCTTCCAATCTGCAAGGGAAAACAGTGTACCATGTGCTGCAGTGGACCTGGCCTACAAAATAGTGAAGAAGGGAATGAAAGTAGACTTATGTGAAGTGCTACTAAAGAACTTGTTTGAGAACCTGAACACAATAAGAAAGCCGAAGAAGAACAACTCGGCAAACACTCTTAAGTTCGGTTCACTACTTGTATGTATGTTTTTCTATTTTGAGAAGTTCTTTCCCTTAGTCGGTAAAGTAGTATGGGAGCTACACCGACCTATCACCCATCAGATCAATGACTACATCAAGAAGTTAGGAGATAACTTTAATGATATCATGGATGATTACTTCAACAAATTCCAAGAGAAAATGCACAACAGTCCCACCACAACTGGTCAAAAAATACAAAGACAATATATGTTTTGAAGTCGACACTGATTATTGCTATGTAAATGCTATTGAACCAAGGACTTGGTCGTTGCAACCAATAGGCTATGAGATTGATTATGATATCACACAACAACAAATTGATGCCTATCTATCATTGCCAAGGCATGCAACTGAACTAAGGTATGGAACCTATGAAGAGGTGAAGGAGAAAGTAAAAATGAGCATTGTAGTTCCTAAGGCTACAAGAAAAGCTACTAAGATGATAAAGGATTTATCTGAGAAATTCAGAGAAGAATCCTCCTCTACACCTATCAAAGGAAATCTTGCCATTACCGAAGAGGAGATAGAAGCTCAAGAGGTTGCAATAACATTGAGCACAGAGTTGCCAAAGGGAAAAGTTCTAAAAAGAGAGAAACAGGACATCACAAAGGCCCTACCGACTCCACCAACAAAGAGACCCAACACCAGAGCATCAATTGCATCACTGAGCAAGAAACAAAAGACTGTTGCCATTCCAAAGGTAACAAAGACTTACAAGAAATCTACTTGGAGACTCATTTTGGGAAAAGAGTCGAGTGATATAGAGTCTGATGATGCAAACAAATTCCAAATTGTGAAAAGCAAAAAGGTAAACATTCACAGTGTTGAAAACTTTTGTGCCAATCTCAAAGAATATGGTGGATTTGCAGGATTCAGATATGTTAAGTATGAGACTAGGAATAATGATGAGAAATGATAGATTGAAGAAGCTATCATATGTACACTTCTGAAGTTTCGGTTAGCACCATTAGAACTAGCAAAGTCACTTCCGAGTGAACTCTACTTACACATTGATAACAGATGGAAATATGCAATGGATTCAGAGAGACAAATAAGAGAAAGAAGTCTAGTCCATCTATTTCGTGACATGTCCGTAGCTGAAATCAAGGAGCATTTGTCCACATACAATTCAAAATTTCTTGTGAAACAGAGAGCCTTAAAATTGATGAATGGGCTATACATTGATGTGGAAAATGAGACTAAAGCCAAGTGGTAGGAGATCTTCAAACAAAAGGATGTCAGTGAACAATCTCAAATTGAAATTGTTGATGTCACTGAGCAAGATCCAGATGTCACCGAGCAAGGTCTAGACCTGGTTGACACTATACAAATTGATGAAGATGTAATGGATGAAGCAGCACCGGAGCAGGAAATGATTGAAGGCACCACTTATGCAAAACTTGTCTCTAGTGAATTTGTCTTAGAAAAAGTTCAGCCTTATCCGTTGGTGAACCCACCAATCTCAATCAAAGCTCCCAAGAACACTGAGCAAGTTACCGAAGGTAACAAATCTGAAGCTACAAAAGATACAAGTTATAAATCTAAAGCTGCAGGTGACACAACCAAAGATCAGATGTCTCAAGCATAGACAAGCACTGCACATATTACAACTAAGACCCCTAGCACCGAGACACCCAAATTCACTGCAACTGCTACAGGAATAGACCAAAGTGTTGCATCTACAGAGCAACCTACCGAGGGTCAGCAAGCCTCACAAGCACTTGTCTTAGTGCCACAGACCAAAGGCAAAGAGAAGAAGGTGAGAAAGCATGGTTTTAAATTTGACTTATCTAAACCGATCGTGTTGCCCAATGTAGACATTTCCAAACTGAAAGGGAAAGCACTCACTGAATTCGGTGAACTATGCAAAGCAAAGGCCGAACAAGAGAAGCAACTGGCCTTACAAAAAAAGAATAAAGTACTTCAGAAGGTTAGGACACTACTCACAGAAATGCTACCATCAGCAACAATGTCAACCGATGCAGCCATCCATATTCAGTTGGATGAACTCCTAAATCAGATTGAAACATCTGGAGTTGATGCATCTGAGTACTTAAGCAAGCTCAAGGATAAAGAGCTTACAACAAAAATGATAGAGGAAGTACAAAAATCAATTGTTGTTGGCAAGGTAAAACTTGTCAAATTCATTGCTGAGTTGTCCCCTCAACTCAAGCACATTCTTTATTTAATCCATAAATTATGTACATTTTCTTTATTTATTAAAGATATCAAAAATAAAACTGATGCCATTGAGAAAGAGATCACCGATCTCTCATCTAAGTTGACCACTAAGCCTAATTCAGTTCAGAATTTTTACAAGAAGCTACAATAGCTCATGGCTGAACAATTAGAATTGAGGAATGAAGAGTATACAATTAGGATGGATATAATGACCCTTCAAACATTATTCCTTCCTCATCTCTCATCAGTACAGGAACAGTTCAACTGAGATACAAGCTTATCAACTACACAAGAGGGAAGCACTCTTGATGGCTTGATATCACTCTTATCTGATATTCAAGCACAAAACTCATTAATGGAAAGTCTCAAGGACTCACTCTCAGTCGCCCTCACCGATGCCCAGACCAAGTATAAGACTATTTTTGATCAGTTACCACCTCTGGATGGAAATTAAGTTTTTAATGTTTGTCAAAAAGGGGGAGTAATATTATGATACTACAAAGAGGAAAGCCCAGCAAAGGGGGAGTAATTCTATACTTGGAGAGTAATACAGTTTTGATAACACAATTTTGAGTATTGTATACAAGGGGAGTATACCGAGCATAATATACATAGCACTTAGAGCACACAAGTACAGAACATAACCGAACATGCAAAATTCAGAGTTATGTATAGAATAATGATAAGGGGAGTATATCTGCATATATTATTTTATTGACTATTGTACATATTGTCAAGTATATTCATTTTGCAAGTATATAGTTTTTGAGTTATGACTTTGTAAGTAGTTTTTGCCAAACATCTCAACTAATGTCAAAAGGGGAGATTGTTACTACTTATAAAATTGCCATTAGTTTCATATCCAAAGTCATACTATATATTCTAGTCAGTTAGTATTACCAAATCATGTAGTCAGTACACATAGAGAATTCGATATGAACAGTCTAGTCGGTTATAGAAGAAAGTAGTCACAGAACACAGTATTCACCAAGCTGATTACCGAGTAAAGTTTCATGGCTATCAAGTGGTAAAGTTAACTCACCGAGTTGATATTCACCGAGTGAAACATTTTACCAGATACATTGAACCTAGACATGCACATGAAAACGTGTTACAAGATCGAGGCACATCTAACCATTTTTGCATTGGAAATTGCATTAGGAGATTATGTATGATTACAAGGTCAATCTAACCAATGAGATATTTTGTTTAGTCATTCATTCGAAGAATCTTTTGTAAGATCAAAGCAATGAATTAGATCACCGTTGTAAGAGATCTATTTATACAGCATGATTCTAGGGTTAGAAAATAAGATATGCAACAAGAGATATGAGATAATAGTGTGTATGCATGAAGGAAGACTGTTATAGAGACACAGAGAGGTCACCGAGAAGGTTATCAGTGAACAATCGATGAACAGAGTAAACAAAAGGGTTTACCAAGTTTCAATATGGGTTACCGAGGTATGCTACAAGCTAGGTAATCTTATTTAGAGCACATAGAATCTGCTTTAGCATTTTAGATGTAAAGCTGTAGATATTTGTAATGATTTTATTGTAATATTTTGAAGTTGTAAAAGAAACCTTTAACAGGGTAAAAGACTCTAACCAAGTCTATAAATTGTAAATCCTTTAACCAGGTGCTACACTTATATAGTGTTGTAAAATCCTTTAGTAAGGTAGATCTAACTGATCTTGATACTCCTAATAGGGTAAGCTATTAGAAATAGCTAAATGTAGCTCTAACTGAGCATTCTTTATTATTGCAGTAGTGAAGTTGTGGGTGCCATCCCCACTGCAGTTTTTCTCTCTAACCAAGAGTTTCTGCATGACCAAAATATATGTGTTATGGAGTGAATCATGTATGATTGTTATCTGTTGATTTTAGTTTTATTTTATGTTACTGCACTATTCTGTTTATGCATAATAGTAAGGTTATTATCAAGGAAAAGTTTTGGAGTACTGATTCACCCCTCCCCTCTAAGTACATTAGCTTTCCATATTGGGCCTAACAGACCTTAGGGATAAAGTATGTTTGAGTTGTGTTTGTCTTGTCTCAGACCAGTAACAATTTGGGCCTACTTCAGGCTTTGGGAACATAAAATACACTTGTAAAGGATCCAAAATTTCATGATTAGGTTGATTTAGACCCAAACCTATTTTTGCCTTTTGTTGAAAAAGGGAAAGCTTATTGTGCTTGTGTGCTTACTGTGTTTTCTTGTCAAAGAAATTTAAATCAATTTTAAACCAAGTATTCATCCAACAAATTTACATCCAACATTGATAAACAAAATAAACATCAACAAATGAAACAAGTATCAGTTTGTATGACCATCACTCATATCTTGAAAAAAATGAGTCTTCATCAAAAGACCACATTGAAAAAGAGACAATTGGGTTCAAAATCTCTAATCAAAAGAAGGAAGTTTTTCTATATCAATAGACATTTTTTTCTCTCGCACGGAGCCTTCTTGCACCATATGCACTTGTATCTTCAAGGCAAATCCAATGAATTTGACAAAGAGCCTTTGAAAAATAGAGTTTTTACTAAGTTTAGAGCCTTGGATTATCACAAAAACAACGGGGGCAAGATCAATCCTTCTTTATTTCCAAAAATCTGTATCACATACAATGAAGCTCGAGGGGAACCACTGACCCCTGAGAGAGAGGAAGAAGTAGAAACCCCCTTTGTAACAGAAAGTTTTTATTGAGGTACATATTCTATCCACATTCACCTTCATACATCACAAATCCATTCAACTCTCAAAACACAAAGAGGTATTGTCATGAGTTCTTTTTAGATATTTCTTAAATCAAACCAACAAATCACTTTTAGAGTGTCTCTACATCTAGGATCAATCATCCTAAGAGGCATTTCTACACAGGTTAAAACTAGTTTATGAGTGCATCCTCTCATTGCTAGGTAGCTTGGTTTGTAAAACATCTCAAAACTTTCTATACCTCATCACATCAAAATTGTTGAAAAATACAAGAGCAATTCACAAAGAACTTTGTTAAACATCCAACCTTCAATTTTAGAGATCCATCTTCCAACAAACATTTCACAAAAATTGTCTTTCATCAAAAATTTCATCACCACCTCATAATTGTTAGGTCCCAGAGACAACTGAGAAGGGGGGGGGGGGGGGGGTGAATCAATTGTCAAATAATATTAAACCAAAAACCACTTAAACAAATTACTGCTTAATACTGGTGAAACAATTTGTGATACCGCTGGACTAATTTAACTGATAAATGCAATACTGGTAAAGATTAATGCATGAAACAAAAGGAAAAAGTCATCCACAACACATAACACCAATATTTGTACGTGGAAACCCTATAAGGGGAAAAACCATGTGGGAAACCTTACCCACAATCAAATGATACTACTGCAGATAGTAAGTGTACATAAATGGGGTCTGCACATGCAGAAAGGCCAAGCGCCTAGAGCTCACTGCTCAAACACAAATGGGAGTCACACTGACTACAGTTGGATGGTTCAATCCAATAAGAATGTACTGCACAAAATAGCATCTTCATATGCTGGATTCGGTACCGGTGTAATGCTGATATGCTTTCACAAAAACCTAGCTTCACCTTCAAATGATGTCTTTGTGTATAGCTCTACTTAATCTCGCATATACCTTCACACACAACCTTCTTCGCATTCCACATTCGATCTTACATTTAAGATCTTACATTTATACCATAACCTAGGACCAATTTTAGTAGGTCGGCTCTACAAGATATTACAATAAAATCATTTTACAAACAATACAATATCTGATGCAATAACTGATTGAACATGTTGGCTTAATGCATTTACAACATTAATTAATCATCTTCATAGCATGCCATGCTGATCTAGAAAAGATAAGCCTGCCGGTGAAACCCTAGATAACCCTGGACCTATTTACCAGTAAAAGCAAATATGCAAATACAAAATTTCCATTAAACAATTTTCCAAGATATGATGTCCAAACAATGTCTTTGATATTACCAAGTATCTTACATACCATTCCAAGTGTCGGTGATCATTATATCATGCCGGTGTACCATATACTGGTGATTGTGCTTTAGTCACTTGCTTGTCGATGAATGTTTCTGGATAGGTGTTGACATCAATGACAAAACCATACTAAAATACCAACAATATCCCCCTTTGGCATTGATGGCAACACAAGAGGGAAAAACCATCAAAGTGGCAAAACAGAAATGCCAAGTATAAAAACCAATAATCTCCCCAAAGTAACAATCTCTCCCCCTGAGAGTAATATGACTGTTCTGTACCAATTTTTCAAAGATTAATGTGTTTTTCCATAGATATCTCTCCCCCATTGACATCAAATGCCAAAGTTACAACCAAATATTGTTAGTTTCATATACAAAATACCAACCAATTCAATATACCAACTACTCCCCTTGAGAAGTAGCTTCCTCATCAAATTCAGAGTAAGAATATATCTCTGTTAATTCTGTCGGTTGATGACAGACATCAACTCTCTAAGTATCTACCGGTGGGGGTATGACCCCAAGCTATTCTCTTAGATACTCAAAAGTCTCCTTAGGTAGAGGTTTAGTGAAAATATCTGCAATCTGCTCTTTAGTGTTCACATAAACTAGTTTGACTTGTTTTGCTTCCACTTTTTCTTTCAGAAAGTTCAATTTGATAGAAACATGTTTAGTTTTAGAATGTAGTACCGGATTCTTGGATATATCAATTGCTACAGTGTTATCACAATAAATAGTTATAGGTTCCTTGCATTTTACCTTTATGTCCTTCAACATTTGTTTAAGCCATAATATCTGTGTACAATTTGTTGCTGCTACAACATATTATGATTTTGCTGTTGATAAAAATGTGTGATTCTGTTGTTGATAAGGATGTGCAACTCCATTTCTTACTTAACCAAGAAATTAATCTGTTTCCAAGAAAAAATGCTCCGCCGG
Source organism: Cryptomeria japonica (assembly GCF_030272615.1). Taxonomy (NCBI): domain Eukaryota; kingdom Viridiplantae; phylum Streptophyta; class Pinopsida; order Cupressales; family Cupressaceae; genus Cryptomeria; species Cryptomeria japonica. The sequence goes on along the minus strand of NC_081414.1, from coordinate 224,214,701 downwards.
TGGTGCTTTTCTCGTCATCTATATCTCCTGCCCAATTTGGATCTGTGTATGCACATAATTCAAAGTTGTCATCTCTAGGATACCATAAGCCAAGATTTGTAGTGCCTTGTAAGTATCGGAAAATACTTTTTACTTTTGATTCATGATTTTCTCTAGGATTACTTTGAAATCTCGAAACAATACATACTGCATTCATAATATCTGGTCTTATTTGAGTTAAATATAGTAAATCTCCTATCATAGATTTGTATCTGGCTGGATTAACAGGTGTTGACTCATCTCTTAGTGATAATTTGTCATTTGTAGTCATAGGTGTACTTACCAATTTAGAATTCTCCATCCCAAATTTCTTTAGTAGCTTCTTTAAGTACTTAGTTTGACTCAAGAATATACCTTTGTTAGTCTATGAAATCTGCAATCCTAAAAAGAATTTTACTTCTCCTATCATAGACATTTCAAATTCTTGCTGCATTTTGATAGAAAAATCTTTACATAAGCCATCTTCTCCTCCAAAGATTATATTATCAACAAAAACTTCTATAACCAAGATGTCATCATTAGTCACTTTATAGTATAAATTACTGTCTGCATTTCCTTTAGAAAAACCAATCTCTAAAAGATACTTATCTAATCTTGCATACCAAGCTCTTGGAGCTTGCTTCAACCCATACAAAGCTTTCCTTAACCTACAAACCATATCCTTGTCTTTTGTTAAAGAAAATCCATCAGGTTGTTCAATGTAGACCTCTTCTTCAATAATTCCATTAAAAAATGTACATTTAATATCCATTTGATATACTTTGTAATTTTTATGAGCTACAAAAGCCAAGAATAATCTAACTGCCTCAATTCTAGCTACCGGTGCAAAGGTTTCATTATAATCAATTCCTTCCTTTTGAGAATATCCCTTTCACACTAATCTTGCTTTATTTCTGATTACTTTACCATCTTCATTAAGTTTTTTTCTAAATACCCATTTGGTTCCAATAACATTTTTATCTTTAGGCCGGGGAACTAATGTCCCAGTGTTATTTTTCTCAATTTGCTCTAATTCTTCTTCCATAGCTTTAATCCAAAATTTATCCTCATATGCCTCATTAACTGATACTGGTTCAATTTGAGAAATAAGACATACCTCTTCATTTGCCAATCTTCCTCTTGTCATAACTCCTCTATATTTGTTTCCAATTATCTGATCTTCAGAATGATTCAATCTTACATATCGGGGTGTCTTTGTTTGCTGTTGTTCCTCAGTTACTGTGGAATCTTCAGATGATACCGGTGTAGCTGGATCTTCATTTTGTGCCGGTGGATTCAGTGTAGATTCATTTGTCAAAATTTCTATTACCAGTTCAAAATCCATAAACCTTGAAGTTCCTCTGAATTATTTATCAATTTTTACATTTGTACTTTCAACAATTTTCTGCAATCTTTTGTTAAAACATCTATATGCTTTACTCTTAGATGAATAGCTAAGAAATATTCCGTCATCACTTCTAGGATCAAATTTCCAAATATACTCATCTCTTCTAATATAGCATTTACTTCCAAATATTCTGAAATATTTAAGAGTAGGAGTAATACCAAACCATAGTTCATGAGGGGTCTTACCGGTTTCACCTTTGATGTGAACTTTGTTGAATGTATAGACTACTGTACTTACTGCCTCTCTCCAATATACATGTGGTAAGTTTGCTTCTGATAACATACTTCTTGTTGCATCCAGGATAGTTCTATTTTTCCTTTCAACAATTCCATTCTGTTGAGGTGTCCGAGGTGCTGATAGTTGTCTTTTGATTCCATTCACTTCACAGAATGCATTAAATTCCTTCGATGTAAATTCACCTCCTTGATCTAATCTTAAACATTTGATTTTCTTACCGGTTTCATTTTCAACCATTTCTTTGAATAGTTTAAACTTTCCAAGTGCTTCTGATTTTTCTCTGAGAAAAGTAACCCAACACATTCTAGAGTAATCATCAATGATTAGCATGAAATATCTATCACCTTGTAAACTTTTAGTTCTAGCTGAACCACATAGATCAGTATGAATTAGATCAAGAGCATTATTTGATTTTTCTGGAATACTTTTGAAACTAGCTCTAACCTATTTTCCAAATTGACATTCCTTACATATTGTGTTGTGAGGTTTGACAATTTTAGGTAAATCTCTAACTGCCTTAGTAGTACTGATTTTTACCATACAATCAAAATTTACATGATAGAGTCTCTTATGCCATAACCAACTTTCATCAATGTGTGCAATCAAGCATGTCTTTTCACTGTTATTCAAATGAAAGATATTACCTCTAGTCTGATTATCGGTTGCAATTTCTAAACCACTTCTATTCATGATTTTGCATTTTCCATTCTTAAATTGTAACTAAAATCCTTTCTCAACTAATTGACCAACACTCAAAAGATTATGCTTTAAACCTTCAACATAGTAAACATTGTCAATGTTATGCTTACCATCAAGAGATATTGAACCCTTTCCTTTGATCTGACAATCTTTGTCATCACCAAATCTTACTAAGCTGCCATTATATTCTTTTTAGTTCAAGAATTTTCCTTTGTCTCCTGTCATATGATGTGAGCATCTAGAGTCAATGATCCATTCATCCTTTACTTCAACTTTAGCTGCCAAGGCCTACTCTACCGATTGAACAGTAGGTGCCAGTTGTTCTTCTGTTAAAGCAACAAAAACCCATCCATTGTCTGTCGGATCTTCATCAGAATCATCAGTCACTCCTTCATCAGTAACATAACAAGATTTTTCCTCGTTCTTCTTGAATCTGTATCTCTGATATTTAGGATTAGGCTTGTATGTCCTTCTAGCTTCTTCTCTTAATCTTGCATGTCTATCAGGACATCTTGAAGCCATATTACCTATCTTGTTGTAGTTAAAACATTTAAAGGGTGCTTTACCTTCATACTTACTTCCAACTGGACATTTAGGCATTTTTCTTGCAAATAGTGCTTCAAGTTCTTCAAGTTATTCATTTTCTCTCCTGCTTTCCTCAAGTTCTCTTGCATAAAGGGCTTTCCAATCAGATTTGTCAAATGATGATGCAGATGATGTTGATGCTTTGAAAGCTAAATCTATCTCTATAGTAGCAACATGACCAAATTCCTCAATTTCAAAGGCTGAAAGTTTTCCAATCAATGTATCCCTAGTTATTGATGTATTAGGCATTGTTCTAAGTTCATTTATAGCAGTAACCTTCATTTTGTATGCCGGTGGAAATCCTCTTAAAACTTTTGAAACAATCTCATCTTCACTTAAGGTTCCTCCACAACATTTAATACCCAAAACAATTTCATTTACTCTTTCCATAAAATCAAAAATTCTTTCATCTTCTTCCATTTTCAGATTTTCATACTTGACCCGGAAGCTTTCATGTTTTGCAATTTTGACTGTGGAATCTCCTTCATTTAGTGTTTCCAAATGATCCCAAATAGCTTTAGCAGTAGACCTATCTGATGGTCACATGATTTGTTGATCTAATAATGCGCTCAGAAGTGCTTCTCTTGCTTTGCAATCATTTTCCTCATCTTTGGCCAGATTTGGAGGATTAGGTTGAGTTGTAGTAGGAGTAGTATATCCATTCTTTGTAACCTCCCAGATATCTTTTCCAATATAGTCTAGATGTGTCTCCATTCTGATCTTCCATATTCCATAGTTGGTTCCATCAAGTTTAGGACTATCCTTCTTGAAATAGTTGCTAGACATTTGATCTCCTCAAGTTGTTAAACTTCTACAAAAAGAGGACTAGGCTCTGATACCAATTGTTAGGTCCCAAAGACAACTGAGAGGGGGGGGGGGTGAATCAGTTGTCAAATAATATTAAACCAAAAACTGCTTAAACAAATTACTGCTTAATACCGGTGAAACAGTCTGTGATGCCGGTGGACTAATTTAACTGATAAATGCAATACCGGTAAAGATTAATGCATGAAACAAAAGGAAAAAGTCATCCACAACACATAACACCAATATTTGTACGTGGAAACCCTGTTAGGGGAAAAACCACGGTGGGAAACCTTACCCACAATCAGATGATACTACTGCAGATAGTAAGTGTACATAAATGGGGTCTGCACATGCAGAAAGGCCAAGCACCTAGAGCTCACTGCTCAAACACAAATGGGAGTCACATTGACTACAGTTGGATGGTTAAATCCAATAAAAATGTACTACACAAAATAGCATCTTCATATGCTAGATTCAATATCGGTGTAATGTTGATATGCTTTCACAAAAACCTAGCTTCACCTTCAAATGATGTCTTCATGTATAGCTCTGCTTAATCTCGCATATACCTTCACACACAACCTTCTTCGCATTCCACATTCGATCTTACATTTAAGATCTTACATTTATACCGTAACCTAGGACCAATTTTAGTAGGTCGGCTCTATAAGATATTACAATAAAATCATTTTACAAACAATACAATATCCGATGCAATAACCGATTGAACATGTGAGCTTAATGCATTTACAACATTAATTAATCATCTTCATAGCGTGCCATGCTGATCTGGAAAAGATAAGCCTGCCGGTGAAACCCTAGATAACCCTGGACCTATTTACCGATAAAAGCAAATATTCAAATACAAAATTTCCATTAAACAACTTTCCAAGATATGATGTCCAAACAATGTCTTCGACATTACCAAGTATCTTTCATGCCATTCCAAGTGTCGATGATCATTATATCATGCCGGTGTACCATATACCGGTGACTGTGCTTTAGTCACTTGCTTGCCGGTGAATGTTTTTGGATAGGTGTTGACATCAATGACAAAACCATACCAAAATACCAACAATAATCGCTTTCACCAACCTCAAACTTTCAAGAACATGGCTCACACAAGATGAATGAGAAATTGACAACCAGAGATTGAAGAAGAGGAAGAAAACCTCTACGATTTTCATGAGGCCATTGGAGGAGACACAAATGATGAAGAACCTAGTACTCCAACTTCCGAAGATATAGAAAGAGAACAACATAATACCAAATTCAATAAACTCTTTGATGAAATCCTTAGAAGCAATGCAGATGCTCATTTTTTGAGACTTGCTCAAGAGGGTGCCAAACTACCCTCTGACTTTGATACCGCACAGATATGGCAAACATCTGAGCAACATAGCCGTCATGATGGTGGAAGAGGTAGAGATTACTTATGTTATGACCTTAATCATCAAGGGAACCTTCCACCACCTCCTCCTTCAGAAATAGACATGTTGAGACAACAAGTAGAAAATCTTGCTCAACAACTCAATAGTGGTGTGAAGACTACTCGATTTTCACATAATGATATTTGTCCCTATCCTTTTGATAGGAACATGCTTATGCCACCTTTTTCGTGAGGGTTCGAAACACCAAAATTAAAAAAAGTATAGGGGCAAAGGAGATCCTAGGGATCATGCACGAGAATTTTAGTCAACCTATTTAGAGGTGGCCTATGAGGACACATATCTAATGTGCCTCTTTCCTCAAAGTTTGGGAGGCACAACTACATAATGGTTTTCACGATTTCCAAGTGGCATTAGAATAGTTGAGGAACTCCTTTGAAATTTCATCACTCATTATGCACACAACATAGAATGAGATGTTACCATGGTAGATTTATGCAACACCAAACAAAAACCAGGGGATTTGTTCTCAAATTTCCTACAATGGTGGAGGCAACTATCTAGTAGACATTCTCATCATTTAACTAAGCAAGAACTAGTGGAAATTTTCATTTCCAACTTGAATGATGAGCAGGAATTCCATTTAGACATGAAGGGTACATAATCCTTTGAAGAGATGATCACTCATTAAAAAGGGACATATCAAAATCTACAATGAACCCAAAGATGGTCCTCGTCCATGTTATAACAATGATAAACCAAATTTTTGGAACAAGAACAAGAACATTGTCAATGACGGGATAGTGGATGCACGAAAAATAAAAATTGTACAACTTGTGGTCAGGTTTGCAGGACAAAATCCCCCTCCTAAAAACAACACCATCACTAATCCACAAAATCAAGGTCTCAATACGCCACAAGAAGAACCAAAACAAAGGTAACAAAAATACAAGCCAAAATGCATATACACACCCTTAGGGGAACCCATCGAAACAATCTTGCATAAATTGGTCTCTTTCAATCTTGTGAGCTTACTGAAAACCTCTAACTATGAGCCTCAGGTCAAGTCTCCATGGTGGAGAGATAATGAACATTGTGAATTTCACCAAGGAAGAGGGCATAAAATGAACAATTGCCATTGATTGAAAGATCTTGTTCAAGATATTATTGATAGAGGAGAAATTGAAATAGAAGTACACGACCCTAAAACATCCAATGATGATCATCTAATGTTCAAAAATCCACTTCCATCACATGATCAAAGGGTTCCTTCCACCTCAGGGTGAAACACAGATACTACAACTAATTATACACAATCTGCATATAATTATATTGTGAATCACCTCTATGATTCTAATGAACAAGTTGCAACTCTTACCATGAAAGATCCAAATCCTGCATGCAATGTTGTTATGCATCATAGCAAGATTACCATTCGAGTGGCACCACAAGGAATGAAACCCTGCCTAAGCAATATAATCTTGTGGAGCAATTGGATAAGGCGTCCACCCTCATCTCCATATTAGAGATTTTGCGCTTATCCCCTTCACATAAAACAATCTTGGATCAAGCTCCCCAAGAAGTGTCAGTCCCCGCCAACCTCAACACAGATCAATTTCAAGCCATGGTTGGTAGTCTCAAGTCATCACCATGCCTTAATTTTTCTAAAAGTGACAACACTTCCTTCCAACAACCACATAATGCCTCCCTCCATATTGAAGGATTTGTAAACCAATATAGAATTAAGCGAGTCTTGATTGACAATGAAGCTGACTTGAATATATGCACCTTGCAGTTGGTGACAGCATTGGGTTATGCCATAGAATTGGTGGATTCCAACAAAAAGATAACCATTAAAGCCTATGATGATATAGAGCGTTCGTCCAAAGAAACTATTGTATTACCTATTAGAGTGAGGCCAATGGTGAAGCATATAGTCTGCCAAGTTCTAGACCTCTTTTCCCATATAATCTCTTGTTAGGAAGACCTTGTATACATGTCATTCAAGCCATTCCATCCACCTATCACCAATGTATCAAGTTTCCCCATAACGGTATAGAAATCACAATCCTTGGCGATGCAAATCTATTTGCGTATTGTAATATTATTAACCATCAGCTAGAGATTACCGTACCTAACAATAGAGAAGCTATCCCTTCCATATCATATGTTAATCCAGCCTCGATTTCCAGCTCAATCACCCCTATACCAAAGTAGGAGAAGTTGAAAATGAAAATGGCTGAGGAAGGTCCCAAGGAATATAATCTTAGCCAACTCTTTTGTGTTGGGAAATTACTCACATCCCCTAGAACTCATGGCGAACCCCAAAAGTTGATTCAAACACCACCAACCAAAAGAACTTTCTCTTTGGCACAATTCATCCTTGGTAAAAGTCAGGAGAAGGCAACCATGGATGAAGACCTGGCAGAATGGATCTACAAAGACCCTATCAACAAAGAAAGCCCAAAGGCTAAGCTTCCCACTAAAAAATATGGAAAAGGCCTCACTATCATGCAAATAGTGGGCTATGATGGACAAAGTGCTTTGGGACATTGCAAACAAGGATGACACGAGCCCTTACAACCTGAGTTAAAACCTAAAGATAAAACCTGAGTAGGTTTTCAAAAGGAATCTCTTCCTAAGCTTAGATTCAAAGGGAAACCCAACAAACCCATATATCAGCCAGTTACTCCAAGGAGGCCATCCTTGATTATATCTGCAGCACCAACAACACCAATCGCACCAACAAAATTGATAATCCCATCAATAGCGTCAGTAGCACCAACTGCACCAACAACATCGATAATACCAACAACAACATCAAAAACACCAATAACCCTGTCAGTAGCATTAACAACACCAACAATCCCACCTCCAAAAGTGCACAAACCCGTGACCAATACACTCTTCAATTCAAAAGACATCCCAACCTGGTACAATAATCGGATGTTAGAGAGTGATTCAGAGACATACTCGCATGAGTGGGAATGGGATTCAGTGAATATAAATACTTCAAATAAGGAAGACACATCACCTCCACCACCTTGTAAAGATATACCTCATATGGATAAAAACTTTCTAGGTTCCTAAGCTTGCAGAAACTTCCACAAGCTCTACGCCGAATCCCACACCTGAATATGACAAGGAGATTACCATTGATGCACTTCACTCCTCTATATTAACCCTCACTGATGCCTCCTCCAAACTCAACTTAATCAATGAGGTAATGCCTATCATCCACCCCGAACTCATCAACTGGAATCGGCCAAATCCCCCATGTCTTGATCATTTCAAAAATAATGAGGCACTCATATGTTTTTTTAGAAATACAGGATAACATACCAAGCAAGGATCATAAAGTTGGGTTTTCCATCAAAATTAACAACACAACATACTTTGGGGCAGATGCCAAACTTTTCAACTACAAAAATATCACAATAAAACATAGATCTTCTAGTGAAAACCACACAGTGGCACTTGTTGATCCCAAAATAGTAAAAATAAAGAGTGTATCCAAAGGTGAAAACCTCTTTGAGGTGCTTGAGGATGAAAGGTTTGACATCCTCTCCTTTAGTACAAATTGGGGGAGATCGACGATCCTAATCAAAGAAACAAAAGAATTCAACGTGGGGACCCCTGAGACTACTCACCAAATACATTTGGCATCTCTACTAACTCTAGAGGAACAACCAAAATTTGTAGAATTCTTCTAGAAGCATCAAGTCAATTTCGCATGGTCTTATGCAGACGTGCCTAGCTTAGATCTTGATTTGGTCATACATCACCTAATTGTAGTAGAAGGAGCTAAACCTTTTAAACAAAAGCTCAGAAAGACACACCCACCGATTGTCATTCTTGTCAAGGTTGAACTTAAAAAGCTCTTGGATGTTGGTTTCATTAGACCAATTGATTATGTAGATTGGATCTCCAATATTGTACCTGTCGGCAAACCTAATGGGGGCATCTGTATTTGTACAGACTTTAGAGATTTGAACAAGGAATTCCCTAAAGATGACTTCCCCTTCTAACAACGGGTCATGCAATGCTTTCTCTTATGGATGGCTTTTTAGGGTACAACCAGATCAAGATTGCTCCAGAGGATCAACATAAAAATACTTCCACATGTCCATGGCGAACATACTATTGGAATGTGATGCCATTTGGTCTAAAGAATCTAGGAGCAATATATCAAAGAGCCATGACTACCATCTTTCACGATATTATGCACGCCATAATGAAAGATTATGTCGATGATTTACTAGCTAAATCATTAACAAGAGAGGGTCATCTAGCAATACTAGGTAGAATCTTCAACATACTAGAGCAATATAATGTTCGTCTCAATCCAAAAAAATGTCGTTGGAGTAACCTTTAGGAAGATCTTAGGATACATTATCTCAAGCAAAGGCATTGAAATAGATCTGGTGAAAGTCAAAGCAATCATGGACATGCAACCTCTGAAGAAAATCAGTCACTTAAGGACACTATAAAGGCGGCTACAATCAATTCGAAGATTCATTGCACAATTGGCTGATAAGTGTCATCCTTTCACGCATCTATTACACAAGAATATCCTCTTTCAATGGGATACAAAGTGCCAGCAAGCATTCCAAATGCTTAAAGACTACCTAATGAATACACTGTTGCTAATCCCACCAGATCCAAGTAGACCTCTATTGCTATATATTTCAGCTACAAATACGACACTAGGAGTGCTGCTGGCACAACACAATGCAAAAGGAAAAGAATGTGTTGTATACTATATCTCTCCCACATTGGTAGGATATGAACTCAATTACACACCTATTGAGCGAGCTTGCCTAGTAGTTATCTTGGCATCCACCAAATTGAGACACTACATATTAACACACAAGGTACTACTCATTGCCAAAATAGATTCACTCAAGTACCTACTTAGAAAGGCATCATTAACAAGCCGCTTGGCCAAATGGGTTATGATCTTGAGTGAATTTGATATAGAGTATGTGGACCACAAGGCTATCAAGGGCCATGTTATTGCTAATTAGTTGGCTGATGCACCCCTCGCAGGTGACCATCCTCTTGTTTCCAATTTTCTAGATGAAGAGATCTTCATGATCACAACTACAAAACCTTGGAAGCTATATTTTGATGGCTTATACACTAGAGATGGCTCGGGGGCCGGTATTCTTTTTATCACACCTCAAGGTGACAACATCCTAAAGTTATATAGGCTCACTTTCCCATGCACCAATAATATAGTAGAATATGGGGCCTTGATCACATGACTTAGATTGGCTATACAATGGCATCTAAAAGAGCTACAGGTATATGGAGATTCCCAGTTAGTCATCTGACAAGTCACCAATGAATACCAAAGTAAGGATGATAAGCTCATGCCGTATAAAAGGATGGTGAATAGTTACAAAGAATCCTTTAAAACTATCACATTTGAGCAAGTAACTAGAGATCAAAATCGACCTTCCGACGCAATGGCTACAATTTCCTCTCTCTTGGATCTTCCACAAAATTCAACTTTTTATGAGTTCTTAGTAGAACAACTTTGGATCCCCGCATATGATATCCTTGAAACTGAAATGATATGTCACCTTGTCAGTTCTGAATCCACATGGTATGGTGAGTTCTTTACTTACCTCCATGACCACAAAATTCCTCCCAACCAATCAAATAACCAAGGAAAAACCTTCATCCACCAAACCACTCGATACACCATCATTGTCTAAACCCTATACAGGCGAAGTCTTGATTGTACTCTCCTTTGATGTTTGGAACAAGATGAGATAACAAAATCCTCTGAAGAGGTACATGAAGGAATTTGTGGGGCTCACTCAAGCAGTCCTTCACTAGCAAATAAAACCATGTGCATTGGATACTATTGGCCCTCCATGGAAAAAGACTCCTACTAATTTGTTAGAAAGTGCAAGAAGTGCCAAGTTCACGGAGACCTGATACATGCCCCAACACAGGAATTGCAACCAATCACAACACCATGGCCCTTTTGTCAATGGGAACTTGACCTTGTGGGTAAAATCCATCTTCATCCAACAACCATAAATTTATCATTACCACCATAGAATACTTCACAAAGTGGATCAAAGTCGTTCCACTTACCCAAGTCACCGGTAAGTAGATCACCTCATTTATCCTTAATTACATCATTTTTCGATAGGGTGTACCCATGTCCCTCATCACACATAGCGGGCTTCCTTTCAAATATTCGGATGTCCGTGAGCTTTGTGAGAAGTTTCATATCCAACACCATTTTTCCACCCCCTATTACTCACAAGGCAATGATCAAGCTGAAGCATCAAACAAAAACATATTGAGGATACTAAAAAATACAACCAATGATGTTGGCCATGATTGGCACATTCGATGAAATCCAACACTATGGGCATATCGAGCTAGCATTCGAACCCTACAGGTACAACTCCCTACTCATTGGTTTATAAAGAAGAAGCCATTTTGCCCATTGAGGTTGAAATGCCATCTCTACGGGTCTCCTTGCACAATCTGATAGATGATGAAGCGTACTGAGTCTCTAGTCTTTAGGACTTGGAACTGCTTGATGAAAGGCGACAAGCTGCATACAACCACCTCAAATCCTATCAGCAACACATGAGCAGAAGCTACAATCATTGGGTTAAACCACACACATTTGAGGTAGGAGATCTTGTTCTTAGGGAGAATCCTCATAATCAACCAAACAAAGAACATCAGGGCAAGTTTGAATCCAACTAGTTGGGTCCATATGTTATTACTATTGTATTTGGGTCTGGGGCATATCAGTTGGCAACTTTAGAAGGGGAACCACTACCAGATCCGATCAACAACATGCACCTCAAATGGTTTCATACATAAGAGGTGTAGAGGATCAGGCTCCTCCAAATATATCAGAAACTACCAAAAAACATTTAGAAAAATGTCCTAAAGAAAATACAAAAAAAATCAATCAAGAAAATAGTAAAGAAAAATCATGCATCCAAATAATGAAAACCACTTCGGTGGCACCTTGGGTAAGTACGGTGGTGAAAACTTGGCAAATAGGCACCATTCATAAAGGCTATGGCTCCATTTTCTTTCAGACTCATTGCGATCACATCCATTGCATCCATTCATCTATCATTCAAACCATGACTTATTATTGACCTGCAATTAGAGTTGTTACTTCATGTGTCTTGCATCCCATTTTCATAGTGACATCTAAATTGGGGCAATGCTCTTAACCTACTGATGGAAGTGGATTCTACATTACTTGTGATTCATTGAGTTCCTTATTCAAAATTAGCTGGAAATATACCAAAAACATTAAAAAACACTCACAAAATCCAAAAACATGATAAAACATCAAAAATCAATCAAAAACATTGCAATGCATATTATTCCTTGTACATACACACATTGAAACAGACACCAAACAAAACCATTTTTGAGCTAGTCAAATGATGATCATTTATCAAATCAACCAACCAATCCAAACATATGCACACAAGCCTCTTTGCAAGGATGCATCCTTTGTCACAAACAAGACATGATAACATTTTCTTTGACAAGAAAATTCTATTTAGCTGATAAGAACTTGGTCGATTTGTTGTTTCTTTATTTTCATCAAGATCCTACGCTACTCTAGGATATCCACAAGTGATTAGAGTAGTCGGCATGGTTCCTAATATCTTTTTGTTTGCTATTTGTGGATTGTTCCAATGAAGTTCTAGGGCATGTACTAATGGTGTCTATGTGAGAAGTTCACTAAGCTACGCGATCATATGCAAAAATATAGTCATGAATCACTATGGCTTACTGACTACAACGTATACCTCGACCATTTGTGCATGAACCATAATGGAGGGTAACTTTTCCTTGTCTATGATGCTTTCTTACGATGAAATACTCAAGCTTGGTTCCTGCTACCTCAGCCAAGAACTATACTACCATGCTCGATAAGGAAAATAAAGCACCATGAATACTCTATGGATTGTCATTTCAACTCATCTATTTATATTGCATTTCGTTGCATATCACCCATCCATTTTCTCATTCATTATTCATATCTATTGTTTGCATGTAAGTTATTTAGGTTTCTATGAGAAAGCACCTAATATAAATTTGTCTTGGGTACAATCATGATGAAGTTCTCTGATACATCATCTCACATCTACATTCCACATCCGCAATTTCGAACCAACTTGCATTCATATATCATAAAGGCATGACATTATCATTTAGTTGCATTTAATGCATTATGTTCATTATCATTTACTTGCATTTAGATTCATTTAGACATCATTTCAGTACATTGATTTCTTCATCAAATTAGTACATTTAAAACATCAAGTGCATTTGTTCTCATTTACTTGCATTTCGTCATTTCATTTAGTTTCATTAAGTGCATTTAGCTTCTTTTAGATGTATTTCCACTCATTTCATTCATCTATCTTCATTTTAGTTGCATCTTAAGTCATTGATGTGCATACACTTAGTCATTAAAGAACATTTCCTATCATCTAGTTGCATCTCAATCATTAAGTTGCACTCATCTAAAATCATACACAACCATTTATCATCATTTTAGTTGTTTAGTACATTCATTTATCATCATTTACTTACATTTTATCAAGAACATTCATCTATCCATTTAGTGCATTCCTTTAAATCATTAAATATGCATTCATTTCATTATCATTTAAACTTGCATTTAGATTCATTTAGTAGGTGCATTTTTACCCATTTAGTTTTATCTAGACTCATTAAGATGCATTCATTATCCTTTAATTGCATTAAGGTGCAGTTATTCATTATCATTTAGTGGCATTCATTTAATCATTAAATTACATTTATTCATTAAGTACATTCATCTAGGAAACCTACATAAGATTTGTATAAACATTTGTTCATCCATTTAAGGGCATTCATCCATAAACATGTAAGATTCATCTTAAAAACATGCATCATTTACTCATATCATTATCATATCATATCATCAACATGAAAAAGTATTATCTATCACAAATTCATTATCTCATCTCATCATTGCATCACATTAATAGCATTATAAAAGCATCATCCATCCTCTACCTACATCCACATGGTTAGCAAACCATCCATCACATGCATATAGAAATCATATCATCAACATATACATCTAGAAAGCAAATCATCCATAGCATGAATCTAAGCATAACTCATAATCATCATCCTACATAAAAGCATACATTTCCTCACATATATACATATCATATCATCACAAAAATGAGATATCCTCATATATCACATCATACACCGCATCAAAAAGAATACATGTATCAGAGTACAATGATGTCGAAATATATCGGCTACCAAGAGCCATCCAAGTCATAGTCTAAATAACAAAGTAACAAATGCATAGAATCTCTCAAATATAACTTTGTCTAGATGTTGCTCCCCCACCACCCTCACCATCTCACCAAGGAGGACCCATAACACCACCACTGCTATGAACCCTCTGAGACCGCTCTACTCTCGCTCGCCGCATCTGGGAATAGCTTAGTGCTTGCTGACTACTCGGTACCATCTACTCATATAATCCTCACCCGTAATATATCTCCTCCTGAGCCTGCCACATCTCCCTCAACACCTCCCTAGTCAGACCTAGTGCTCTACCTACAACTCGTCATCTATCTTGCAACTCCCTCATCTGTCCACCAGAGCATCTCTCTCTCGCATCACTACAGTCAACTCAGCCTCCCATGCAAAAAGATGGACATCCATGGTTGCAATCTCTACCTCCCTGTCCTCTAACTGAGTCTACAACTGTATGATCATAAATTCCTACAGATCTCACTCTCCTCCACCTACAACTCCTTGTCCCATCTCCATAGGATCCTCTCCACCTATGGCTCCCCCTCCCATCTCCATAGGCTCCTCTCCCCCACTGACATCTCTACCTCCTACTCTAGTTGCACCCTATATCAGTGGACCCTATGATAGTCATAAATGATGCCCACCTCTGCCTCTCCTCTATAATCCTCCTCCTCCACCACCTCCACCTCCAAATCCACCCCCACCCCCAAATCCACCACCCCCTCTCCCTCCTCCTACTCTACCAAAAACTCCTGCACCACCTCCCTCTCCCCATCTCCTCCTCCTCCCCCACCTCCATCTCCTCCTCCTCCACCCCTGCCTCCTCTCCTCCTCCGTTGTCATCCTCTATCATCCTCAAAAGGTGGTATAGGCTCTGTCAGATCATAAATCCATAGAATCATATGGACAACATGATACTGAGTGTACTCCTCTATCACCCCTACATCTACAACCTTTGGTCTCATCTACCATGGTCTCACCTATAATGTATGGAACTCTACTAGGGCTTGATCATAAGGTAACACTGGCCCCCATTGAAATCTCTCGTGCACTACCCCTGCATACTCCTCGAAACCCTTCAGAATACCCTGCCTCTGTCCAAATTGTCTCATCACTCTCCCTAGCAATTGTCTCTCCACATAGTAGGATGTGCAACCAATCAAAAAATGTGTCATAAATACATATGGTAGGGACTCTCCATCATCCTCCCAGGGCTCGCAATCAAGGTATGACCTCCATATGACTGTATCTAGGTCATCCAATGCTCACTGCCAAAACTCAAACTTCCCCAAATGGGGTTGGTTCATCAAACCTCCATACATAAACACATAGGGTTGATCTATCGCCCTAAACCTCAAGCATACCGACCATGTGACTAGTAGGTTCTCCCAAGCCCGAATATGCAACAAAGTGATCCCTACCCCTAGTGATCTAGCCTCTCGGTACACTGCCTCATGTAAATCCTTGTACAGGAGTGCTAACACACATGGCCCCCATGCATAGCGGGTCCCCTCAATCATCATCTGCTCTATCACCTAGCCCCAACTAATGACCAATCTATCTGAATGTTGATCGGGGCAAAGAAAACCCCCAATGATCCTTGATAACACTGATGGTAGAGGCTCATACAGTGCTGCTATATCCTCCCATGCTATAGAGCCATCCTCAATGTACATGTCATCGACGAATATCCTCTACACAACAGTCATCACCAAGTACAAATCATATGTCACATGATCAGGATATGCAATATCCTCCATATGTCCTCCAACGTCACTGTCATCTCTCCCATCGCCAAGTGAAATGTGCACGTCTCGCTATGTCATCACTCCACCAAAGCTATCAGTAGATTGCAATTTGTCTGAATCATGGGTAGGTACATCATGTCATACAAGCCAGTCGCACAAACACAATCTATCTCTACCTTCATCAACTACTCCCGTAGCTGCTGTGTGGTGGGATGCCTCTCCCGTATCTATAAGATGGGAAGATCCTCCTACACATATCAGCACAAACATCAATTGTTTTGCCACAAACTTTTTTAAGTTTCAACCTAGACTATCAATAGATACTTTGATCAAGTGTCTTTGGGTCTCAACAAGTAATCAATCATGGCCAACCTAGACTACAACAAACATTTATCACAATGACCTAGTCTCAACGGGGCTGCTATGATTCATCAAAACAACTAATCAATCACGCAACACAGGCATCATGAGATTTTCTCTAACACTGGGGCATTTTTACTACAATCACGCTACTATGCTGACAATAGCGCTACAACTTGTGCACAAAAGTGCTAAAACAACAAACACGCCAATACAACTATACCACAATGCTATTAAATTACAAAAGCGCTACAAACTCTACCTAACAATGCTAAAATTATAACAACACTATTACTATGACACAATTGTGCTAAACTGACAAAAGCACTACAACAACCATGCAATAGCGCCATTGCGCCACAATAGCGTTACTTTAGGCGACAAAAGTGCAAAAACTGTGTTTTAGTGCTATATTCTTACTTGGACTTTGACATTAAAAAACATGACAAAAATGCATAAAAAATAAAATTCAAGATTTGCATACCGCTGGTCCGTAGTCCTCTGGCTGCTGGTATCGATGGATCCACTCTAACTGGTGATCTACTATCGACACAACCATGATGACTGTTGCTCACTCCTTCACAAAAGGTCACTATCAGAGCTCCAAACTACTAGGGAGATAGGTGAAAATGAGCCTATTTTTACCCCTTCCCCTCCATATGTACCCCCCAACCCTAACCCTAATTCACCCCGCTCACTGTCGTGGTCCCTATGAGCTTTAGAAGCCTCTAATTTCTCCTTTTTAACTCTAATTTCTTCCATTCTTTCACCATTCTTTCTAATTTCTTCTATTCTACCCCCCTCCAACTTCTTTCTCTTTTTTGAGAGATCGTCCGATTTTTAAAAAAAAATCGGCTCATCTCTCGAGGGGCAATACCACCCACTAAATTAACATTTATGGGGCATATTTCTTCACACCTATTTTTTTTCTTTCTTTGAAATGACACGATAAACCGCACCATCTCAAAGAGGGGCAAATGTAGTCACATAAATTTTTCCACTTAATTAAATGAATATTTACTATTTATTTGATTATTTAACCATCAACAAATAGTTAATTAAATTAATATTTAATATTTCATCCTCAGCCTCTTCTTCTATTAACTAAATAAATTATTCAATTTATTTAAACTAATTCATTAAGCAACACTCTAACAATCAATTAAATGAATAAAATATATTTATTTAATTTAACCCCCTTTCCTCATTTAAATAAATAATAAAATATTTATTTAAATCCCTAAACAACCCCCCCACTTGCATTCTCCAACAAATGCAAGTTGCACCTATTTGGTTGAAATAAAGTAATTTTATTTTAATTAAAATCTTATTTTCTCTCACCCACCAAACCCACTTGCATCCTAAACCCATTCTAGATCCTTCTAAACTATTCCTAATTAGCCTAATAATCCTCCCTAATTATTGTCACATTCCTAAGCAACTTGAAGTCACTTCTCAAAGCCTCAAATTCTTTGAAAAACATTAAAAGTTTTTATTCTCCAACAAGCTAACCCCTAAAGTCTTCCGAACCATTAATGGTTCTTACATAGCCATTTATGGCTCTTACATAACCATTAATGGTTAAACTCAACTCACCACATGGTTAGAGGCTTTCCCTCTAACTCAACCCCCATTTAACTCATGGGTCCCTTTAAGCATTCATTGCTTTGACCATGGTTATCCCCACTAACTCTTGCACAAGAGTTTGTCCATTGGATAAAGGCATTATTCATTGGATAAAAGATTTATTCATTCAACTCAAAGCCTAACCTTACCTCCCAAGGTAAACTTCAAGCCATCTCAAGAATTTAATGCTTCTTGCCTCTCCTCTCAAGCCATCTCATGTTGACATTTGTCATCCTGGGATTGGGTTGAAAGCCCTCACATGGATCATAAACCCATCAATCCTGACCCTTGTTGAAATTGCTCAATTTCAACCATCCATTGCTCCATTTTTCCTATAAATAGAGCTCATTTCCTTCTCCAAAAGGATCCACAATGTAGAAATCTTTTATGCATCAAACTTATAGTAAATTTGAGAGAGCATTTTTCTTTGTTATTTTGGCTAAAATTAACGTAGATTAATTAAGTATTTTCTCATATTTAGCTTGTTTGCATTTACATAATTAGTCATTTTCAATCTCCATAGGACATCCATAATATTGCAAAAAGCTGAGGGCTACACTCATGTGGAACTTGGAGAGGAAAGGAACAAGGGAGGAGCAACTATGAGCATGTTGGAGGGCATCTTGGAGGGTTTTGTATGTTTTTCATTATTTGTTTTATATCTCTCTTGACATGCATGTTTAGGATTATAGTTTCATTTCTCTTTCATTTTTTATTGTTACTAACAACACTAACGTTTGAATCTATGTGTCTCTTGCATCCTTTTTAGCGTGCATCACATATAATCATCGAAACAGAGACATTTTGAACAAAAACAAAGATCAGAACTATCAATTGTAGACACCAAAACCAAGAATTGAAAAAACTAAACAAAGATCTTATTGCAAGATGTTTTATATGACAAATTACATAGGGTAGCATGCATGATCACCTATGATAGTTTTTGATTTTTGATTATCATATCTCCTGAGAGACTCAAGGATGTCTTGAAACTAGAGACACAAGGAAGGAGTGTGATATTTTCTTTGTCTGTTGTTATGAGGAAAGCCTTTTTATTGCACAAGTTTTTCTTATGATGTGATCAGGTAACATATCACTGAGGACATTTCAAATTTGCAAAGGACATAGGTTAACTCTTGTTTGTTTTACACAAGCAACACTCAAATCATCTTGGTGCAATTATACTTTGATGCTTGTGTCATCTTACAATATCAAAATCCATGTAAGTTATACCCAGGTCATCATGTTTCAAGTATACCACAATGCTTGTTCATAACTTCGACATTTTAAAAGGCTTGTGATGATAAAAGGAGCACAACAAATTTGATTGACGAGATGACTACAACTGCATTTAATTGCATATCATTTAATCATTGCATTTAGTTGCATATCATTTAATCATTGCATTTAATTGCATATCATCATCATCATCATCATCATTTAGTCACATTCATCATTGCATCCATTACATGCATATATATCAATTAATCATGTAATCATTCTTCACTTTAATATATTCATCATTCATCCAACTATCGTCTATCATGTCTTATATAGGTTTTGTCCTTCCTGAAACCAGAAGTTTTGATCATCTATCTTCGTCTTATACAGGATATATATTTCCTGAAACCAGACGTTTTGATCATCTTTGTCTTATACGGGATGTGTCCTTCCTGAAACTAGACTTGATCTCAATCCAATCAATCTTATCAATCCAGCCAAACCCATGCATGTTATCAACTATCCACTCTTCTATCTTTCATAAAATATTCTTCTTCTTTCAAGATATCATTCATTCTTTTAATGCACGAACGATCTCCCGAGGGGGCATCATTATCATATCAATATTAGTATCTGGCGCATCATATCAAATTTTTTTGAGACATATCAAGTGATTTTATCTGAATCAACATGTGGTCACACATTACTTCAAAGAGGGGCAAAATGTAGATGCCTAAAAATTGCACACTTAATTAAATAAATTTTATTTGTTTAATTATCATTTATCCACCTATTAATTAAACTAAGGTTTATTTAATATATCCCTTTTCTTATAGACCAACCATTAATCAAATACAACATTTGATTAATTCCCCTCTCTATCCATTAATTGAATGAATTCTATTTATTTAATTAAATCCCCTTTTCACCATTTTAACTAAATTTACATTTAATTAAAATCATCCTTGCATATAAATAAATTAAATTTATTTATACCCCCTCCCACTTGCACTTTCCTACAAATGCAAGTTACATCCATTTTAGTTGAAAGAAAACATTTTTATTTTAATTAAAATCCTATTTTCTCCCACTTTCATTCTCCTACATTTCCCACTTGTCTCCTAATCATTCTTCTAGAACCTCTCAAATCCCACTTAACTATCCTTAATCCTTCTATCATGTGACATCCCTAAATTTGGGAAAGTCACTTCTCCAAAATTGGAAGAAAGTCTTCTAAATGCATTAAAGACTTTATCTCTTCAACAAGTTAACTTAGCATTACAAATTTGTCTCCAAAGTCTTCCAAACCATTAATGGTTAACTAAACCTTACCACATGGTTAGAGACTCTCCCTCTAACTCAACCCTCATCTAACCTAAGGGTCTCATCAAGCACTCATTGCTTTGACCATGGTTATCCCATTAATCTTTGCACAAGAGTTTACCCCTTGGGTAGAAGATTTATCCATTAGTTATCCACTAAATCAACCATAGCCTTACCTCCTAAGGTAACCACCATGTATTCTCAGGCATTTAATGCCTCTTACATCACCTTTCAAGCCTCCTCAGGGTGACATTTTTCAACCTAGGATTGGATTCAAAACCTCACAAGGATTGAATAACTTTCAATCCTGACCCTTGTTAAGATTAATCAATCTTAACCATCCATTTCCCTATTTTCCCTATAAATAGGACTCACTTTCTTTATAATAGAGATCCAAGTTTTATGCATCTACACTATAGTCACATAGCATTTAGCATTTTAGCCCCTCTTTGATAATAGTAATTATATTAATTAGTAGCTTCATAGACTAGATTTATCTTGTTTTGCATATCATGTTAATTTCAATTTCATGCTAGCTTAATATCATCTCAATATCATTTTCATGCTAGTTTAGCTTCATATCAATCTCATCATCTTGCACCATATCAATATCATAGTTTTATATCCATTATCAAAATCATCACTAAGATCTTAGTTGCATTCATTTGGATCTTAGATCATACACTATCTCTCTTTCTTTGAGTAGTCATCCCAACTTCAAGTGTTCTTCCAAGCTGAGAGCCACCTTGAATCTAAGGGATCCTTGGACATAGAGGACAGTGAGATGATTTTGAGTGTTTTTCATTGACTAACTTATTTTGTTGATTCTAATCTATAATGCAATATCCCTTTGGTGTGTTTGTGTTGTTTGTGTCTCTTTTGTAGGTACCACAATTTGAGAATACATCTGTTTAAAGATGCCCCAATAACCATGCACTTAAAATTGCCAATACTTATGCATAGATGCCTTAATAGTTGTGTGCTATGGGTACCAATAAAAGTGCACAAATGGTCCTATTATGGTCCAAAAGGCTAAAAAATGAGCAATATTAGTACATGTGTAATTTATTGATGAGCTTTTTGTCATTTTTTTTTTTTTTTAAAGTTAGTAATTGGGCGTTGGGTGTGCAAGGAGTGAACGCCCACTAGAACATGAATGGTAACTCATGATCTTCCCCTACACATAGATATGAATGATGAGAATTTTTTTAACACAATTGTTCAAATTTAACATGAAAGATATTATATCCAATTTATAGGTAGATAATAAATTTTGACAATTTAAAATAGGTTTTTTGAAATTTTTGGATGAAAAAATATTAATTACAAGCAAATAAACCTTAATTATAAGTAATTAATATATTCAAAAACATATCAATAGTTCTATAGTAGGGCCAAATCTGTGTTTATTTGAGTTTCCAAACCTCTTATTGTTGCAACAGGAGCACCATGTTATACCGCAAATTGTTTGTTATACCATTCCATTTTTGCAATGCATATTCAACCCTTATCACTACCCATGCTTATTTGCAGAATGTCTTTTCACACTTTGCCTACACCAAATTTAACATGTTTGTGGTCTACATTACTAGGATATTTATGTTAGGATCCAAAAGGACAGCTGAGAAGGGGGGGGGGGGGGGTGAATCAGTTGTCAATAAATTATAACCCAAATACAAATTATTTCAACTTAAACTTAATGTCGGTAAACCAAACTTAGTGCCAGTAAAACAAATTAGCAGTTATATTAGTACCGGTGTAACATAATGCATGAAATAGAAATAAAAACAACATCCACAACACATGACACAGATATTTTGACATGGAAACCCTGTAAGGGGAAAAACCATAGTGGGAAACCTTACCCACAATCAGATAATACAACTGCAGATAGTAAGTGTATACAAATGGGGTCTGCACATGCAAAAAGGCCAACCACCTAGAGCTCACTGCTCAATCACAAAATGGGAGTCACACTAACTACAGTAGGATGGTTAAATCCTATAACAATGTATTGCTTCAAGGTAGCATCTGCAATGCTGGATTCAGTATTGGTTGAAGCTCTGACAAACACCTTCATGACCTTCCTTCAACCTTTAGACGATTTCTGCATGATTCACACTATAATCTACTCATATGATCTTCAATATTCACTCATATACTCATACCATACCATGTTGCATACATCTATGACATCTCTCATCTCAAATGAGATCTTACATTTATAAAAAACCTAAGACCAAATATTAAGGTCGACTGACTAAACATATTACATTTAAATCAATTAAAAATAAGTCTTGATGTGATACAATATATCGGCCACAATGTATTTACACAATATCCAAGCAATAAACAATCTACATAACGTGTTATGCTGATATGGAATAGATAACATGTATTGGTCCATAACCTAGACCTCTTTGTCGGTAAGGAAAAATATGTCAGCCTAATTAGACCAATAATCTAAACACCAAATCCAAACATCCAATCCATGTCTTTGAAATAACCAAAAGATCTCGAGATGATAACAAGTCATCATCATTATCAGTGAACCATATATCCTGCTGATGAACATATACTAGTGACTATGCATAAGCCACTAACCTTGTTGGTGAACACAATGTGTCAGTTCAACAATAAACTAATATAACCAGAGTGCCAAAACAACAATATAGACCTCAAGAAAGCTAAGTGTTGACATCAATGACAAAACCAATGCAACACATCCATAATACCAACAATCTCCCCCTTTGGTATTGATGGAAACACTAGATGGAAAAATATCTAAGTGTCAAAATAGAATGCCAAAAACCAATATACCAACAATCTCCCAAAATAGATCAATACCAGAAAATAAAACCAAAATACATCTCTCCAAATATATCTCTCCCCAATCTATATCTCTCTCTATACAACAAATGTTTCTCCATAGATATCTCTCCCCCTTTGACATCAAATGCCAAATCAGTGAAGAATCAATATCAAAACACAACATACAGCTGACTACTCCGCTTGAGAAGTAGTTCTCCTCCATCAAAGACAAAAAAAGATCTATGTTAGTCCCTATTGGTTTGATGCCAAACTGCAACATCTAAGTCTTTGTCGGTGGGGAAATTACCCCAAGCTTCTCTCTGAGATATTCAGATGTTTCCTTAGGCAAAGGCTTTGTACAGATATCTGCAATTTGTTCTTTAGTATTCACATAAACCAATCTTACTTCATTTGCTTCAACATTCTCTTTCAAAAAGTTATACTTAATAGAGACATTCTTTGTCTTAGAGTGAAATACCGGATTCTTTGATATATCAATTGCTACTCAATTATCACAATAAATAATTACTAGTTCTTTGAATTTTACCTTTATATCCTTCAACATTTGCTTAATCCATAATACCTGAGTACAATTAGTTGTTGTTGCAACATATTCTGCTTCAGCTGTAGGTAATGATGTACAAGTTTGTTTCTTGCTGATCCATGAAATCAATCTTCTGCTAAGAAAGAATGCACCGCAAGTGGTACTCTTTCTCTCATCTACATCTCTTGCCCAATTTAAATCTGTATATGCACATAACTCAAAGGAATCATTCTTAGGATACCATAAACCAAGATTTACTGGGCCTTGTAGGTACCAAAAAATCTTTTTTACTGCTGATTCTTAATTTTCTTTAGGATTACTTTGAAATCTTGAAACAATACATATTGCATTCATTATATCAGGTCTTGTTTGTATCAAATACAATAAACCTCCAACCATAGATTTGTACCTTGTTGGATTAATAGGAGCCGAATCATCCTTCAATGCCAATTTATCAGTTGTAGTCATAGGAGTACTTACCGGTTTAGAGTTTTCCATACCAAATTTCTTCAGAAGTTCCTTCAAGTATTTTGTTTGACATATGAATATACCTTTATCTGTTTGTGAAATCTACAAACCTAGAAATTTTTTTCTCTCCAATCATAGACATTTCAAATTCTTCTTGCATCTTGTTAGCAAAATCTTTACATAATCCATCTTCACCTCCAAAAATGATGTCATCCATAAAAACTTCAATAACCAAAATGTCATCATTAGTGATTTTGTAATACAATTTGTTGTCAGCATTACCTTTAGTGTATCCAAGCTTCAAAAGATATTTATCCAATCTAGCATACCAAGCTTTGGGAGCTTGCTTCAATCCATATGAAGATTTCCTTAATCTGCAAACCATATCCTTATCATTTGTCAATGAAAATCCATTAGGGTGTTCAATATAAACTTCTTCTTCAAGATCACCATTTAAAAATGCACATTTTACATCCATTTGATATACTTTATAGTTCTTCTGAGTTGCAAATACAATAAATAGTCTAACTACCTAATTTCTTGCTACCAGTGCAAAGGTTTCATTATAATCAATTCCTTCCTTCTGTGAATATCCTTTACAAACTAATCTTGCTTTGTTTCTGATTACTTCACCATCTTCATTAAGTTTATTCCTAAATACCCATTTATTTCCAATTACATTTTTGTCTTTAGGCCAAGGAACTAATGTCCAAGTATTGTTCTTTTCAATTTATTCTAATTCATCTTCCATTGCTTTTATCCAATGTTCATCTTGACATGCTTCAATAACAGATGCTAGATCAACTTGAGAAATTAAACATACCTCTTCATTTGCCAATCTTCCTCTTGTCATAACACCTTGATTCTTGTTTCCAATTGTTTGATTTTCTAAGTGATTCAATCTTACATACTTGGGTTTATTCACATGATGTTGTTCTTCAGTCACAGTTGAGTTTTTTGATTATGCTGGTGTGACTGGATCTACATTCTATACCGGTGTAATCTATATCGGTTCATTTATGATCATTTCAACTGCCGGTTCAGAATCTATAGATCTTGAATTTCCTCTAAAATGTTCATCTATCTTCACATTAGTACTTTCAATGGTTTTCTACAATCTTTTATCAAAACATCTATATGCCTTGCTCTTAGATGAATAACCAAGAAATATTCCTTCATCACTTCTAGGATCAAATTTGCCAATATACTCATCTCTCCTAATATAGCATTTGCTTCCAAATATTCTGAAGTATTTAAGAGTAGGAATATGACCAAACCATAGTTCATAAGGGGTCTTACTAGTTTCACCTTTGATGTGAACTCTGTTGAAAGTGTAAACTGTATTCACTGCTTCTCTCCAATACACATGAGGTAGATTTGCTTCCATTGTCATGGTTCTTGCTGCATCTATAATAGTTTTGTTCTTCATTTCCACAACTCCATTCTACTGAGGTGTTCAGGGTGTTGATAGTTGTTTTTTGATTCTATTAACTTCACAGAATGTATTAAATTCTCCTCCTTAATTAGATCTCAAACACTTGATTTTATTGTCGGTTTCATTCTCTACCATTGCCTTATATAACTTGAATTTTCCAAAAGCTTTTGATTTCTCCCTAAGAAAAGTAACCCAACACATTCTAGAATAATCATCAATTATTAGCATAAAATATCTATCTCCTTGAAGACTTCTTGATCTTTCCAGACCACACAAGTTAGTATGAATTAAATCAAGAACATTATTGGTTTTCTCAGAGATGCTTTTAAATGTTGTTCTAACATTCTTTCCCATTTGACATTCCTTACATGCCGAATTGTGAGGTTCCACAATCTTAGGTAAATCCCTTACTGCCTTAGTTGAACTGATCTTTACAATGGAGTCAAAATTCACATGATAGAGTCTCTTATGCCATAACCAACTTTCATTAATGTGTGCAATCAAACATGTCTTATCATTAGTATTCAAATGAAAGATATTACCTTTAGTCTGATTACCGATTGCAATCTCCAATCCAGTTCTGTTTATGATTTTGCATTTTCCATTCTTGAATTGTAACTGAAATCCTTTCTCAACTAATTTACCAACACTCAAAAGATTATGCTTTAAACCTTATACATAATAAACATTGTTAGTATTGTGCTTACCATCCAAAGAAATAGTGCCTCTTCCTTTGATTAAACAAGCTTTATCATCTCCAAATCTTACTTGACCTCCATTACATTCCTGAAATGACAAGAATTTTCTTTTATCACTAGTCATATGATGCAAGCATCCACTGCCAATGATCCATTCATCCTTTTCTTCAATGCTTACTGCTAGTGCCTGCTCTACCAGTTTGACAATAGGTGTCGGTTGATCTTCCTTTGTTGCAACAAATTCCCATCCATTATCTATTGGATCTTCATCTGAATCATTTGTAACTCCTTGATTTGCATAGTAACATGATTTATCTCTATTTTTCTTAAATCTGTATCTCTAATACTCAAGGTTAGGCTTATATGTTCTCTTTGCTTCCTCTCTCAATCTTGCATGTCTATTAGGACATCTAGATTCTATATGACCAATTTTATTGCAATTGAAACATTTGAAAGGTGTTTTACCTTCATACTTACTTCCTATTGGAACTCTAGGAATCTTCCTTGCAAATAGTGCTTCAAGTTCTTCATTTTCCCTCCTGATATCTTCAAGTTCTTTTGCATAAAGTGCTTTCCAATTGGATTTGTCAGATGATGGTGATGCTTTGAAAGCTAAATCAGTCTTGACTATAGCAACTAGACCAATTTTCTCAAGCTCAAATGTTGAAAGTTTTCCAACCAAGGTATCTCTAGATACTAATGTATTAGGCATTGTTCTCAACTCATTAATAGAAGTTACTTTGATTTTGTAAGCTAGTGGAAAAGCTCTTAAAACTTTAGAAACAATTTCATCTTCACATAAATATCCTCCACAACATTGTATTCCTAAAACAATTTCATTAACTCTTTCCATAAATGCAGAAATTCTTTCATCTTCTTCCATTTTCAAATTTTCATACCTAACCCGGTAACATTCCAGTTTTGCAATCTTGACAATGGTATCTCCTTCATTCAATGTTTCCAGTTTGTCCCAAATAGCTTTAGTAATAGATCGCTATGATAATCCCATGATTTGTTGATCTGATAATGCACTCAGAAGTGTTTCTCTTGCTTTGCAATCATTCTCCAAGTCCTTAGCCAATGTCGGTGGATGAGGTTGATTCGAGGTAGGACCAACATAGCCATTCTTTGTAAATTCCCATATATCTCTTCCAATTCATTTTAGATGTGTTTCCATTATGATCTTCCATATTTAGTTCCATCAAGTTTAGGGTTGTCCTTCCTAAAAATATTCATTGCCATAGGATCTCCTCAAGCTGTTAGGCTTCTGCAAAAAGAGGACTAGGTTCTGATACCAATTATTAGGATCCAAAAGGACAACTAAGAGGGGGGGTGAATCAATTGTCAATAAATTATAACTCAAATACAAGTTATTTCAAATTAAACTTAATGCTGGTAAACCAAACTTAGTGTCGGTAAAACAAATTAGCAGTTATATCAGTACCAGTGTAACTTAATGCATGAAACAGAAAGAAAGAAAACATCCACAACACATGACACAAAGATTTTGATGTGGAAACCCTATAAGGGGAAAAACCATGGTGGGAAACCTTACCCACAATCAGATGATACTACTGCAGATAGTAAGCATATACAAATGGGGTCTGCACATGCAGAAAGGCCAACCGCCTAGAGCTGACTACTCAATCACAAAATGGGAGTCACACTGACTACGGTAGGATGGTTAAATCCTATTACAATGTACTGCTTCAAGGTAGCATCTGCAATGCTAGATTCAGTACCAGTTTAAGCTCTGACAAACACTTTCATGACCTTCCTTCAACCTTTAGATGATGTCTGTGTGATTTGCATTATAATCTTCTCATATGATCTTCAATATTCGCTCATATACTCATACCATACCGTGTTACATACATCTATGACATCTTTCATCTCAAATGAGATCTTACATTTATACAAAACCTAAGACCAAATATTAAGGTCGGCTCACTAAAGATATTACATTTAAATCAATTAAAAATAAGTCTTGATACGATACAATATGTTAGCCACAATGTATTTACACAATATCCAAGCAATAAACCATCTCCATAATGTGTCATGTTGATCTGGAATAGATAACATGTATCGGTCCATAACCTAGACCTATTTACCGGTAAAGACAAATATGTCAGCCTGATTAGACCAATAATCAAAACACCAAATCCAAACATCCAATCCATGTCTTCGACATAACCAAATGATCTCCAAATGATAACAAGTCATCATCATTGTCGTTGAACCATATATCCTGCCGATGAACATATACCAGTGACTATACATAAGCCACTAACCTTGCCGGTGAACACAATGTGTCAGTTCAACAATAAACCAATATAACCAGAGTGCCAAAACAACAATGTAGACCTTGAGAAGGATAAGTGTTGACATCAATGACAAAACCAATGCAACACATCCATAATACCAACAGTTTAAATGGGCCCTTGATGCAAGACATCCATGTGGATGGATTCTCGCTTTGAGAATTCAATTTTTTCTTCTCCTTGGCATTAGAGTTTTAAACAATGATGCTTGGTAGTGGGGTCTTGTAAGAGGCTAATTTTAGTGAATATGTAATGGGTTGTAGGTAACATAAAATATTATCATCAACTTTTATTAGAGGTTTTAGTGGTGCTTCTAGAGGGACAAAAATAGCATTTAAGGCATCAGGTTTTGAGCTAGACAAGGGTGATTGGTTTTGGAGAGGAAGGTAGTATTTTTGGTGGATGAATTTTTCTCTGTTTCAGAGGGGGTTAGTACGGGATTATTTTCTACAATAGATAGGAAAAAAATTTCAGATTTTGGAAAGGACAGGGTGAGATGTTCAAATTGGTTTTTTTATATGGGTATAAATAAGGAAATGTTGTTGTAGGTCTGAGAAAGACCATAGATTAGATTAGTGGGTGGTTATGAGAAGCCAAATTGGTAAATGTTGTGTTATGTAAATTTGTTTCAAATTGCAATAAAATTTCTCTAGTTTTATGTAGAGTTTGATACTGCATATATTAAAAATAAAATTTCATTTTGATGTTGGTTATGTGGAAAAACAACGTCTCTATTTTCTCTTGTGTGGTTAAATATTGAATATTCAGTGGATAGGATGATCATTTTCTACATCGGTGGTATCAAAGCCAAAAGATTTTGAGTGTGCAGATAAATTTGTCAGAGGGAGGAAGCTTGCACTAGGGTTGACTTTGTAGGTGTTGGGAAAATGAATGCAAGACAAGTCCACATGGTTTGGGTAGAGTTGGAGTTAGAGGCAGGGGAAGGGGTGGTAATTTTTTTTGTGTTGATGATTTTAGAGCCTTAAGAAAACTAATTGAAACCTTACAAGAAGAGATTAGAAGAGGGTTTGCAAGATTAAGAGACCCAGTGAGTGTTAAAGAAGAAGAGATTTTGGAGAATGTCAACCAAAAAACGAAGAAAAGAGAAGGAGAAACAAAAGCTACAAATGACCTATTGCTAATTGCATTATCAAGGATAGGACACAGACCCAAGATCTATGTTCCTACATTTAGTGGCAATTTAAATCCAAAATAATTGGTAGATTGGCTAAATGATATGGAAAAGTATTTTGAGTTTGAGGAAATTGGTGATTCTGATAGAATGAGGTTTGCTAAAACTAAGCTAAAAGGGAATGCTTCAATTTGGAGGAGAGAAGTCCAATTAGAAAGAGGAAGAAAAGGAAAAGAAAGAATCATAAAGTGGGACAAAATGGTAGAGAAAATGAAGAGACGATTCATTCTTGTAGACTATGAATTAGATATAATCAAGAAGATGCAAGGATTGAAACAAGGAGCCAAGATAGTACAAGAGTATATAAAGGATGTTCACAAGATCCTCATTACAATCAGGCATGCTGAAGCAATTAATTAGAAGGTGGCAAGGTATATTAATTATTTGAGGCCAATCATACAAGAGGAAATGACTTTGATGAGAGTCATTACAATGCAAGATGCATACCAAATTGCCTTAAAGATTGAGGAGAAAATGAACAAAATATTTGAAAATAAATAGAGAGGTAGAGGCCGAGGAAGAAAGACCAGGGGAAGAACATTAAAAAATGATGATAACCCCCCAAAAGAATAGAAATATGAAGACATGTATGGGTCAAGAGATCAAAGTTCTAGAGGCCAAGGAAGATTAGGAAGTGGTTTCAAAAGAGGAACCTTCAAAGGAACATGCTACAAATATGGTGAAGAAGGTCATAAATCCTATAATTGTCCTCATGAAGAGGATTGACCAAAAAGAAGGTCTAGAAATTAAAATAGGGTAGTGAACATAAATAAAGGA
This sequence comes from Cryptomeria japonica, assembly GCF_030272615.1. Lineage (NCBI taxonomy): Eukaryota > Viridiplantae > Streptophyta > Pinopsida > Cupressales > Cupressaceae > Cryptomeria > Cryptomeria japonica. The sequence goes on along the minus strand of NC_081414.1, from coordinate 224,183,693 downwards.
AATAATTTATCCACTAGAAGAAGATGAAGTAGGATAAATCATGATGACTAGAAGGGCACTCATAAGTGAAGACAGTGAATTCGCACAAAGGAAGAAGCTATTCAAGACAAGATGCAAATGCAAGGGTAAATTTTGTAATGCCATTATTCAAAGTAGGATTACTAACAACTTAGTGTCACAAGAGATGGTGAAGAAACTGAAGTTGGAAAAGAAGAAACATCCAAATCCATATCGGATAGCATGGGTGAAAGATGACAAGAAATTGTTGGTAAACGAGCAATGTGTACTAAAATTTAAAATAGGTGGTTATTTTGATGAGATATTATGTGATATAATTCCAATGGATGTGTAATGGTGGGAAATGGTGAATGATAGATCAAGAAGGAAACTACCCTTTCCCTCAAAGAGAGATGAGAGTTTTGCTATTGATTACCATTCAAGCACTTTTCACCATGTTACATTAGAAGGAAGAGATGATAATTCACTAGATTCAATCTCTCCACATGAAGATGGTAGATTGAATTCTGAATGAATTGGGAATGTTAAGTTGATCCCCTCTTCCTTGTTAGAAATAGAAACGAATTGATTGAATTATGTAGTGCAAAAGTGACAATGTTAGGGTTCCCACAGATACTGAGAGGGGGGTTGAATTAGTATCTAACCGGTAATGAAATTTTCTTAAAACAAAACATGTAGAACATAAAGTAACAGTATACCGGTATGCAAGAATTAATGTAATTAACATAATCAAAAACATCCACATGAAAAGAACACCATAACACAAGATGTTTAATGAGGAAACCCGGTGTGGGAAAAACCTCAGTGGGATTTGTGACCCACAATATTCACTTACTGGCCAATAAGAGAATATTACTTACAATAGGGGCCTGCACATGCAAGAAGGCCAACTACTTAGAGCACACTGCTCAATAAGAAGTCACACTAACTTACAATGAGGATTATACAAATCCAATATTCTGTACTGCTTTGCAATAGCATCTTCAATGCCAGATTCAGTACCGATTCTTGCTCTATTCTTTACATATACCCTTGACCTATAATTTGCACATTAGGTCTACCTAATAAATTTCTTTATACTTCCTATCCATATCTTACAAATGTCTACAATGATCTCTTTTATATACAAGAGTCATTTTACAATTTGTCAAGTCGGCTTACAATAATAAACAAAATATTACATATCAAAAATCCTGTTGACCTCTATGCCAGTATACATCTTTTCTTCTGTGTCGGTGCTGGTGTAGAGTGATCTTACTGATGTCGGTGCATTGTCTTGCTTGGATAATGCTTTGCCAGTAGAATGTCTTGCCGGTGCCATAGGATTGCAAGGTTGCCTGTGTAAAAGCTTTGCCAGTATAATGTCTTGCCGTTGTCATAGGATTGCAAGGTTGCCATCAATGACAAAACCTTTAATCACACACAATGTCTCATTGGATTGTCCATATGTCAACAATCTCCCCCTTTGGCATTGATGGCAACACTCATGAGAAATTTCAAAAAGATATCCAAAAATGTGTAGACCAAAAAAATTTACCAAAAAATGAGTGACTCCCCCTGAGGATATGATCCCTGTGTTTTTGAATTTTCTCATCCTACTACTCCCCCTTTGGCATCAATGACAAAGGTTAGTAGAGTTTGTAGTTATACCAGTCCATAACCTCAACCTTGTAGTTGGGTAGTTATTATCTAAAGAAGATCACCCAAAATTAAGTTTATACTATCCATAAACTTTTTGCTATCTTTTATTGTAGTTTCAGTTCTCTTCATAGTGCTGATGAGATGCTGCAATTGCTCTACTAGTGTTTTACTTCCCTATGTTAATGCCTCTGAGATTTCCTTCCGTAGAGATGATAGATAATCCAATCTTGGACTTAGTTTGGATCTCAAGTATTTTGCCTTATTTATTATTGCCTCTTTCTCTTTCTCCTCTTTAAGTAATTCTGTCTCAAAATTTGCTAACTTATCTTCAAAAACAGATAATGAATCTGGTGAGTTGACAAAATTGTCTACAAGCTTGTTTATCTCTTCCTATGTCTTGCTTATCTTCTTGTCTACATCTATAGTCAGGAAGTTTGTTTTACATGTGTCTTTGTACAGGTTTTTGTACTCTTTTAACAAACTACACAGTTCCGGTAGAAGTGTGTCAAAATCTCTATTACACTTCTTAATTCCTTCCTCAAAGAATTTATGTTTCTCCTTTTCTACAATTTCCTTTACAGATTCTACCTTTATGTAAAGCGGAAAATCCCGAGCAAACCCTAAGTGTTCCCCCCACCACTCCAAGGAGAGAGAAAGGAGGTCACTAGGGTTGACGGTTTTCACTTAGGGGAGACTTTACATTCAAAAGAGGGGTTGAAACCCACAAGATCCAATCCCACACAATGCAAGATTGGATTCTAAATGAGTTTCAAGGGTTAAGACAGCAAGGCTACCCTCTTTTGTAAAGAATGTAGATAGAAGGATTGAGCTAGGAATGCATGTAAAGTAAGAAAGATTCGCTTATAAACAGAGATAGGAATACGAGATGAAGCTGCGGACCTGGAATTAGCAGTAAAATGTCAAGACAACGCTGTCCTGCAAATTTGAGTGAAATTTGATGGGACGATGGCGCCCGGCGTGCACACGGTCCTCCGAAAAATCCACGAAACGAAGGGGGATCTGTTCGTCTCTACACAAGGATTCCAGATCTTCAATTATAGCCGCGTACCTGCAACCTACACATAGAAAAGAGAGGACGATTGGGGGGGTAGGGATTAGGGGTTTGCCTTTAGGTCAAACCCTGGTTTTGGAATTAACCAAGAAATGAGAATGTTGTAAATGTAAATGTTTGTAATGTAATAAAGTACTGATACCTTGTTGTAAGAATGTTTGTATTCTTACATGCGAAGGTGTAAATGTTGTTGTATGTTGTATGTTGTATGTGATCTCCTCTTCAATGGTTTAATCCTTGTCTTGAATGCAACACTTAGCCTTGAATGGAGACTTAGAATGCTCAATTGCTTGAATGCTTGAATGCTTGAATGTTTGAATATGGTTTCCACGTCTTGCACACACATGTCCTTTCTTTTTTTCATCCACCCTTTTTGAGAGGGGAAATGTAGTTTATATACTTGTCAATTAGGGTTAAAAGACTGATTTTTCCGACCTTAGGCCGACCTAGGAAGATTATTTTCCAATTTGCAAACTTAAAGACCCATAGCCCAACAAGAGACCAGGCCCAAAATAGGGCCAGGGACCAGGGCGCTGGGCGCCATGGTCCTGGGGGACCAGGGCACTGGGCACCCTAGTCCTGAAGGACCAGTGTGCTAGGCGCCATGGTCCCACCTCCAAGGACAGCAGGGTGCAAGGAGGATCAGGCCAGGGTGCTGAAAAATGCAGTTTTTGATGTCATGAACAAGTTTCGGGGTCTCCATTTAGGCTCAGTGTTGAGTCGCCATCGTGAAGACCCAAATGCGGTCAAAATTGCAAGTGTCACAATTTTAGGATGCTACATTTAGCCCCCACTTTAGCGAGAGTATAAGCGTATGCCCATATTTCCGGTAAAGTATAAGGAAACAACATTGAAAGACTTTCACCACGTCAAGGAGGAAAGACACACCAAGCCCCCAGTGGACTAAGGATCTTACGACTTCGATTGACAAAGTAAAAGGGAAGATCATGAGGGAGAACCATGACTGTCTGTAGTAAGGTTCCCTCACTATGAGTCATGCAAGAAAAATATCAAAAATTTTCAAGGCAAAGCTAAGTTCACCAAGAAATTTTCAAGTATCTTGAAGAGATATGAACGGGGTGTATGCCCCCCTACGTTAAAGCGATTGCACATGCCTCAACGGGGGTGATTTCTTTAAGGTAGTGATACACATAAGAAATGAGAAGGGAAAGGAGCACGTTATCACAAAGATTTAGCCCCCAAGTGTGAGATAAACCTAAGGATAATAGACACAAAACACAAAGCACGAGGTGACTTTGCTTTCCTTGGGGTCAGTATGCTGTATGATAATTCATGTATATCATATGTATGTATGCATAATTGTTCTTCATTCCCCAATCAAGGAAGGTCACCTAGAAGAAGGGAAAACATGTGTCTTTTGAGTCAACATGAGAGAGACCAAAAGAGATCTCAATGCTTTGCATCATCCTCAAGTAGACAACACTAAGGACAACAAATAGAAGAATGAGAATAATACATAGAAGAAGTAACAAAAGAAAGCGAGGAGGAGAGAATTTGCTATGCTAATGAAACTAGTCTAGCATGTCATCCACCCCCCGATCTTGTTGATCAATATTTCGGGAAGGCAGGAAACACGCTAGAGGAGGAAAATTCAACACAGCAGATGGAGCTATCACAAGATCCAAACAAGGGCTATGTTCATGTTCCAAGCCATGTTGTTCTTGTCTAGGAGCTAGGATAAGTGCTTTAGAAAATTCGTTAGATAAATGGTTATCAACATCAACATCAACATATTCATATTCACTATCAGAATGAAAAGAAGTAACATTTTCATCATGAATAACATTTTCATCTATATCATCATCAAGATTTATAAAAATAGGATCTTTAACTCGCACAGGATCAAAACCATCATGCATCTTATGTTTAGGAGATTTTGGAGAAAATGGAATAATGCTTGTTGAAGGTGTTTTTGGGGATTGCAAAGTTTGAGAAGCAGCTGCTTGAGCTCTAAGACGATGCTTTCATCGACGTTCACGTGCAGAATGATTTCATCTAGTCTTAGTAGGAAGTTGAGAAGATTGAGGAGGAGGAATGTTCTCATCCTTATCACTTGGGTGTTTAGGTTGCGGTCTCTTAGGCTGGATAATAGGAGAAGAGGAAGGTCTCTTCTCTCCATAAGAGGAAGGAGGAGGAATTGCTCCATATAAAGGAGGAATATTTGGTTTAGGAAGGAGACCAAGTCCATCATGACGAGGAGGTATAGGCCTACTTTTAGAAAGTTTATTAGACATAGACATAGTCACATCCATAGGAATGGGTTGGGAATCTCCTTGAGGAAAGACATTAGTTTTATCTTTCAAAGGAAGAACTTCCTTCTCAAGAATGATAGGAATATCAAGTTTGGGTGTTCTAGGTTCACTTAGAGATAGGATCATATCTGTTTTCCATTTTTGATAAGATTTGAAAAGAGGATCACTTCGCGAAGGAAGAGATTGGAATTGTTTAGGCCAAAAATAATCAATAGGAACACTAGAAGTTCTTTCAGCTGGTTTAAAGAGACTATGATTGACAGTAACAACTTCACCATTATGGGGAAATTTCAAACACTTGTGAATAGGAGAAGCAATAGCTTTCATGGAAGATAGCCAAGGATAGCCTAGCTTCACACGAAATTGTTTAGATGAAGGAATAATAGCAAAGTTCACATCAAGGGATTTGTTATGGACCTCAATAGGTAATGTAATAGAACCAATTGCAGGAGAAGAAAATGCATCAAATAATTTCACAATCACATCTATTTTGTCATAGATCACTTGATTCAATTGCAAAGTAAAAAGAAATTTCTCAGTAATAACATTAACCATGCATGAAGGATCAATAAGCACTCCACGGCAAGGTGTATTCTTGACTTTTGCAACTATATATAAAGGACCATCAGGTGCCCTGATAGTTTCATTAGAATCAAATGTGATGGAAGGTTCTTTAGGGTTTTCTTGCTGCTCTACAAAGTTAATCACATTCGGAGTCATAGACTCAAGACCATCAGATGAGAAAGAGGAATCATTAGTCTCAATCACATTAGAGGTATGAGAAGGTAATGGATCAGTAAAAATCTTAAGATTTTGGTTAGGAGGAGCTACAGATGTGTTGTCTTTATCATTCACTCCTGAAACAGAGATAGTATTATTATCAATCAAATCTTGAATTTTACCCTTTAAAGCAAAACATTTTTCAGTATCATGCCTAGGTTGATGATGAAATTGACAAAAAGATTTGTTATCAAAATAGGGTGAATTAATCTTTGCAGGATCGATTTGCTTTATAGGAGGGAGAGTAAGCACATTTTGTTCCAATAACTTATTCATAATACTATGCAATGATTCATTCAAAGGAGTAAACTTTCTTTCTTTCTTGAAAAACTTAGAAATAGGAGGCACACCTGATGCTACATTCACATTGTTGTTGATGATGTTTTCATTGAATTTAACGGACTCTCTATTCGGTTTAAACTTTCCAAATGGTTGTTGACTACTATCACCCTTATCACTCGGAGCCATAGGATTTGCTTGTTCCATTTGACTCACAGTCAGTTGATAATTGTGAAGAGTTGCACACAACTGTTGGAAAGAAGTAAACTCAAAAAATAGAAGTTTTTCTCTAATATCTTTTTGTAAATTAGAAATAAAGATTCTTTGAATATCATTGTCAGGCACTAGAGAAGAGATTTGAGCATACAAATGCTTATATCTACCAATGAAATCAGTCACTTTTTCTTTAACACCTTGTTTACAATGCATTAAATCAATCAAAGTAACTTTAGGACTTATATTGTTTTGAAATTGTTGAATGAAAGCATTTGCAAGTTGTTCGAAAGAAGTAATAGAATAAGAAGGCAACGAGCAATACCATTGTAGGGCTTTATCTCTTAATGTCCTAGTAAACAATTTTGCAAGCAACCTTTGGTCATAAGCAAAACTGGTACATATTGTTTGAAAAGTCTTAACATGTGTTAGAGGATCACCTTTACCATTATAAAGCTCCAAATGCGGGATTTCAACATGTTTAGGAGGAATAGCTTGAACAATGCCAAGAGAAAGTGGGCTCACAACATTAAATGTGGGCACACTAAACTTAGATTGATTCATAGAGGCAATTTGTTGCTGTAAAGAAGAGACAGTTTGTGCAAGATTGTTAATGGTCGCTTCAGTCGAAGAATTCATATTAGATGTGTTAGATTGTGATGGAGGTATTATGTTATTGAAAGAAGGTATTGATTGAGAGTAAGGTGGCAGGACACTATGATATTTAGTCATAGGAGATGATTGGAAAAGAGGAGCACTACAAGGAGGAATGGAATGGTTAAATGAATTGCCCCTTTGCGCCAGGTTCATTTGTGGAGATGTAATAGGAACACTCATTGAAGGAATGAATGAAGAAGTCGGATTAAATGAAGGAAGAGGGTTAATTGAAGAGGAAGGATTGCCCCCATGACTGGTGATCATAGGCGGAATGTCTTGTATAGAAGTAGTCATTATGTTTGATGTAAAGGTAGGTATGCTAGCAATAGAAGTTGTCAAAGGAATAGAATGATTGACTTGAGTAGGAGGTTGTGTATAACCTAAAGTTTTGGCACAACTCTTCATAGGCATCACATTCGAATCCACAATGTGTGCAATACCATGCAAAATATCAATTCCATTCTTATCACTTTGAACCATACGTTTTAGACCCTCAATTAATGAAAGAGCTTGACTATCGGGATACTCTTGAGACATCCATTGCTGAAAATCATCAAATTGGTTATCCAATTTCGAAAGTTGTTCTACAGAAACCTCATGGAGAGCTTCTTCATCATTAAGAGGATTAGAGGAATTACCCGTGTCCTCGTTAAAAAGGCTATTCAAATTAGGTTCCATCTCCTCGGTAATTAAACCTTGGAAAGACTTATTTCTAAGGCTTCGTCTAATGGGAATAGTGTAAGTAGGGCTTATCGTTGTAAAACTCATGCACTAGAGAGGGAGAGAAGATTTTGAATTTAGAGGTAGCAAATTTCAATAAAATCAGCCAATCTCCTAGATTTAAGCTGTTAAATACAATCACGACAATCTCCCGAAATTTCGGAAAAAATGTCAGGGACTGTGGCGCTCGGGGTGCACACGGTCCTTGCAACTTTTTTCAAAATTTTTAGGGATGAAAGTTATGATGATTTTAAAGCTAATCTAAAAAAATTGAGTGATTTTATGATCTGTAGATAGGCCAAATTAAAGTTGCAATCTCAAAATTGAACCCTACCAAGATTGTTGGAAAATGCAAAATTTGAATTTTGAAAAAGAGAGGGAAACTGAAATTTTGAATTTTATGATTTTAGAGGGAATACTAAGAGCAATGCAAGCTTTGAAATTTCAAAGTTGACTCAATTTCACGCAAAATTCAATTTTGAAAGCGGAAATCAAAGTTGGTGTAATTAAACACTTAATTTCAAAAGTCACAAATTGCAAGAATTTGAATAAAGCACTGAAATTTCGATTGAATGCCAACACGCTTTTCAGATTTAGGACAGTAAGAACACAATTTTGCCACAAAATTTCAATTTCAACGATTTTTGAATGATTAGAAGCCTCAATCCAAGCAATCACTAGACCAACTTTGACTTTAATTTTGAAAATGTTAGAATTGATGAAATCAGCCAAAATTTTGGATTTTAGCAGAAAAATACAGTAAGATCTAGCTCCTGAAATTTCAGAAAAAATGTCAAGGATGATGGCGCTCGGGGTGCACACGGTCCTTGCAACTTTTTTCCAAATTTTCAGGGATGAAAGATATTATGATTTTATTGCGGAGTCCAAAGTTACAGCCGATTTGGAGGTGTTTTAATCAGTGAAATCATCAGTCAAAGGTTGAATCAAGAGGGTTTTAAAAATTAGGGTTTTGACACTTAACCACTTAATTTTTAGAATTAAAGCACAAATATGAATTGATAGTTTACAATAGAAGGGTAGATCTGAAACAAGCATTAACAATTAAACATTTCACAAGCTCAATTACTAAAAAGAAAATTTAGGGTTTTTATGCAATTAACCTCTAAAATTTGCAAAAGATCAAACATGGAAATGTAATCAAGGCATCCAATTTTCAGATCTTACCATGAATAATCAGAAAGGATGTTCACGTTGGGTTCACCAAAATGTAAAGCGGAAAATCGCGAGCGAACCCTAAGTGTTCCCCCCACCACTCCAAGGAGAGAGAAAGGAGGTCACTAGGGTTGACGGTTTTCACTTAGGGGAGACTTTACATTCAAAAGAGGGGTTGAAACCCACAAGATCCAATCCCACACAATGCAAGATTGGATTCTAAATGAGTTTCAAGGGTTAAGATAGCAAGGCTACCCTCTTTTGTAAAGAATGTAGATAGAAGGATTGAGCTAGGAATGCATGTAAAGTAAGAAAGATTCGCTTATAAACAGAGATAGGAATATGAGATGAAGCTGTGGACCTGGAATTAGTAGTAAAATGTCAAGACGACGTTGTCCTGTAAATTTGAGCGAAATTTGACAGGACGATGGTGCCCAGCGTGCACACGGTCCTCCGAAAAATCCGCGAAACGAAGGGGGATCTGTTCGTCTCTGCACAAGGATTCCAGATCTTCAATTATAGCCGCGTACCTGCAACCTACACATAGATAAGAGAGGACAATTGGGGGGTTAGGGATTAGGGGTTTGCCTTTAGGTCAAACCCTGGTTTTGGAATTAACCAAGAAATGAGAATGCTGTAAATGTAAATGTTTGTAATGTAATAAAGTACTGATACCTTGTTGTAAGAATGTTTGTATTCTTACATGCGAAGGTGTAAATGTTGTTGTATGTTGTATGTTGTATGTGATCTCCTCTTCAATGGTTGAATCCTTGTCTTGAATGCAACACTTAGCCTTGAATGGAGACTTAGAATGCTCAATTGCTTGAATGCTTGAATGCTTGAATGTTTGAATATCGTTTCCACGTCTTGCACACATATGTCCTTCCTTTTTTTCATCCACCCTTTTTGAGAGGGGAAATGTAGTTTATATACTTGTCAATTAGGGTTAAAAGACTGATTTTTCCGACCTTAGGCCGACCTAGGAAGATTATTCTCCAATTTGCAAACTTAAAGACCCGAAGCCCAACAAGAGACCGGGCCCAAAATAGGGCCAGGGACCAGGGCGCTGGGCACCATGGTCCTGGGGGACCAGGGCACTGGGCGCCCTTGTCTTGAAGGACTAGGGCGCTGGGCGCCATGGTCCCACCTCCAGGGACAGCAGGGTGCAAGGAGGATCAGGCCAGGGTGCTGAAAAATGCAGTTTTTGATGTCATGAACAAGTTTCGGGGTCTCCATTCAGGTTCAGTGTTGCGTCGCCATTGTGAAGACCCAAATGCGGTCGAAATTGCAAGTGTTGCAATTTTAGGACGCTACACTTTATTTTCTCAAAATTTCTAGAAATATATTTACATAGTGTATCCAACTGTCCTAAAGAATCTTTATTGTCTATATTACAATTAGGAGCTATTGATTTCAAAAATGGGATTGAATCATCTATTTCTTTGTAAGCTTGTGAGCTACAGTCAGTTATTTTCTTGATAGATTCAAGTAATACCTCAGTCACATTGGTTGACTTTGATGGTGACCCAACAAACTGAGTACTGGTGGAAGTGACCATGCTTGTATTGACCTCTGGTAGGTCAGTTTGTGTCTACATTTCTTTAAGTACTAGTTTTCCTGCTTCATTTCTTACCGGTGGCATCTGTTCTAGAGCCTTTAGCTCTATCGGTTTCTCTATTTGTGTTTTAGATTCCATCTTTTTCCCTGTATCCGCTACCGGTTGCTCTGTATTTCCTATTACCAAAGGCTCTTTGGCTATATCTGATTTATCTGTTGTATCTTTATCTACCACTATGTTGATCTTCTGAGTATCAACATTCACAGTATATAGGACTTCAGGATTAGTATTGCCATCCTTTGTATCCTTGCTCTCAGTTGCCGGTTGATCTTCAATAGTTGTTGATTTTATCGGTGGAGTATTTAAAGGAGGTGGGGGTAAGTTGTCTCTAACCTTGATACTTGGTGGTCCACCAACTTTACCTTTCCCTTTGTCCTTCTGATATACCTTAATAGGCTTGGGATTCCTATATTCTTCTTGTTTTTCTTTTTCAACCAAAAATATGTCCCAACCATTTTCTGTTTCCTTTGTCACTTCATTAACTCTTCCTGCCATTAGTGAAATATGCTGGTGTGTAGTGGAAAAAACTATTCGGTTAGCCTGAGCTATCAGATCATCAATTTCTTTTGGGGAGTTTACCGGATATACTGCAAGTAGTTTTTCTATTTTTATTTTCTTATCCAATTCTATCACTGCCTATCTTCTTGCTTCTAGTCTTTGAAATAATTCATCTAGAATTTCATTGACTACTTCCATCAAAAACTTTTTAAACATGTCCATGTGTAATATTACACTCTCCTCAACTTGCCCTTTCTCATCATCCGATAGGGTGTCATAAATTTTCCCTATGTTCTTCAGTTTTGCTTCCTCTGTGATCTCATTTAACAAAATTTCTAAAGGTGCCAAGTCAGTTGTTGTCTTTTTCTTTTTCTTGGGTGTCAGCTTCTTTTTAGGTGTGACCTTTATGATCAGAGATCTCACAGCTTGTTGCTTCTGCCTTGTCCTTCTAGGTGAAGGAGTGGTTGCCGGTGAGGGATCTCTTTTCCTAACAACTCTTTTAAAAGTTGCTGGTATATCTCCTTCTGAGGAAGTGCCTACCGGTGATAGATGAGCTTCAGGTTGTTGGTCTGCCAACTCATCTTCAGTTATGCTGGTTTTCTTTAATATATCTTCCTTTACAACTTTTGCTTATCTGGATCCTTTTCTCACAAATGCTTCAACCTTTTTCACTCTTTTCTTAGATTGAATTTGACTTTCTATGGTCTCAACACTACCAAATACTTCTTCCTTTGGTTCCCAAAGTGCTTCCAGAAGTGCTTTAGCATAAGTTTCAATGATATGATCATCGGTCTCATAACCCATCTCTATTACCCAAATTGTTCTTGGGATGATTGCTTCCATCAAGATCTCATCCTTTTTTATTACAAAACATATATCATCCTTGTCTTTGTTGACAATTTCCTATGATAGTCTGATTCTTTTGTTCATTCTGACCTTTAGTGCTTGAAAATACTCATTGATATTCTTTTCCTTGTTTTCACCCATGTTGTTGAATAAGTCTGATAATTGTTTTCCTACCGGTATGTCAAATCCAAAATCTTTATTGCCTATACCGGGAACCTATTTTGTTATGTGTAGCATTAGACATACTAATAGATTTCCAAACCTGAAAGTTCCTTCTTATCCTTCTTGATTTTGCCTAAGTTATCAATCAACTCATCTTTTAACCATTCACATACATCAATTTTCACATTTTCTTTTACCATATCATCAGCACTCTTAATGCATAAAATGGAAACTGAGTTAAGTCTGTTTGCATGAGTTGCTTTGTACCCTAAAATCATGCTAACAAATCTAACATTTATATCGGTCACATCATTAACCCTTAGAGACCTTCTGTCTGATGTTGCACCAATTAAGTTCATTACTAGGTCATTGGAGACCTTCTTAGTCTTGTCGGGTCTGTTACCGGTGGAAGGTAACCCTGTTACTGCTTTCACAGCTTCCTTTGTAATTTTGTGAACTAAATCAAGCCAAAAGAATGAACCATGTACCCTGCTTAAAACTATCCTAATCACTTCCTTGGGAAATTCAAGAATGCAAAGGATTTCAGTGAATCCTAGAGTTTCAACAACTTTATATTCAGGTTTTACATTTCTAGAATTGTCACATATAACAGTCTTATACATGTTTTTAATTTCTTCATCTCCTAATTCCTCTATGTTACAATGGATATACATTCTAGGGTCTTCAGCATATACAACACCTTTTGGAATTTGGGAAAAAGCACCTGTATTGTCATCTTTCTTAGCTACCTTGGGAACTAGCTGAAATACGGGCCTAGGGAATTTTATAACCTCGACTACTGTAGGGCTTGCTATGAATTCAAGTGTAGAGGAGGATGCCATGATGATAAATACCTTTTTATGCCTTTGGATGGATTGATTTCTGAAATGCTTTGCCTCTTTGCTCGAAATGCCTTAGCTCGGAAATCTTCATGCTCTTTGAAAGTTTGAATGCTTGGTGAAGTGAAATGGAGCCAAAACCTTATTTTATGAAGTCTTTTCTACTACCTACCACATTAATTGCTTGCTAGTAATGTATTAGCTTAACTTTATTTGCTGGTAATGAGTGATTTTCAGCTTCTTTTCTCTAACCGAGGGAATAATAGCACATGTGTCATTAGATTGCTAAACCCTCAAGATAATTTATTTCAATTAGATGAAGAACTTTCTGCTCGTGGAGCACTACTTTGTCCTGTCAGTGGAGCATCACATTGTCCTGCCGATGGAGCATTTGTTGGTTCTACCGATGGAGGAGTATCCCTAATATTTAGATCACCTTTTCTAATCCATTGCTTTGAGAATTCTTGCTTAACCTCTTCAACCTTTTCTTTATGTTTCAAGCTAGTAATTTTGTTGTCTACCAGTGTACCTTTACTTCTACAAAATTTAGCAATATGACCAATCTTGTTACATGCGTAACAAGTTACATTATTTTTCTGAATAGCTTTTCCATAACCTATGCTAGTTTGTGTTCTGCATTGATTTGATAAATGTCCAAATCTTCCACAAACATAACATCTTACATTCATTCTACAGTTTTCAGAGTTATGACCAATTTTGTTGCATTTGGAGCATTGACCGGTGGGAGGATTGATATTCTGATAATTCCTAGATCTACATTCATTTTCCCTATAACCATATTTATTACAGTTAAAGCATTTTCCATTGAATTTGTAAGTATTAGGAGGTCTTACCGGTTTGCTATGATCCTGAGTATTTGTAGTACCAGAGCTTTCTCCAACTTCAAATCCAATTCTAGAAGTGTCACCTTTGGGTTTTTGATTCTTCAATAAGGTACCAAGTTCTTCTGAGCTTTTCTTGAATTTTTCTTTGCGTTGATTTGCAGTTTCCAATTCCCTTTCCAAGATTTCTTTTTGTCTCATTAGTTCATTCGAGTCATTCTGAGTATGCATCAGATCTATCTTCAACATGTCATTTTCATAGCTAAGTCTTGTGTTCTCATTTGCTACATCACTTAGTCTTCTGGTCAATTCTTCTTCATTCTTCTTTCTCTCCTCAATCTCTTTGCAAAATCTCATAGTCATATCCTGCATTTCATTTTTTGTTGTCATGATCTCTTGTTTCAATTTTCTTATCATATCATCAAGTGATTCCTTTTCATCATTCTCATTTTGGAATTTTTCACAAAGTTCTCTTCTCTTATTTCTTGTAACAGTAAGATTTTCTTGAAGTGCTTGAATAATATCCTGAGCTACTTTTAAATCATCTTCTAATTTGATATTTTTCAACTTCTCTACATCATAGTCAGTAAGAGCTCCTTCAAGTTGCTTCATCAGATTTTCCATCTTTACCGATGTCAAGATCTTCCTCAAGCTATTAGGCTTCTGAAAATAGAGGACCAGGCTCTGATACCAATTGTTAGGGTTCCCACAGATACTGAGAGGGGGGGGTGAATCAGTATCTATCTAGTAATGAAATTTTCTTAAAACAGAACATGTAGAACATAAAGTAACAGTATACCAGTATGCAAGAATTAATTTAATTAATAGAATCAAAAACATCCACATGAAAAGAAGACCATAACACAAGATGTTTAATGAGGAAACCCGATGTGAGAAAAACCTCGGTGGGATTTGTGACCCACAATATTCACTTACTGGCCAATAAGAGAATATTACTTACAATAGGGGCCTGCACATGCAGGAAGGCCAACTGCCTAGAGCACACTGCTCAATAAGAAGTCACACTAACTTACAATGAGGATTATACATATCCAATATTTTGTACTACTTTACAATAGCATCTTCAATGCCAGATTTAGTACCGGTTCTTGCTCTATTCTTTACATATACCCTTGACCTATAATTTGCACATTAGGTCTTCCTAATAAATTTCTTTATACTTCTTATCCATATCTTACAAATGTCTACAATTATCTCTTTTATATACAAGAGTCATTTTACAATTTGTCAAGTCGGCTTACAATAATAAGCAAAATATTACATATCAAAAATCCTGTCGGCCTCTGTGCCAGTATACATATTTTCTTCTGTGCTAGTGTCGATGCCGGTGTAGAGTGATCTTGTTGATGCCAGTGCACTATCTTGCTTGGATAATGCTTTGCCGATAGAATGTCTTGCTAGTGCCATAGGATTGCAAGGTTGCCTATGTAAAAGCTTTGCTGGTATAATGTCTTGCTGGTGCCATAGGATTGCAAGGTTGCCATCAATGAAAAAACCTTCAATCACACACAATGTCTCATTGGAGTGTCCATATGCCAATAGACAAAGAATTGATTATAACTTGAGATCGGAATATGGGATGAAGTTGTGCACCTAGATTTGGTAGTAAAATGTTGAGATGAAGTTGCCCTACAAATTTGAGGAAAAGTTATCTAGACCGTGGCGGGAATGTACATGACCCTTTGAAAAATCCATGAAATAAAAAGGGTCTTTTCGCCTCTGCAAATGAAGCCTGAACTTGAAAGTACAGCTGTGCACCTACAACCTACACACAAAAAAGAGAGGAAAATGGGTTGGGATTGGGGGTTTTCCTTTAGGTCAAACCCCAGTTTTGGAATTAACCAAGTAATGAAAGAAAGTACTTGCAAGTAGTTGTAAATGAAAGACTAAATTGTAAATCACCTCAAGGGAGGTTGTAGTAGCAATGTTGATAGAAGTGCTTGTGTGGAATTGAATGTTGAAATCAATCTCCTCTTCAATGGTTGAATCCTTGACTTGAATGCAACACCTATCCTTGAAGGAAGACTTGAGAATGCTCAATGTTGGAAAAGAATGCTTGATCACTTATGCAACTTGAATTTCTCCAACTTTGACTTATCCAAGTTCCACCTCTCCAACTTCCACTTATCCAACTTCCACTTATGCAAATGAGAGGAACAATTCCCCTTAAATACACGTTAGTGGATTTGATTTTCATCATGGGCCAACATCGGGGGAGTTTCCCGCCTGATGCACAACCAACAATGAAACCCTAGGAAGGGACTTGCCCCAAAATAGGGCAAGGACAAGGGCATCACGCCCCTATCCTAGGAGGACAAGGGTGCCATGCCCCTATCCAACCCCTTTCTCTAGGGCATAGTATGCACAAGGTGATGCAAAGGCCAAAGAAGAAGTTGTTTCCACAAGCTGAGCAATCTCTGGTCTCTGATTAGGCTAGAGGTTTCGAACTCGCGTGCATGAGGACCCTAATGCAGTCGAAAATTGCTAGGGTCACAATTTATGGCACTACATTTAGCCCCCACTTTAGCGGGAGTATAAGCGTACGCCAATATTGTCATTAAAGTACAAGGAAACAAGATTGAAATACTTTTATCATGTCAAGGAGGCAAGATGCACCAAGCCCCCAATGGACTTAGGATCTTACAACTTTGATTGACAAAGTAAAAGGGAAGATCAAGAAGAGGAGAACCATGACTACATGTAGCAAATTTCCCTTCACTATGAATCTTGAAACCAAGGATACTAAAGATTACAAATCAAAACAAAGTTCACTAAGTAATTCTAAGTATCACAAGAAGGAAAGTATGAGAGGAGTGTATGCCCCCACGTTAAAGCGATCACACATGCCTTATCAGGAGCAATTGCTTAACGGTAGGATACACCCAAGAGAGAGAGAAGGGAGGGAGCACGTTATCACAAGGATTTAGCCCCCAATCAAGGAATAAACCTAAGGATAATGAACACAAAACATGAGGTAGTGTCTCTTTCCTCAGGGTTAGTATGATGTATGATAACTCATGTATATCATATATGTATATGAATATAAAATATTCATTCCCCAAAGAAGGACACTAACTTAGAATAAAGGGAAGAGAGGATGTCTTTTGAGTCAACATGAAAGAGACCAAGAAAATATCTCAATGCTTTGCATCATCCCCAAGTAGACATTAAAGGAACAATAGAAGAACAAGGATACATATAGAATAATGGTCACAAGAGAGGAATAAAGAAGAGGAAGAAAGATATGCAATGCTAATATTGCGAATCTAGCATGACATCCGCCTCCCGATCTTGCTGATCACTATTTCG
Source organism: Cryptomeria japonica (assembly GCF_030272615.1). Lineage (NCBI taxonomy): Eukaryota > Viridiplantae > Streptophyta > Pinopsida > Cupressales > Cupressaceae > Cryptomeria > Cryptomeria japonica. The sequence goes on along the minus strand of NC_081414.1, from coordinate 224,166,732 downwards.
GGAAGGTGAGAAACACGCTAGAGGAGTGACATAGCACAACAGATGGAGCTATCACAAGATCCAAACAAGGACTATCCTCATGTTGTAAGTCACTTTGTTGGATTGTAGGAGCTAGGATTAGGGTTTGCGAAAACTCATCGGATAAATGCTTGTCCACATCAACATACCCATACTCACTTTTAGAAGCATTAGGAGTTGTATTACCATTATGAATAATGTTTTCACCCATTTCTTCATCAAATTTTAGAGAAAGAGGAGCAAGAACATGAATAGGAGCAAAATCATCACATGTTTTATGCAACTTATGATTTGGAGATGTTGCTTGAACATCTTGCTTAGGAGAAAAGAGAATCATGTCAACTATCGGAGTCTGAGGATATTAAGTATTGTGATGGATAGATTACCGAGCTTGAACATGGTGCCTTTGTCAGTGTTCTCTCACACAATGATTTTGTCGAGTCTTAGTGGAAGGCTGAGAAGGAGGAGGAACACTTGAAAAGTAGGAATATTTCTCTCCTTGATAGTTGAAGGTTTACGTTGAGGTCTTTATGGTTGAACAATAGGAGAAGCATGCCTCTTCTCCTGATAAGAGAAAGGAGGTGGAACTGCACCATAAAAAGGAAGAATATTTGGTGTAGGAAGGAGACCGGGTTCATCATGAGGGTGAGGTATAGGTCTAACCTTAGGAATAATATTGGTGTTCTCCTTAAGATAATTTAAAGTCACATCCATAGGGGTAGGTGGACAATATTCCTTAGGAGGGAGATTAGTTCTATTCGAGAGGGGAAGAACCTCATCTTGAAGAATAATAGGAACTTCAAGTGTTGGTGATCTAGGTTGACTTAAGGATAAGATCATATCATTCTTCCATTTTTTATAAGATTGAAAAAGAGCATCGCTCCTTGATGGAAGAGATTGAAATTGTTTAGGCCAAAAGAGATCAATAGGAACACCGAGGCTTCTTTTGGATGGATGAAATAAGCAATGGTTCGTAGTTATGATTTCTCCATTGTGAGGAAATTTAAGACACTTGTGGATTAGAGAAGAAATATCCTTCATGGAAGATACCCAAGGATAGCCCAACTTCACACAAAATTGCTTAGAAGATGGTATGATAACAAAGTCAACATCCATGGATTTAGTATGGACTCCAACAAGAAGGGTGATAGAGACAATGGTAGGACAAGAGAATCCATCAAATAACTTCACAACCACATTAGATGCATCATATATTGGTTTATATAATCATAAAGTGAAAATATACTCTTCAGTTAAGACATTAACCATGCAAGAGGGATCAATCAGGCACCACAACAAGGGATATCCTAAACCTTTGTAACTATGTATAAAGGGTCATCAAGTGCTCTAATAGTCTCACTAGGGTCAAATTTAATACAAGGATTAGTAGGCATATCCTGAGTTTCTACCATATTAACCAAGTTTGGAGCCATAGAGGTGAATTCTTCAGAAGAGAGAGAATTAGGCACAATCTCAATAATGTTAGAGGTATGAGATGGCAAGGGATGAGGGGGAGCTACTTATTTATTCCTTTTATCATTCACACCTACCACAGATATAGTATTATTATCAATCAAGTCTTTAATCTTATTCTTCAATGCAAAAAAAAATTTGTTAGGTCTTAGAGACAACTGAGAGAGGGGGGGTGAATCAGTTGTCAATTAATTTCAAACCCAAAACTAACTTAACCAAACTTAATGCATAATACTGATAAACCAAACTTTATGCCATTAAATAGTTTTAATAGTTAATTGAAGTACCAGTAAAGTTTAATGCATGAAACATATAGACAAATAACATCCACACACATAACACATATATTTGTACGTGGAAACCCTGTAAGGGGAAAAACTACGGTGGGAAACCTTACCCACAATAAGATGATACTACTGCAGATAGTATGTGTGTACAAATGGGATCTGCACATGCAGGAAGGCCAAATGCCTAGAGCTCACTGCTCAATCACAAAATGGGAGTCACACTGACTACAATTGGATGGTTAAATCCAATGATAATGTACTGCTCGAAATAGCATCTTCATATGCTGGATTCAGTACTGGTTAAGCTCTGATTTTCCTTCTTCAAAACTTCCTTGAATCTTGAATGATGTCTACGTGTATAGATCTACTTATATTCATATATACCTTATTATATTCCTCTTCCACAACCATACTAATCTCTCAAATGAGATCTTACATATATACCAAAACCTAAGACCAAATGTGTAGGTTAGCTCACTAAGATATTACAAATGAATCAATATGTGATGCATCATGTCGGCTCAATGCATTTACAATAATAACAAATCATCTCCATAATGTGACATGCTAATATGAAATGGATAATGCTTACTGGTGCATAACCTAGACCTATTTGCCGGTAATAGCAAATATGCAAACCCGATTAGATCAATGACCAAATCACCAAAACAAAGTGTCCAAACAATGTCTTCGACATAACCAAGTAATCTCCAAGTCATCTGGTGAATAATATAACCTCCAGGTGAACTAGATACCGCTGACTGTGCATGAGTCACTGAACATGCCGATCAACATAACCAAGAATCTCCAAGTGCTGATAAGTGTTGACAAGTGTTGACATAAATGACAAAACTAGTGCAACACATCCAAAATACCAACATTTTTTAATATCATGACCAAGTTGATGATGAAATTGGCAAAAGGAATTGTTATCAAAATAAAGAGATGCAAGTTTGGAAGGATCAATTTGTTTACTAGGAGGAAGTTTGATAACATTTATGTGCAACAATTGAGACATAATACTATGTAAAGATTCATTCAAAGGAGTAAACTGTCTTTCTCTTTGGAAAAATTTAGAAATAGAAGGCACACTTGTTGTAGCATTCACATGGTTGTTTTTGATTTGATCATTTAACTTGAAGCTTTTTTTTGGTTTGAACTTCACAAATGGTTGTTGAACACTCTCCCCCTTATCACTTGGAGCCATAGGAGTGGATTGCTCCATTGGACTCATAGTCAGTTGATAATTGTGGAGTATTGTGCACAATTACGGAAAGGAAGTAAACTCTGACAAAAGAAGTTATTCCCTAATATCTTTTTGCAAATTAGAAATGAAAATTCTTTGAATATCATTATCATGTACATGAAAATAAATTTGAGCACGCAAATGCTTATATCTACCAATGAAATTAGTCACTTTTTCTTTAACACCTTGTTTAAAATGCATTAAATTAGTCAAAGTGATTTTAGGACCAATGTTGTTTTGAAATTGTTGGATGAAAGAATTTGCTAGTTGTTGAAAGGAAGTGATAGAATAAGAAGGAAAAGAGAAATACCATTGTAAGGCCTTATCTCTTAGTGTTCTTGTAAACAATTTTGCAAGCAATCGTTGATCATAAGCAAAATCAGTACACAAGGTTTGAAATGTTTTGACATGCGTAAGAGGATCACCTTTTCCATTATAGAGTTCCAATTGAGGGATATCAACATGTTTAGGTGGCATGACTTTAACAATATCAAGAGAAAGTGGGTTCGCAACGTCGAAGGTGGGCACACTAAACTTGGATTGACTCATGGAAGCAATTTGTTGTTGTAAGGAAGACATGGTTTGAGCAAGATTGTTAATTGTAATTTCAGTAGAAGAATTGATGTTAGACATAGGTGATTGAGAAGGTGGTGTGATGTTATTGAAAGAAGGCATGGACTGAGAATAAGGTGGTGGGACATTATGATAAGTAGGCATTGGTGATGATTGGGTAGGAAAAGGGACACTTAAAGGAGAAATAAAGTTGTCAAAGGAATTGCCCCCTTGTGTCACACTGATTGGTTGAGGAATAATAGGAACACTCATGGAAGACATAGGTAAAGATGGAGGATTAAATGAAGAAGAGGGATTGCCCCCATGGCCACTTGTTGTTGGGATGACACTTTGAGTTGAATTAGCAATGATGTTAGATGTGAAAGTAGGAATACTAGTCATAGGAGTAGTCAAAGGAATAGAGGAATTGACTTGTGTTGAAGGTTGTGAATAACCTAGGGTTTTAGCACAACTCTTGATAGGCATGATATTAGAACCAACAATATGTGCAATGAAATATATCAATTCCATTCTTAACACTTTTAAGCATGCGCTTAAGACCTTCAATTAATGGAAGAACTTCACTATTAGGGTATTCTTGGGACAACAATTATTGAAAGCTATCAAATTGATTGTCTAATGTGGAAAGTTGATCTAAAGAAACCCTAGTTAAAGCTTCTTCTTCATCATAGGATTCATTAATGGGGTGAATAGGCACATAATTAGGATGGGAAGAATTAGCATGATCTTTATTAAAGACGTCGCCCAAATTAGGCTCCATCTCCTTGGTAATTAAAACTTGGGAAGCCTTAATTCTAATGCTTCATCTAATGGGGATAGGATACGTAGGACTAATAGTGGTAAAACTCATGCACTAGAGGGAAAATTTGAATTTTGAATTGTGGAACAAAGCTTACAAAACTGAGTAATGCAAAATGGAAGGAAATAATGATTACACAAGTTTTACTTTGTTGGAGGAAGAGGATGACACAATTTCCAAAAATGAAAGGAAATTAGAATTTTAAAATTAGGGCCAAGGGAATACCACTTAAGTTTAATTTTTTCTTTTTTTAAATTAGGGCAGACTATAATTAACCTCTTAATTTTAAAAAATTTCTTGAAATTTGAAATGTTGAATTTTGAAGGTATTTCCGATTCTAGAGGGATTAAAAATTGATAAAATTAGCCAATCTTCTAGATTTAGGCTAGTAAATACAGTCATAATAGTCTCCTGAAATTTTAGGAAAAAAGTCGAGGATTGTGGCGAGAACGCACATGGTCCAACCAACTTTTTTTGAAATTTTCAAGGATGGATATTACGATGATTTTAAAGCTAACCCCCCAAAATTGGCAACTTTTATGATTTCTAGATGGGCGAAATGAATGTGTAAATGTGAAAATAGGACCCTATTAGGGTTTTGAGAAAAAAGAGGAATTGAATTGCAATCTTGAAAGGGGTCAAACCTAATGGATAGGGACACCTTGGAAAATGTTTAGAAATCTGAATGTAAATGAAATTGATTTGAAATTCACAAAAAATCCAATTAATTTTAAAAATTGGTGTTTGATGACCTAACCACTTAATTTTGAAATTTCAATTTTGGGAAGAAGGGGGGAAATTGAAAATTTGAATTCTAGGATTGAAGACAATTCTGGGAACAAATAGAAATCTGAAAATTAAGAGAAATCCAATTTTTGCACAAGTTCAATATGATTTTTGAAAATTAGGGTTTGAACAAGTAACCTCTTAATTTTGTAAATTTTTAATTGCAAATTGAACAAGACAAAAAGGAAATTGAATTTGACAAACAAAGCAATTTTTAGATCTAAGATAACCATAAGCCAATTTTACAAATCACAAGTTCAATTTTAAATTTAAAAACTAGGGTTTTTAATGATTTAACCACTAAGTTTGTAGAAAGTTGAAACTTGTAAATGAAAAAATATGCAATTTTGTTTCAAGGAAACCATGCAAGATGTCGGGTTCACCAAAATGTAATGGTGGGAAAATGGTGAATGATAGATCAAGAAGGAAACTACCCTTTCCCTCAAAGAGAGATGGGAGTTTCACTATTGATTACTACTCAAGCACTTTTCACCATGTTACATTAGAAAGAGGAGAGTATAATTCACTAGATTCAATCTCTCCACATGAAGATAATAGATTGAATTTTGAATGAATTGGGAATGTGAAGTTGATCCCCTCTTCCTTGTTGGAAATGGAAAGGAATTGATTGAATTATGTAGTGCAAAAGTGACAAAGAATTGATTATAACTTGAGATTGAAATATGGGATGAAGTTGTGCACATGGATCTAGTACTAAATTGTTGAGACAAAGTCACCCTACGAATTTGAGGAAACATTGTCCAGACCGTGGCGGAAATAGACACGGTCCTCCGAAAAATCAATGAAATGAAAAGGGTTTTTCTGCCTCTGCAAATGAAGCTTGAATCTAAAAGTACAACTGGGCACCTGCAACCTACACACAGAAAAGAGAGGAAAATGGGATGAGATTGGGGGTTTGCCTTTAGGTCAAACCCTCATTTTGGAATTAACCAAGTAATAAAAGAAAGCACTTTCAAGTAGTTGTAAATGAAAGACTAAATTGTAAATTACCTCAAGGGAGGTTGTAATAGAAATGTTGATAGAAGTGCTTGTGTATAATTGAATGTTAAAATCAATCTCCTCTTCAATGGTTGAATCCTTGACTTGAATGAAACACCTAGCCTTGAAGGAAAAATTAAGAATGTTCAATACTGGAAAAGAATGTTTGAATGTTTGAATGCTTGATCACTTGTGCAACTTGAATCTCTCTGACTTTGACTTATCCAACTTCCACCTCTCCAACTTCCACTTATGCAAATGAGAGGATGAATGCCCCTTAAATATGTGTTAGTGGATTTGATTTTCGTCATGGGCTGACATCAAGGGAGTTTCCCGCCCAATGCACAACCAACAATGCAAACCTAGGAAGGGTCTTGCCCCAAAATATGGCAAGGATAGGGGCACCGAGCCCCTGTCCTAGGAGGACAAGGGTGCCACACCCCTATCCAAGGGGGGACAGCTATGCCACGCCCCTATCCAACCTCTTTCTCCAGGGAAAAGTGTAGACGAGGTGATGCAGAGGCCAAAGAAGAAGTTGTTTCCATAAGATGAGCAATCTCTGGTCTCCAATCAGGCTAGAGGATTCGAACTCGCGTGCATGAGCACCCTAATCTAGTAAAACATTGCTAGGGTCACAATTTTATGACACTACAGGATGTATGTCATATCATGTTAGGAATGCCTTGGCAATATGATAGAAAAGTTTTGCATAATGGTTATAATAATGTTTACACAATTACTAAGCATGGAAAAAGACAGAAGTTAAATCCTCTAAAATAAGATTTAGTTCAAGTTTGTAGTAATGCAAGAGTGTGTTTGGTTGATGCTACGAAATTCCTTGAAGGTATGGGACATGAAAAGGTGTTTTTTTCTTTTATTTTGAAATCTAACATTGAAAATGTGGGAGATGTTTCAGGAGAGATTGCAAATTTGTTGCAGGAGTTTGGGGACATTGTCTCACATAATTTGCTTGAGGGACTCCAACCAATGAGGAAAGTTAGTCATCATGTTGACTTGGTTCGAGGAGCCAATTTTCCAAACAAGGTAGCCCACAGAATGACTCCTACATAGATAGAAGAGCTCAATAGTAAAGTAGCAAAGTTATTGGAGAAGGGCTTGATCTATGAGAGCTTGAGTCCTTGTGCAATGCTTGTAGTGTTATCACCAAAGAAGAATGGAGAAAGGAGGATGTGCACTGATTCTAGAGCCATGAATAATATTGCAATCAAGTACAGATTTCCCATCCCAAGGGATGATATCATGGATTGCTTGAGTGGAGCTCAATACTTCACTAAGATTGACTTAAAAAGTGGGTACCATCAAATTTGGATTAGAGAAGGAGATGAGTGGAAAACTCCATTCAAAATGAAAGAAGGTTTGTTTGAATGGTTGGTCATGCCTTTTGGACTAACCAATGCACCTAGTACTTGTTGGAATCCAAGAACACTAAGAGAGGGAGGGGGGGGTGTGAATCAGTGTTGTACCAATAATATTGATTTTCAACTTATTGCTTATGAAGCACTTAATAGTAAATAAAGTTAAAGGGCATAAACCAAATAACACATAAAGAAGCAAAACCATAACAGCAATATTTATATGTGGAAAAACCTGCAAAGGGAAAAACCATGGTGGGACTGATACCCACAATATCTATATACTTGATCAAGGTATATGAATATTATATTGAGGGGATTGCACTTGGAATCAGGCCAACTGCCTAGAGCTCACTGCTCAAATAGAAGTCTCACTAACTTACACAATGTTACAAAGTGATTACAAGTAAAAATTAACTCATAAGATGCATCTAACCATGCTGGATAAGTTTCAATTTAAGCTCTATTAACGGTCATTGAGTACCAGTTTGTTGATGCTATGTTTTGTCTTGTTCTGCTACCGGTTTAGAGTGTGCACATGAAACTGCACATAAAAGCTTCCTTTCACTGACCAAAAAGCATACCATCGATCTCTGATTAATTTGCAACCAAAATCGCATTCCAAATCATATAATCTATTCTTGAAAGGATCTCCTAGTTAAATACCCTTCTAACTTTTATCATGTCGGCTTCAATGAAGAATACAATCTTGGTAGTTGTCGGATCACAAGGTATTTCATACATAATCCCAATGATCATGTCGGCCTTTACATGTTAGCAAAAATTCCTAGAAAGAATTTATCAAGGCCACAAGATCGCTTAGCCAGGTCCTATCCTTAACTGGGTTCCAAACACACGTTACCGAGATTGGGACTTAGCCGGTTGTGAAGAAAAGTGAATACTGGTTGAGTGTAGTGAATACCGGTTATCCCAATTAAAGAAAAATGATAAATCAATGAATCTTGATAAGGAATATCTACACCACGAGATGAGTTGCCATCAATGACAACCCAAAATTCCAGTAGCCCTTACTGGATGAGCGTTAATTGCCAACATTACTTTTAGGAGGTTAATGAATGAGGTATTGAAATAATGCTTGGGCAATTTTATTATAGTTTACTTTGATGATATTTTGATATTCAGTAAGACTATGGATGAAAATTTGATGCATATTCTATTGGTATTTGGAAGGCTTAGAGAAGAAATATTGTTGATCATGTTGGCATTATGGATGAATTAATTATGTGTTACATTGATGTTTTGTCATTGATGTCAACACTAGCTATTATGGTTAGTTACTGACAGACATGTTTTGGTTACCAGTAGAAGATCTAGTGTTACTGGTAGAAGAGACTATTTGTTGGACACTTCCAGCATGTTTGGATCAATGGAGTATTTTTTATTTCATGTGTTACATGTTCCTTGAGCATGTTTTGGTTAGTTGGTATTGACTTGGTAATCGGATGCTATCATACACTCTTGTAAACCCTTGCCAGCATTGGTTTAAGGTTTAACCGATAGAGATTTTACTAAGGAATCTTGATAGGATGCATCAGTGGTGTTGGTGTGGCTTCTAGATGGATTTCAGGATGCTGAAGATGTTCTTTGATCGTGCTTCAACTGCTTGAAGACATTTCTTTGGCATGGTGGACCCAGAATAGGTCTGGTGCCTATCTAGGTTATGGACTAGTATCATGTTAGCATGTACTCTACACGTTACTAGGATGTTTTGAGATGTTCTATGGATTGTTTATTGTTGTTTTGGCCTTAAGATGACATGGCATATCATTGTAATATGGATTTATGTAATGATCTTACTGTAATATCTTTTAGGTGGCAGACCTAATTGGTTTAGGCCTTAGGGTTTGTATAAAATGATGTAAGATCTCATTGTAGATCATACGAGGGAAATAAAATTATGTTTGTGGTCTTGAAATGCAATATCATATGCAAAGGAGATTTGGTCAATCATAGGTGATCAATTTGGGATTAAGGAAGAGGTCAAAGGCCTCTGGTAGTGAGCTTAACTGAGACTATAATGAGGTATGGTAGATGCTATCTATGGTAGTTTATTATTCTGGATTATTTTCCATTTATCTTGAGATGGTTGTTGCCTCTCTGTAGTTAGTGAGACTCTTTTGTAATGAGTAGTACGCTCTAGGCAGTGTGCCTTCCTGCATGTGCAGGCCCATCATTGTATCACATAATTTCTGCATAAGTATCATCTGACTATGGGTAGGCTTCCCACTATGGTTTTTCCCTTTCTGGGTTTTCCACATACAAATCATGGTGTTATGTGGTGTGGTTTCTTTGCATTGATTATTTGTTTAATTGTTAAGTTGTATTGTTTACCTATCTATTTCTGCCTTACCGGTACTTAATCTGGTTAAAGGTTATTAAGTGGATTAAATGATATAATTTGTTAACAACTGATTCACCCCCATCTCAGTTGTTCACCAATTATCCTAACAATTTCTATCAAAACTCTGGTCCTCTTTTGCAGAAGCTTAACTACTTGAGGTAGATCCTATGGCAGCTAACAGTTCAAATCCACCGACAACTATTTTCAGAAGAGAAAACCCTAAGATTGATGGAACAAATTATGGGATATGGAAAATTCAAATGGAGACTCATCTTAGATGTCTTGGCAAGGATATTTGGGAGATCACTGAGAAAGGATAAACATCTTATGATCCGACATCTGGCAATCCTGCTCCTGCAAACTTGGACATGAATATTGAAAATGATTGTAGAGCTAGAGAAGCCCTCTTGTATGCACTTGTTGATCAATAGATCATGAAATTGACTGATAAATCATAGGCTAAGGTTATGTGGGATAAATTTTAAACTCTGAATGAAGGTGATCCAACTATCAAAATTGCTAAACTTGATGGTTACTGGGTAAGATATGAAAACTTAAAGATGGAAGATAATGAAAGAATTGTCATGTTTATGGAAAAAGTAAATGACTTTGTTATGGGAATTCAATGTTGTGGAGGATTTTTGAGTGAAGATGAAATAGTTTCCAAAGTCTTGAGAGCCCTTCCACTAACTTACAAGATGAAGGCAACTGCAATTAATGAGTTAAGAACAATGGCTAACTCTTCAGTTAACAAAGACATTCTGATTGGGAAATTATCTGCTTTTGAGCTTGAAGAATTTGGATCTTCTGGAGCTGTAAAGTATGAACCTTCTTTTCATGCATCATCATCATCATCATCCACCAGAAAAAGTGATTGGAAAGTCCTATATGCAAAATAATTGGAAGACATGAGGAAAGAAGATGAAGAATTTGAGCAACTTGAAGCCTTATTTACTAGAAGAGTACCTAAAGGTCCAACAGGAAGGAAGTATGAAGGAAAAACACCTTTTAAATATTTTACATGTAATAAGATTGGTTATTTTGCATCTAGATGTCCTGAAAGGAATGCAAGGTTTGAGGAAAGAGTTAAGAAATCATTTAAGCCTAACCAGAACAGATATAGATTCAAGAAAAGTAAACAATGCTACATAATAGATTAGGAAGGAGTACGTGATGACTTTGGAGATGAACCGACAAAAGAATCTGCCAGTGGATCCAACAATGGAAAGGAATGGGTGTTCTATGCTTTAAAGGAAGATGAATCAGAACCGGCTGTCATAAATGAAGAAAAAGCCCTGGCAGCAAAAGTTGAAGATAAGGATGAATGGTTAATTGATAGTGGATGATCACATCATATGACTGGTGATAAGAAAAAAATTATGTCCCTACAAGAATACAATGGTGGTCAAGTTAGATTTGGAGATGACAAAGCATGTATGATCAAAGGTAGAGGTATTTTTCTCTGGATGGTAAGCATAATACTGATAATGTCTATTATGTAGAAGGTTTAAAGCATAATCTTTTGAGTGTTGGTCAATTGGTGGACAAGGGTCTCCAACTTCAGTTTAAAGATAGAAAATGTAAAATCATTAACAAGATTGGTCTGGAGATTGCAACCGGTATTCAGACTAGAGGTAATATCTTTCACTTGAACACTGGTAATAAGACATGTTTGATTGCTCATAATGATGAGAGTTGGTTATGGCATAAGAGGTTGTGTCAAGTTAATTTTGATTGTATTGTTAAGATCAGTTCAACTAAGGAAGTCAGAGATATACTTAAGATTATGAAGCCTCGTAATCTGGTATGTCAAATGGGAAAGAAAGTTAGAACTTGTTTTAAGAGCATACATGATAAATCTAATGATGTACTTGATTTGATTCACTCTGACTTATGTGGTCCAGAAAGGACTAGAAGCTTTCAAGGTGATAGGTATTTCATGTTTCTTATTGATGACTATTCTAGGATGATGTGGGTGACTTTTCTTAGGGAGAAGTTTGAAGCCTTTGAGTAATTCAAGATCTTTAAAGAAAAAGTTGAAATAGAAAATGGATTGAAAATCAAATGTCGAAGATCAGATCAAGGTGGTGAGTTCACTTCTCATGAATTTAATAGTTATTTTGAGACAAATGGTATTAGGAGATAGTTATCTACACCTCAGACTCCTCAACATAATAGAGTAGTGGAAAGAAAGAACATAACCATTTTGGATGCAGCAAGATCTATGATGATGGAAGCCAAATTGCCTCACATCTACTAGAGAGAATCAATGAGTACAACAGTCTACACATTTAATAGAGTTCACATCAAAGGTGAAACCGGTAAGACCCCTTATGAATTATTGTTTGGACATACACATATTGTTAAATATTTCAGAATTTTTGGAAGTAAATGCTATATCAAAAGCGATTATTCAATTGGAAAGTTTGATCCTAGATGTGATGAAGGGATATTTCTTGGTTATTCAATTCAAAGCAAAGCATATAGATGTTATAACAAAAGATTGTAGAAAATTGTGGAGAGTGCTAATGTGAAAGTGGATGAGAAGTACATAAATCAATCTATATCATATGACAGGGAACCGACAATGGAAATGATCATAACTGAACCGACAATGCCTCAATCGGTATAGAAAACTGAGACAGTTACACTGACACAATCAAAAAATTCAACTGTGACTGATGATCAGAGCAGTGAACCTAAAGTTCAGAAGACACCAAGGTATGTAAGATTAAATCATTGGAGATAAGAACAAGGGAGTTATGACAAGAAGAAGATTGGCAAATAAAGAGGTATGTCTTATTTCTCAAATTGAACCGACATCTATTATTGAAGCTTGTAAGGATAAACATTGGTTAAAATCTATGGAAGATAAATTAGACCTGTAGACACCTAAAAGTTGCACAATGAATAAAGTGAATTTTATTCATTTAATTATTCTTAATTCTTCCAATTAATTAAATTAAGATTTAATTAATATACCCTTCTTCTATCTAAGTCATTTAATTAAATTCACATTTAATTAAATACCCCCCTCTAGCCATTTTAATTAAATTCACATTTAATAAAAAATATCAATTTATCCCCTTTCCCATTTTAATTAATTCTACATTTAATTAAAATCTCATTTGCATTTAAATAAATCTAAATTTATTTAAAAATCCCCCCATTTGCAAAATCTTACAAATGCAAGTTGCAACCACAATTGAAATAAATTAATTTTATTTTAATTAAATTCTATTTTCCCCACCCACTTGCAAAATCCCACATCTCCCACTTGCCTCTCTAAACCCCCTTCTAGATTCTTCTAATCACTTCTAAATTAGCCTAACCCATCTCCTAAATATTGTCACATCCCTAAGCAAAGGGAGGTCACTTCTCAAACCCTCAAAGTCTTTGAAAACCATTAAAGGCTTTATGTCTTCAACAAGTTAACCTTGAAAGTCTTCCAAACCATTAATGGTTAACTCAACCTTCTTACATGGTTAGAGACTTTTTGCCTAACTCAACCTTCATCTAACCCAAGGGTCTCATCAAGCATTCATTATTTTGACCATGGTTATCTCTTTAACCCTTGCACAAGAGTTTATCCTTTGGGTAGAAGCTTTATCCAATGGATAACTTTAACCTAACCTTTGCCCTTACCCCCTAGGGTAACCATGAGGTCTTCTCAAGCATTTAATGCTTCTTACATCTCCTCTCAAGTAGTCTTATGTTGAAAATTGTCACCACTTCATTGGTGAGAATTGTGAACATGGATTGATTAACTTTCAATCCTGGTCCTTGTTAATCAAAGCATGAATGCATGACCCAACTATCAAATCAAATCAACAACAGGAAAACTCTCAAAGTCTGCAATCAAATTGATCACATGTCTTGTTAATAAATTCATTACCTGAAATCAACATTGACATCAAACATGTCTTATACAGGGATAGGTACACTTGAAACCAGACAGATCGGTCTTATATGAGGTACTCACTCTTTGAAACCAGACATTCCTATCAATCATCGAGTTTTGATAATCATCCATCTATCAACATCAACATCAACATCAACATGTCTTATACAGGGATAGGTACACTCTGTTAGGCCCAATATGGAAAGCTAATGTACTGAGAGGGGAGGGGTGAATCGGTACTTCAAAAAATTTCTTCAATAATAACTTTACTGTTATGCATAAACCAAATAGTGCAGTAACATAATATAAAACTAAAACAAATAGATAACAATCATACATGATTCACTCCTTAACACATATATTTTGGTTACGCAAAAACTCTTGGTTAGAGAGAAAAACTGTGATGGGGATAGCACCCACAACTTCACTACTGCAATAATAAAGGCTCGGTTAGAGCTACATGTTTAGCTATTTCTGAAATCTTACCCTGCTAGGAGTAACAAGATCTATTAGATCTACCTTGCTAAAGGATTTTACAACACTTAATCTAAATGTTGCACCTAGTTAGAGGCTTTACAATTTATAGACTTGATTAGAGTCTTTTACCCTGTTAAAGGTTTCTCTTACAACTTAAAAAATATTACAATAAATCATTACAAATATCTGCAACTTTACATCTAGAATGTTATAGCAGATTCTATATGCTCAGAATAGATTACCTTGCTTATAGCATACCTCAGTAACCCATATAGTAACTCAATAAACCCTTATGTTTACTCTGTTCTTTGACTGTTCTCTGAAAACCTTCTTGGTGACCTTTGTGTCTTTGTAACAGTCTTCTTACACTCATGCACACACACCTTTTGATTCTTAACTCATGTTGTATAAATAGATCTCTTATGTCGGTGATCCATTCATTACTTCGATCTTACAAATATGATTTATCGAATGAATAACCATGCAAGATATTTCATTGGTTAGATGACCTCAAAATCATACACAATATTTAAGTGCAATTTCCAATGTGATAATGGTTCTATGTGCCTCGATCTTGTAACACATTTTCATAAGTATGTCCAGGTTCAATGAATCTGGTAACACATTTAACTTGGTGTATATCAACTCGGTGTGTCATCTTTTCTGCTCGGTAGACATGGAATGATACTCGGTAGACAGTTCGGTGTAAACTACGCTCTGAGACTACTTTCTTCTATAACCGACTAGACTGTGCATACCGACTGAATATCTCGGTAGTAGTAACTTACTAGAGTATATAGAATAACTTTGAACATAAAAATAATGGCAACTTGATAAGTAGTAACAATCTTCCCTTTTGACATTAGTTGAGATGTTTGACAAAAGCTACTTTCAAAGTTATAACTCATTAATCTATATACTTGCAAAATTTGACTATACTGACAGTATATACAACAGTCAATGAAATAATATATCCAAATATACTCCCCTTATCGATATACTATATAAAACTCTGATTTTGCATGCTCGATGATCTGTTCTATGGTTGCTCTTGATCTTTGCTTACTGTCCTATTCACTACTCGGTTCACTGCTCTTGGATACTCTACTTTCTCTGCTCGGTATACTCCCCCTGTATACTTTACTCCTTTTGTTTG
This sequence comes from Cryptomeria japonica, assembly GCF_030272615.1. Lineage (NCBI taxonomy): Eukaryota > Viridiplantae > Streptophyta > Pinopsida > Cupressales > Cupressaceae > Cryptomeria > Cryptomeria japonica. The sequence continues at coordinate 224,151,282 of NC_081414.1, read as the reverse complement.
ATACTATATCACTCCCCAATATTGTATTACTCCCCCTTTTTTGACAAATATCAAAACTTAATTACCATCCGGGGGTGGTAACTGATCAAAAATGGATTTGTACTTGGTCTGTGCTTTAGTGAGAGCGATAGAGAGTACATTCTTTACACTATCCATTAAATAATTTTGTGCTTGAATATCAGCCAATAATGATATTAAGCCATCTAGAGTACTTCCCTCTTGTGTATTAGATAGGGAGGTGGCTCGGTTGATTTGTTCTTGGACGGATGAAAGATGAGGAAGGAGTAACGTCTGAAGTGTCATTATGTCCATCCTGATCTTGTGTTCTTCATTTCTTAGGTCCAATTGTTGAGCCATGAGCTGTTGTAGCTTTGTATAAAAATTTTGAATTGAATTTGGCTCAGTGGTCAACTTATTTGAGAGATCGGTGATCTCTTTCTCAATTGCCTCTATTTTATTTTTAATGTCTTTAATGAATAAAGAAAATGTGTAGAGTTTCTGAAATAAATAAAGAATGTGCTTGAGTTGAGGAGTCAACTCAGCAATAAATTTGACAACTTTAACTTTGCCAATAGCTATAGCTTTCTGTACCTCTTCTATCATTTTTGCAGTGAGCTTTTTGTCTTTTAGCTTGCTCAAATACTCTGATACATTGACTCCAGATGTCTCTATCTTTGTTAGGAGTTCATCCAGTTGAGTGTGGATGGCCGTATCAGTTGATACTGTAGCTTTAGGTAGCATATCTATTAAGAGTGCTTTCACCTTCTGAAGTACCTTATTTTTCTTTTGAATGGCCATTTGCTTCTCTTGTTCGGTCTTTGCTTTCATCGTTCACCGAAATCAATGAGTGCTTGCCCCTTTAATTTTGATATGTCTACATTGGGCAACACTATTGGTTTTGACAAATCAACTTTAAAACTATGCTTTTTCATCTTCTTTTCTTTACCTTTCACCGATGGAACTAAGACAATGGCTTGTGAGGCTTGATGACCCTCGGTAGGTTGCTCAGTAGAGGCAACATTTTGATCGATTTCTTTAGCCTCTATAGAGTCCTTTGGTGTCTTGGTACTCGGTGTCTCAGTTGCAACATTCTCAGTGCTAGAAGGTGCTTGAGATGTCTATTCTTGAGTAGTACCTTCTCCTATTGTAGACTTGAGACCTTTGGTGCCTTGATCCATGTCATGAGGGATTTCGCTTGAGATAGGTTGCTTGACCGGTGGATAAGGCTGAACTTGCTCCAAGACTGATTCACTAGATACAAGTTTTGCATATGCATTCCCTTCTATCATTTCATGTTCCAGTGCCTCTGTATCCATGACATCTTCATCTGTTTGAATGGTGTCAGCAGGGTCTTTCTTGGTAGCATCAGGATCTTGCTCAATGACATCAACAATTTCAATTTCAGCTTGCTCACTGACATCCTTGATTTTAAATATTTCCTGCCACTTTGCTTTTGTCTCATTTTCAACTTCAATGTACAGCCCATTCATCAGTTTTAAGGCTCTTTGTTTGACAAGAAACTTTGAGTTGTAGGTTGTCAGATGTTCTTTTATTTTAGCTACTGACATGTCAGGAAATAGATGAACCGGACTTCTTTCTCTGATCTGTTTCTCTGAGTCCATTGCATACTTCCACCTATTATCAATATGAAACACTAATACATTTGGGGTTAAATTCCGACGGAGGTTTTCGAAGGACAAGAAGAATTGTCTAAAAATTTGATTTTTTTTTTTTAAATGCTCGTGTTCGTCGGAATTCCGATGACCTCGGGCATTTTATTAAAAAAAAAAAACACAATGCATTTTCATTTTGAAAGAACAAGCGGCGACCATCTTGCCTCCCTGCCCCCCCCCCCCCACCGGAGTGATCTCTACACAAGCAAGGTAAGGTTTTTTTTGAATTAATCCATTTTGTGCATTCCTGCGATCTTAAAATTCCATGAAATGACATCTCTTTGAGGTATTCAGTCATACAGTTCACATGTCGTGTGTATGCTACCCCATTTTGCGATTTTTGTTACTGGATAAAAAAAACCGCTCCAAGAATTTGGAAGACATTAATGAAGTAACTTGAATGAACGGAATGGGGATTGCATTGAACCACATAAGACCCGACTTCCTCCCATACCCACTATGGGTTCTCTTATTAGTGGGGGCCCTACGTCCTAAATCTTGTTGGACAAGAACCAACCTGTATTCCAATGCTCTCTCAATTATGCTTTGATGGATGTCCATACCTTGTTTGAAAGCTCCTATTTTGGCACACGCAGGGAGGATGCTAGCAAACATTGCATTGAGATAAACATGACTGTATTTCCCTTTGTATTGATCTAGGGCTACTCATTAATGTATCTATGGATTTCCCTTATTCACTATGTTGTGACAGTTATTTGCAGATTTGGGACTATCATCTTTCATAATTTGATGTCTTTAAGATGTGGGTACATTGCTTGACAAGAAAAGCTCAAGCATTTGTGAAGTTCAAAGAGTCTAAACCCCTTGTTGAATGGTCATCCAGTTGTTCTATAAATGCAAAATGCTCAAGTAAATGAGAAATTCACTCAAAATGGTTTAGCCACAACTAAAAGAAAACAACTAACCACTACATATATGCATCAACAAAACAGTGTTGTATAGAGACCTAATCATGCCTTCATGGATATGTAGATCAAGTTCCTACATTTTGGACAAAAGCAATTCACACAATAATATATTTGTTGAACACACCCACCACAAAGATTTGGTTATGCAATAATATATTTGTTGTTAACTTTATCATGGAGGATTTGGTTATGCTTGTTACAATCAAGGTTTGACCAAACTAATTCTTAAATATACAAATGAAGAGTGTGGTTGGTTGGTGACTAGTTGGTTGGTGACTAATTACTCTTTTTAACACCATTTACAAGATCATATCTAAATCAAGTGTCTAAAGAATTAAGCTACTACTAAGAAGATAGTTTGCCTAAAGCAAATGGGTTTCTTGGGTGGCTATTTATTGTAGATAACTTAGTTCCTTCATGAGAATCAATCAATTTGGAACATGTATAACTCACATTTGTGACATGTCACTAATGCAATTCCTTAGTACTTGTTTGAGTACTATCTCCTCTATTGTTTTCTATCCACTTTTGTGTCCTTCTTAGAACAAATAATAGATTAATGAGAAGTTGGAAAAGGTGGATTCACCTAAGAGGGAGTAGATTTTCCCAATAATATGTTAGATTCTCCCAAGGATGGATGGACTATACACTTGAAAGGTAGATGATTAAGGATGATGACAAGGTGAATTTTCCTTAGAATGATAGGGTTGATTTTCCTAAGAACAAGTAGATTCATGTAAACTAGAGGATACAAATTTGGACAAAATAATGGAAGGAGACTAAAACTAGATAGATTAACCTAAATGGGAGTGTAGTCATCTAAGGATAGGAAAAATTCACCATTTGCATAAGAAAGATGGATAAGATAAATGATTTATGTAAAATAGATTCACCTAAGAGAAAGTAGATTCACATAAGGATAGGTGGATTTTCCTAAAGATGAAGGGATAAGACTTAACAAAAAGAGGAGTTAGGATGATGACAAGGAGGATTCATTTAAGGATATGGCATATTCACCTAAGGGATAGTGTATTCTCCCAAGAATATGGAAAAATTATTGATTGGTGGAATGACATACTAGATCAAGGAATGATACAAGGGTAGATTCACCTAAATATAGGGTAAATTCAGCTAAAAGGGTACCCATGAGATTGTGGTACTGAGTACCTATCTATGGATGGTTTATTTGGATACAAGTATGATGAAATAAAGTCCAGATCTCTATTATAGGTCCAACATAATCTCTATTATTTGAGAAACCATTTTATTAGCATATCCAATTAGGGTAATTTATGGGTTTAATTATGGATCATGTTGTCTATTTCCATGCACTATTGAACTTATTTTGATGTATTGTGATTATTTTAATTTTTAAGTTATAAATAAATTATGTTTGTACCTTAGAAAGGGTAACTCCAATTGATGTTTGGGTAGTTTATTTGAAAACTTATGGTGATTATTGCCCTATGTTATGTAGTGGAGTTATTTTTACACTAAGTAATTAACTAGAAAAATGAATTTGTATTGTTGTACAAGTATGATGAAACCATGCTTGTGTGTTTACATGTTTGTGCATCCTATTGAGAACCAAACTCACTATTGAGGAACTCAATAAATGTGGTGTTAAGTAGAAGAATAGAAAACTCAAGAAGCTATGGTGACATATTGTGGCATTAGTAGGGATTATCTCTATTGACCACACCTTTCAAAGATAGTATCCCCTAGTTCTCCTCATAGAATGGACCATTGGATGGCTCATAGTGGTATCCTATCCTACATTTATCTTGATGACATTGCCGATAGTTGGTATGTGGTTCTTGGTATGGGTTTCCTCTTACCCTATTATCTTATTTATATCTTTGTTCCAACATGTGGAGATTGATTTTGTCATGCTATGATGATTTTCATGTTTGCATGTGTTTTGACATTATGCAAATAGATATGATGTCACACCATACTTATGTTTTGATATAGTGTAGGTGATGGCTACATGTTGTTGATGGTAGTGATTTGGGTTCAAAGACACAATTCCACACACACACACAAATATTTGAAGATGCATTTTATATTATTCCTTCTCAGTGGCGATTAGTGTTGGAAGATTTGCACACATGTAGAGAGGAACTCATGTTAGATATAATAGGTTGTGTTTGATAACATATGAATGTGCCTCATGATCTATACATATAGCTTTTGTGTGTGACATGCATGCACATTTTTCCATAAGACACATTGCTATGTGGCATGTGCCATATGCATGTCTTCTTTGTGAGGCACGTTGCTATGTGCAATGTGGCCCTAGGTGTGTCTTCTCTATGAGGTGTATTGCCATGATATGTTAGGATTTGTAGTGTGCAGGCCATAAATGCATGCATGAGGGACTATTATTATAGTCATGTTTTTTGGGCATGTAGCCTAGGCATGTCTTCTCCATTAGGTACATTGCCATGCCATGTGGGAGTTTTTGTGTTCATGCCACAAATGCACACATGAGGGACTATTATTGGAGTCATGATGAATCTTCACTCTATTTAGCCACAATTTCTAGTCGTATAGTTATGTAATGTGCACTTTTAAGGATTGTGAAGTTTCCTTCAATTATTGATGATCTCTCATCTTTGTTGCATGGGCCAACAATTTTATTTTATCTTGTTTGAATTAGTTTAATCACTATTGTGAGTTTTCTCTATTGTGAAGTTATTGTGGCTATGTTTGATTTGCTATTGGAATTGAACACATTTATTTGACTTATTATTGGTACTATTTTTTCTTTCTTTCAATACTTATGATCTTTGGTAGTTTAGTGAAACTATTGCTATTTTTAGATGTTTCCTTCTTTGTTGTGATGTGATTCCTCACCAAGATCGACGTAGATAACCTTGGATGAGTGTATATAAGGAATCAAACATTGGGAAAATTTGAGGATAGGGGTAAGTGTTTGTTGTATGGGTAGCTACAATCCACTTGTACATTCTTAGTGATTATTGACGGCTATGTCTTGGAGGCTAATCCCATTAAACAAACAAGGGGGAAGTCATACATAATCGTATGGATCCTCCCTAGTTGTGTGTGGATTCAAGACCATCATTTCATATGGTTCTTGGTTACTTTGTGAGACCATGGCATCCTCTTAGACCAATATGTGAGCCTTGTATTGTTATCCTTGCAATGTGGATGAATAAGTGTATGTTAAAATGAATGCTTTGCATGCCATATAGTTGCATATGAGTTGTTCACATCATCAGATCATGATTTAGAATATGTGAATTCTTTTATCCATGTGAAGTCGAATGATTGATTATGAAAATGTGTTATACATTGAAGCATAATCTGTAAGATTTTCTCTTCAAGAAAAAATATTTATGCTTTCATAGTGAAATGTTGATGAAATGGGGTCCTAGTCTAGGAAAGTAAACTACAAACTTATACATTCACCATTTCAAAATGTTTTATTGGGGAATAGTCAATTTGGTTCAATTTAATTCCTCTAGGAGAGACCAGCAATATGATTAGATATGATTTCATTGAAGATGCAAGAACTAAGTAAAATTATGCAAAATTGACAAGATTAAGCATAAACAGGCAAATAATAAAGCAAAAAGCTAACATAGAGGTACATATTTGGAAATAAGACTCTAAAATGAACCTAATCAGTTACATGATTATCATCCACTGGTAAGTTGTTCATTATATCATTTTAACAATTTATATACATAAGAAATCACTTGATAATGAGATCATGATCATGGTTTATTTATGTTGATCATTTTTATATAGGTCGAGCACCCCAGGGCACATGATATGGACCAACACAACCCAAAGAATATGGTTTTTGAAGTGGAGTAACATGGAGGTGTGAATATCGAAGCTGAAGATAATGATCCCATGGAAGATGACGATCATGCACCAGAAAACACAATTGAAGATGATGGTACAATACATTGATCCATGACACATTTAATACTGGCACAACTGATCATGATGATCAGGATGACCTTGATGTTCATGATTTACCTCTTCTTGAGAAGGCATATGAACCCCTTTACAAAGGCTCCCAAACAAATCTTCTCTCTGCTGTATTGTTGTTGGTGAACTTGAAGGTTATGAATGGTTTATCCAACATAACAATCTCACGTATGTTAAGGTGTGTCATACATGTCATTACAGTTAATAAATGGTGAATCATGTACCATTAATATTCTTTATATTAACACCTCAAACTTATTTTTTTGGCTGTAGATTGATAGGTGAGTTTTTTTTACCACCATCAAATATTCTACCTTGCTCATACTGAGAATTATCTGCCATTATGAAAGATATTGGAATGGAGTATCAAATAATAGATGCTTGTCCCAATGATCATATTATATATCATAAACAACATGAATTTGGAAGAGAATGCCCTGAATGTCATATCAGTGGATATCGAACAAATCAAATAACAAAAAAGGTGCCTCGCAAGGTTCTTCGTTATATTCTCATTATTCCACATATGCAATGATTATTCAGGTGCACTAGCTTGGCACAATTTATGGATTACCATGCATGCAAAAGAAGTTGAGATGACATTATTCAAATGCCTGCGGATGGTTCAACATTTATGGACATAGAGGAAAAGTGGCCACACTTTAAAGAAGAACCTCGTAATCTCAGGATTTCATTGGCAATGGACGGTGTCAATCCATTTGGAGAGTTGAGATCTGTTTACTTGGTGTGGCCTATTTTTGTTATCAAGAATAATATTCCTCCATGGATTTCAATAAAGAGGGAGCACATAATGTTGGCAATGATTGTTCCAAGTATTTTATCATTTAATAGTCATCTACATTTAATTACAAATATTGCAGTAAAATGGTCATAATAATTATGTAATGTTTTTGTTCATTCCACTAGGCAAGTACCAAGTTAAAGATATGAATGTATTTATTGAGCCTCTTATCGACGAGTTGCTAGAGTTATGGAATGGTGTGACCATGTATGACATCTCTAGACCAATAGGACAAAGACAATTTCAATTCCATCCAATGCTTGCATGGACAATACATGATGCCCCAGGGCTAACACATTTTTGTGGTATGTTATAGTGTTCAAGTTGCGCATGATAATTATAATTATAAAAATTAATAGATTTAATAGAATTATACATTATCTTGTAGGTCTTCAAACAAAGGGAAAATTTGCATGTCCATTTTGTGGTCCAAAGATGAAATCCCGTCATTCAAAAAGTTTAGGAAAGTAAGTGTTTGATGAGTATAGGCACTTCCTTCATAAAAATCATAAAAACCAGAATACTGAAAAACATCTTTTCAATGGGAAAGAAGAGAATACATCAAAGCCATGAAGAATGACTCCTCACTTATGGAAGTTGGAATATAATAGAATTAATCGTCAAGGTAATGTCATTCCATCTAATGGTTTATGTTTGGAATTTGAATTTTTCTATCATGTTTTGTTTACTGATGATGTAATTGATGATACTGAAGGTCATCAAGGCATGGATGACCACCTTCCAAAGGGACTAAAAAGTTATCCTAGACAATTCAGTAGGCTGCCTTACTATGAGTAGCTACAAATTGTGCATTTGTTTGATACAATGCATATTGGAAAGAATATAACAGAGACATTATGGAAAATATTGGATGGAAGGCGTGACAAAGAAAAAATTGTCAAAATTTTTAGTGACATTGTGGAATCCAATCATGCAATGAAAAATGTCATTCAATCAAATAGCAATGGGGATCAGATTAATATAAGTGCCCTTCCTTGGTTATTAACGGAGTAGCAAAGCAATTCTATAAAAGAAGTCATATGAAAAATTTGATTTCCCATAGGATTTGCTGTGAACATAAACAATCTCATATCAAAGAAGAGTGAATTTGGGCCAGGGATGAAAACACATGATTGGCATACCTTCATTAAGCTAATTCGTGTTCTTATGTATTTACTATATATTTGTATACTGTGCATGTACTTTTCATTGTATTATGTTAGAAAACAATGAAAATATCATTTTATAATTGTTGCAGTACGTTCTACCTCTATCTCTCCCAAACCACTTCGACAATAATATCAAGCAAGTCACATATGATCTTGGAAAATACATGAGGTAAGTAGTGATGTTTGTTCAATTTGTTGTATAGATATTATATTTTCCATTTGTTTTACTTGTTATGTAATATATTGTATATTATTTTGTAAAGTCTCATTTATATATTTTTGCGTCTTCAATCTCTTTTAGGTGGTTGTCATCTAAAGAAATCCACAAGGAAGATATAAAATATTGGAAGAGAAAAATCCCTCATCTAATGTGTGAAATGCAAAAGTGTCTACCTTCAACTTTTTTCAATGCACAAGAACACTACCTCATACACCAAGTTGAGGAGATCAAATTGTGTGGACCTGTACACACTAGGTCAATGTGGATGGTTGAGAGGCACTTGAAATTTTTGAAGGCTTTGGTTCGACAAAGAGGACATCCTGAGGGTTATATGGTGGAGGGATATATGGTATACCAAACTATGGTGTACATTACTGAATATCTTCCTAAGTTTGCAGCAAAAATCCACGTAGATCGCATTTGGGATCCCAACCCCATTAATAAATTCGAAGGGGAGCAGTTGATGGGGAAAGGTAGATTGAAGAAAGTGAGAGGTAATTATAAGATGTTATTGTAGTAAATTAATTCTTCATCTTCTAAATAAATCAGTTGTAAGTGGTCTATTAATTATTTGTATAGTTGGTCGGGAGTGGGATGCGCTACATTTGTATATTACAAACAATCTTGATTGGATGACGATGTGGATTGAATGATGTCAACATTCTAGTTGCACATTAACATGGGATGGTGTCGCTTCATTGGTTAAAGAAGCTCATCGTAATGGAGATTCCAATGTTACACAAAGGGAAATTGATTTAGCATATGGTTTAAGAGATCAACAGGTACGTATAATTTTATTAATCACCCATATGTTTATCAACTCATGATGCAATAATTTTGATATGTTAGACATATTGCAGGTCAAACACCACAAGGCTATGTGCTGCAATGGTCATAAATTTCGCATCAAACAGTTGGATGACACAAAGAAAACTTGTGATTTTGGGATAACTGTAGTCTTTCAGGTGACCAATATTTCATCTAGAAATGACATACATCCTCAAGAGTCTCAAAATTGATACTATGTCATTTTGGATGATATACTTGAGTGTGACTTTAATTCCTTCAAATTAGGTCTATTCATCATCAAATGGTATAGGCTACGACTGAATAAAAATTATCCTGATAGAACTGTTATCGAACATGATAATGGATTTACAATGGTTAATACAAGGTCATTTGAACGAGTTGGGGATGAGCCCTATGTTCTTCCAAGTCAATGTGAGCAGGTATTTTACTCAGAGGTTCCACATAAACCGGGTTAGTCATTTGTTGTTAGACACGATCCAAGAGGAAGGCTGATAATGTATAATGTGATGGAAGAAGAAGATACCGAAGAAGTAGAAGATGATATAGATGATGATCATGATTGATAGTTAGTCGATGATGTTCATAACGGAAATGTACATGAAGAAGAAGTTGATGATGATGATGTTGTTGCTAATGATGATGATGGTGATGGTGATGGTGATGGTGATGGTGATGGTGATGGTGATGGTGATGGTGATGGTGATGGTGATGGTGATGGTGATGGTGATGGTGATGGTGATGGTGATAGTGACAGTGATGGTGATGACGATGATGATGACGAACATAATGATGATGATGATGATGACGACAACAACGATGATAATCATGATCATGATCATGATCATGATCATGATGGTCATGATGATGAGTTGGATGAAGAAGAAGATCAATGACATGAATGAAATGTATGAGATGCGATTATTATATTATCTATTTAATATTGATATCTTGACAGAAATTGATTTGACTTATATGGTTACATAAATAATTCATATGTTTTGAATTCGAATGCCATTACTTAATTAATTCATGATGCACCTCTAGCTATGTGATAGATGGTGATTTAAAATACATATGTGATGGATTACATGCTTATGATGATACATGTGACATTTTTTTAACTTTGTGTTTATTTATGGAATGTGGACTACTTATTAGCTATACGATGGGTGGTGATTTATGATACGTATGTGATGGATTACATGTTTATGATGATACATATGCGATTCTTATGATGCTAAATTACATATATGATGATACATATGTGATGCTTATGATGCTTATGATACTGCAGTATTTATTGTTTATCAAATTACAAACGTAATGCTTATGATGCTCAATTGTTGGTGCAGGAACCTAAACCCCTTTGACAAGGATCCTGCACAGTCTCATGGATCGACAGGTATAAGTCAATACACCTTATAGAAATAATATATTTTTAAAAAATTACAAGAAAAACAAACATCCTTAGTTTTTCAAACCTCAACATTAGCAGCAAATCTAATACAGTTATCAACACTTGAGGCCCCAATTGGACTTACTCAAATTTTAATCTCAACATCAACTTTATGGCTGACTTCTTCATCAATATTACCCTCATTTGCAAAATATCTCTCTCATTACCAACTAACTCTCTCATTTGATGGTGCACAGGTATCACCAAATAGGTATTTGTCAGATGTGTCTTCCTCGAGTGAGGGAAATGCAGGAATAGAAGAGGAAAGTGAGACATGTAGTAGATCTCAAATAGGGAGATCAACTAGAGGTCAAAAGATTAGAAGAAAATTCAATAAACACAGGGAATTTTTTCTTGCTCGAGGGGGTCATGTTCTTATGATGATGAGATCAAAGGCAACATTGAGGTGCCCTTGAGGTACAAACATGTACTGAAACAATGTGTACCCAAGGAACTTCCTCCAATAAACACTAATTTTTGTGTTAATGAGAGGATATATCGCATAGCATCTTCATCGTTACATGGTTTGGGCCTATTTTCCATGGACAGCATAAAGGTCTATTACAACAAAGTTGCTGAATTGATGGAGTTTGTTGGACCTTGTTACAATTATAATGATTGGATGCAGATTGTTCGATATAAAAAAAGTATGTGTAGGTATGCACTATCAGCCAATTATATACAACAAAAAGATAATGATCAAAGTAAACGAGTGGCTGTATACATTGATGGAAGACCAAAAGCAACAGGGAATATTGCAAGTTTTATAAATAGTACACGACCTGGGTCAACTAATAAGCAACCCAATTGTATATTTGAGGCACGTGAGGGAAATTGTGTGTTTGTATGTCCGATAAAATCAATAAGTGCAGGGGAAGAGCTGCTAATCGATTACAATTTGAATCGTATAGATACAAACAAAGTTACTATCATGGGGGTGGTACGTACTATATTTATACCATTTAAGCCAACTTCCAATTAATGAATCCAATAAACCATTGTATTATTAAGTTTTTTTGCTAAGTCTATTGGTTTCATTTCGCTAACATTTTTATATTTTTTCTTTATCACAGGGCCACATGGATCCACCACATAGCACAGATAGGGGTGTAGGTCCCGACACTTCTATGGAGCAGGTAAACCTCATTGTAATTGTACAAATTAGATAGAAGCAAACTGTTACATTATGATCTTTTCTTGAGTGTTTTGAAGTAATTTTGATAGTGTTAATTATATTCTTGTCATAGACGGATGTTCGGGATAAGGGAAAGGAACCTGCAGTACCTCAGCACCTCCATAGGAATGTGGGGCGCTCGACAGCGTTATGCGCTGATGACATCGCACTTAGCGCAAACCCTATACAATTGGTACAAAAGAATATTAGAAAAATTAGCCAAGAGATTGTTGATTTGGCAACCATAAGCCCTTAGACTGATGAGATAACAAAGAGGGTGCAACTATTGTTGCGGACAGTGGAAAACTTGCAAGTAAGCAGTAATGAAAGCTTTAATCATAATAAAAGTTCAATAATGGTTTATATTTTTTTCTCTTTTATGTCATTAACTAAAATATGTATGTGTTGTTTTTACAGAAATTTATAAGGCCTCATCATCTTGGTGGCGATGATTAGGGTATTGCGGGTAGTTCAGGTGATGACCATGTTCTATATATTAAAACCACTCCTTTGGACTTGAGAACTTGCTTTTTTAATGTTTTATATATTTAATGTATTACTCTTCAGGTGCTGACATGGGTCCGAGGTTGACCCCAACTGTATTGCCGACTGCAATGTCGACAACACGTAGCATGCAGACATCGTCTGTTGCATCGGCTCGTGTTGACCCACCCACTGGTGGTAGATCCCTCTTTTTCTCTCTCTTTCGTTATGTGTTTATTACCCTTGAAATGTTCTTTCTTGGAGGCATTTCATAGTGGAGTCATTTACTGTGGCAGGAGATGCACATGAGGATGTGCCAGAGGTGACTACTGGTGATAACATACCATCATTTCCTGGATCTTCCCGTATTGCTAGTATGGGAACGTTGCAGGCCACATTGGTGGTGAGTGACGAAGAATTGATTCCCTTGAAGATACAGAAGGTTCCAGGTACTTTAAAATTATTATTATATATAGTCTAATTGTAATTTACTTACTGATCACTCATTTTGGACCAATGATCCCATTTTTTTTGCAGGAAATGATATTTTCTATAAAAATCTTAATGACATTACATTGCAGATATTTGGGCCCACCGTACGTAAAAGGTGGAACATCATATGTGAACTAACCCTTATCCACTATTTTGATTTCATATCATTGCTAGAATAGTTTTCCTTTTATCCATTTCTTGAACTATATCAAAGGTAGCTTCAGTTTCTTTCTAAATCTAACAGGTTTGTTTTTTCTTTAAAGGTGGAATGACCAAGAAAAAAAGTTAAAAGATGAACTCACAAACCGTATGGTAGGTTTGTTTGGAAATGACACATTCGACAAGACTAAGCTCTTGGAAAAAGCTGGCACATATCTAAAGTATGTGAGGGACCAATACAGGACACATTTAGAGAAGAACGTAAAGTATGAGCATCCCCCCATGATTCCAGAGAGGGAGTGGAAGGACCTGATTTTGGATGCAAAGGAGAGAATTGAAAGGAAAAAAGGAAATACACCACCAGACGCCAGAAGAAGGTATGTGATACTATTAAGAATGTGAATATGTACTAATTATTCATTATATTTATATAATCTAACATATTTCAAACTTTTCATAGATTGAGTGACACGTCAAAGGCAACCAAGGCAAGACAAGAAAATCATGGGCAACACAAACTCAGCTCTGGTGGTTATATGAAACTTGCCGCATGAATTGTAAGAATCAGTAAATTAAGTATCACATCAAAATATTTATAAATTGTAAACAATTTTTTTTTGATCAAACAATACAAGCAAAATTCACAATACTAAGCGAAAATGCAGGGCTTTGAATTCAATAGAGCACCCACAGAAGATGACAAGAGAATTGGCTACCAACAAGGCTATATAGCCATGGCTGAATGGCTATGAGAATTGAGTGGGCAAACATGAGATTCTGATGCATCTGTCACAATGGTAAATAAGCTAAATGAAAATTATTTCAAATTGAATACTTAACCAATAATCTATTTGATGTTAAGTTTCAACATAAAGTGACTATATTTTTTTTAAATAAGCAAGCAATGATAACACTGCACATGACATTGGAATGCAGCATGATAATCATGGAACAGGACCTGTACATGAAGGTCCGAATGTGCATCCTAGTAGTGGAGGTATTCATTTGCTATTCAAATTTTTTTATGTAATTATTAATACAATTAAACATCTTAAATTGAAAATTAGTGTAGTAATTAATGTAACCTTTATTGTTAATATTTTAGAGCATGTAGTTGGTGGTGACCAAGTGGAGCATGATCCAGGTAGACAACATCAGGAACGTGATGTTCCCCAATCAGGTAAGAGGACCATTGTTATTCCTTTAAACAAATTTAATTGCAATTGGTGTATTGATTAATGTAACGTTTCGTATTTCAACTCCAGAGGATCTAGAGGGTGTTCAGCATGTCGAGGTTGAGGCTAGACAAAATGATGTGGAAGATGATGTGGCCCCATCAGGTAAAGAGTGTAACGGTTGTGTTCTTTAAATTAATGAAATACTTGTAACAATAATAAAAAAATGTTTTGAATTTAACCCAATTCTTTGTTATTGCAGAGGACCCCCCTTTGGTTCAGCATCCTCATCCTTTGTATAGGACTAGGCATACATCAAGAGCATGAGAAGAGGGTAGAACATCTGAAGATGGGGGAAAGGATGAAGAAGACAATGCTCCACTTAGACTTTACATAGCTTCAAAAAAAAGAAAAAGAAATAAATGATTGTAATCTACCTTATTTGATAATGACTGATTTTTATGTGTTAATAAATGTAATTATGTGCTAATGAATGTTCATGAATGATATGTGTTCATCATTATTGATGAATGTTGCATGTTAATGAAAGTTAATGAATTTTATGTGTTAATGAACGTTATGTGATAATGAATGAATGTTATATTTTAATAATGGATGAAAGAATGAATGAATGTTAGATGTTAACGGGGAATTTAGAGTGATGTTAGGGTGGGGGGGGAGGGGCCAAATGAGCTTCCACCTTCACGTGGTTGGCCCTGTAAAGTAGAGAATATTAAACTATTCTCGAAACAAAGCGAAGCTCAATAAGATAACACACTTTTCAATATTTCATTATGTTGCACAGTTCATCTTATTGAATAATGTACGTATATTGAATCTTAATTGCAGGGTCCAACAGAGCCAACATGAACAACACCATGGTGCGACTGCAAAAGTTGTGAATATGCCTCATCATGAATAAAGCTGAATTAGCACATTCTTTGTAAAATCTCAAATGCTATATACTTTGGAAGTTTTGAAATTTTTATGATCATATCGGTCCCCTGCCTAAAAGCTTTTTTCCTTGATTTGTTTGTGATACACATTGAGAGATTTTTGTTTTCGTTTTATTTATGCATGTCTTAACCATTCTCCACATGCTTCCCATTCTTATTTAGATTGTTGTATTTTTACATGTGTTGGAATTTGTAGTTCCACATACATGTTTTCTATGTTCTTTGTAACTATATGAAAAGGTGTAAAATGTGGGTATAGTCCAAAATCTTGATTACCAACAAGCTATTGTTGTTTAATAGTTCCAGTGTTTGTATTAATTGAAATAGTTTAACCCTTTTAACATGTTTCATAGCAAACCTACACTTTGTATGCAATCTTATTGTTACGGTTCAATTACTGAGGTGATGTGATTTTCAAAAGTATTCTGACGAAAACAAAATTGGTTTTCATTTATGTATTTGATTAAAATTTTAGAGTTTCCTCATGAACATTTAAACTTAGAAGGATTTAAAAATTCAATACAAGAGTACTCGACATAGTTTCTAGAGATAGAACTGAAACTCTCTCCCATGACTTCAGATTGTTTCCATGCTCTCTAGGCTAGTAGCTTTCAAACACAAAACATAGGTCTTCTAAATTCTGTCCCAACATTAATTAGTTCATTTCTCTTCTTTTTCATCCTTTTGGAAAGAGAATTGAAAATTGTTAGGAATGAACATCTTCCTAGGTGATTTGTTAAAATACAATGGGGAACTCAATAAAATTTTAATTCACTTTGTTTTAAGTTATTATCACAATTCATTGAATTATACTTACAAAAGGCTTATATTTCCAAGGTAAAATATCAGTATCTTTCTTGGGTGATATTAGATAGCAGGGTCTCTTGGCTTAGACAAAATCACCCTCTCATTGTATTCAAAGTAGATGCATAGCAAAGCTAGATGCATCAATCGTTAAATCATAAACAAACACAAGCTCAAAAATTGTGTTACCAAGTATGCTTGGAACCTAGCCTGTAACTAACTAGTTCATACTAGATATTGTTTGGGTATGGTATTCAATTCTATTAGAATCTACAAAATAAATATTAAACTAGAAATTAATGTAAGTGATAACATTTTTAAAATTGTTAAATATAAATGATAATAAAATCAAAATAGCATAACATAGTTGATTTCATAAGAGAGAAAATGAAAAAGTTCACAATATCTTCACTCGATATCCAAGATTTTTAATCCATGAGGATGAGGATGAGGATTAGATATAAAACCAAAAGACAAGGAATTGTTTATCCAAGTTTCTAAATTTTTGAGGATAAGGAAAAAAACATAATCCTATGAAAGAAGGAGAATGTGCAAGTCATTATCTCAAGTTAAAAGAAATTACTTAAGTAAACTAAACAAACAAATGCAATATCATACTTATGATAAAACATATCCACTTGGTGAATAAAATGGTACATTGGCACACCCCCTTAAGTGCAATTGAGCTAAGAAGAAATGGGTCACAAGGTTAGGTATCCATGTAAAATATGAAATAACCCCAAATTATAAAGAGAGTGTGTTGGGTCTCAAATCAACAGATTGGATGGGTTCTAAGGAAATACCAACTCCTATGATCAAACCCTCCAATTGACTTGGCCAACTTATAGAGTGAACCTATTTAGTTACTAACTCTCTCACTTTAGGCTCTGCAGGACCTAGGCGGGTATACCTATTCACTGAATGTCTCCAATAAACAGTGCTTTTTTATAGAAAATATGTTATCCTATTCTGATATCTCCTGATCTTGAAATGGCATGAGTTCCTTGAATGGAGATATAGCAGACGAGTTCAAGATTGTTATTTTGCTTTGTGTTTCTTAATTACTCCTGTAGCTGTCAAAATAACTAATTATGAAAAGAAATGATGAGTATAACTTGAGATTTTAGCCAGTGCCTTCTTCACTGCATGGGTTACAGAGTCATTACAATTTTCTTCAGGACTTATAGTGCGAATCTGTGAGACAGTTTTTTAACTCATCCCTTATGAACCTGTCAGTTACTATTTCTTTCAAAACCAAATGAATGCTTATATTATGTGCTGATTGAGTGAATTTAACCCTACCCTTAAGGGACCAGTCAATTAAGCTTTGCAAGGAACAATTACAATCTGCAAGCAAAACTTTTGTTGCAACGTTATAACATAAAGCATAGATTTTATCTTAAGAATATGAATAACCTTATCTTTATCAGATAATATCACAGACGATTGCCAAAAGAAAATGAAATAATCCACAACACATATGCAGGGAAACAATTGATCAAGATTTGTATTCCATTGAAGTTCGTACACAAAGGACTTACAGGCTGTCGTTCTTTCGCTCTTAATCCTATCTAATATATTATCCTTACATTACAAAAATCATTCTCATATATATATGAGGACGAAAGTTTTTCACAAAGAGACACGACTTTTCAAAATATTAGTCGTTAACTTGAGTGTTTCTAAACTTAAGCAAAAAGAGATTCAAAAGCCCCAAATGATGAATGTAATCATCGTCTTTGAATGTTCTGATTCGAGGCGTTTGCTTTCTTAATTCATCCCCTAGCGTCAGGTACTTGAATATCATCTGGTTGACGGTAGGGGCCATATCCTTACTCCGATCAATTTCTGACAAGGCCCAATCCTTGACGCTGACAAGTTCCTTTCGCAAATCCTCCAAGGTTATTACCTCTCCTTCCTTGTAGACGGAAGGCATTCCAACGGGTTTTTCATCATCTAATTCTTGTAAATCTCTTCTCAGCATATCCTCGAGTTTGACATGATTATCCATATACGCTTTACCCTCAGCCTTTTCTTCTGGCGTCATGGAATCGTCATTGCTTAGCACCCCCTGCAATCGTGCTCTTAACCGTTCATGCTCTGTTAGCGCTTTTATTGTTCCATTGTAAACTATCCAGTATGGTTCGACCTGTAGGAGCATGGTGTTAAACCGATGTCCTATGATGTCATTGACCAATTTGTCCATCTTTTGCTGGATATTGTCTGCGCGTTTATTGGCCTTCTCTGCCTGATATTTCCAGTACAGGGCATCAGAGACGTCATCCAAGCTGCGTTCTGCGGGGTATGAGGTGTATTCGCTGATAGGAGTCCCCGTTTCTAATTGCAATACCTTTGCTTGCAGCTTCTGATTTTCCTGCTTGGATTTTTCATATAATCCTTTGTATGTAATGTTCTCTCTGACCAAAAACTCTGTCTGGTCCAAGTTCAATCTTGCAACATCCAGGTTGAGCTTTGCAGTGACCCTAGGATCAGTCTTTCCAACCTGATGAACCATGAGATGCCCAAAGGTTTCTTCTATATCCACAATGATTGGCCTCTTCCCTTTTGGATATAGTGCCCACTGTAGGAGAGCCTTTTTGTCTGGATCATATCCAGAGCCTAGGAACAGTTTATCTACCTCCTGGGGCAATACCTGCTGATTCAAATCTTGTTTTTTCAATAAGCCATCAAATAAGAGTGCTGAGTTGATATCCCAACTAGAGAAGATGATCACACCGGCCTCTTTTAATAATTTCCTCCCTTTTTCAGGAGTCATATCTTTCATGAGGACATCAATTTCATCCTGTAATCTCTTCATCTGTTCTTCCTCTGGTTTTCCAGCCATGCTTCGTTTGACATGAGCCCCTTTGTATTGATATAGAAATGAAAGGAATTCCCTAGAGGAGGCGAATCCATCATCAGCAATGAAGTCCTCATGCTCAGTCATTCTTATGTCAACAACATCTTTGATGTTAATTTCTCCTGTGTCCATGTTCATTTCTGTTTCGAAACCAGGAGGATAATCCTCTCTAGGAGAATCAGGTGGGATACTACTGGTGGTTGATTTCGGTGACATGTGAGCTAGGGGCTGACTGTCCCTTTCAGTATTAATGAAGCGAAGGAATTGTGAAGGAACTCTGTGCATAATTTCAGCTTCATGTTGAAGCAGCCTTTTAGCTACCTCCAGAGGATCTTGGAGATTTCCAATTAGGTCTCCATCTATCATTCCCCTTGCCCTTTTCCATTTGTAGGCCTCCCAGACTAACTCACTCTTTCCTTTTAAAGCTTTGGCCTCCTCTCGCTCAAGGTTCTTAATTAGGTCGTCTGGCATTTTGGCCATATGTATCCCAGCTTTGAGTTTCTGTGAGGCTCTGGCAGCTCTTATATATCCTTCGGGATCAAAATTCTCCCTAGGCTCACCCAGAGTCATGCCATAGTAATTTAATTTATTCTGTAATAAATGATAACTCTTTGAACTTTTGACAATGAAATCAGAGAAAACTAATAGACCTGGAACAATAGATTGTTTACCAAAATCAGTTAAATGTTTAGCACTGGCAATAGACAATTGCCTTATAATCTCCAAGCTAGCCACTCTGTCTGGCACCGTAATTGGAAGCATGTGCGGTTGCCCTTCATATCCAAATACCCTTATCTCTGTGTGATTATCATGGCAATACCAATCACCCCAATTATGTTCAATCTATGATTCTGGAGAGAAATCCTTTGGCCTGAGGAACCTCTTAATTTCAGGGGACAAAGTATAATCCCTGCGTTGTCCAAAAGCTGCACTGAGAGGTTTCACAAAGTATTCTTGAAAATGCCAATATTGGTTGTTCATAAACCTCTGGTCCCATGCTGATACCCACAACTGAACCGGCTTCTTCAGACCATTCTTATCATAAGACCTGATGCTGAACTCATCTGGCCAGAAGTTAATTTCTTGTCCACAATAAAGAAGAATATGCATTAGCATGGAGTATAATGAAAAGTGAACATTCACAAGGTCTCCTTTCATTTTTTCCAGCCCATGATTCAAGGTATCCGCAACATTAGTAGCAAAATCAAATGACCTAGGGTCTTTTGATTGAATATCAGCACACAGAACCATAATCCCAACATCCATGAGTGGATGAGCCTCTATGCCTAGTACTTGGGCTGCAGTATAATACGTATATTTGAAATATGGATGGAAGTGGTTGACATCAAATGGCACCTTGTCACTTTTGCCAAACTGAACAAATGACCCACCCACTTTTGGCCTGTGAACAGGTAGCCTCCAAGTCCTGTAGATATTTTCCAAACTAAAGAATTCCTGTGAAAGTTTCTTCATATCGATGCTTTCCTCGACTTCCCAGTCTAGATCAAAAACCATATCAATAGTCTGCTTGTTGATTACTACTAATGTATTCCCTCTGTAATCACATATGGTTTTAGTTCTCGGGTCGTAGCAATTTACCAGAGCTTTCATTAATTCTACGTCTACAAACACATTTGGAACTACTAACTTGCCTAAGTTCCTCTTCCACAGATTACTAATGGGTTCGGGTGCATCCCTTCTTTTGTAACCAAACAAAAATAACTCATGTCCTCTTATCTCAGTCCAAATGTCTCCTAGATTTTCAAATTTGTCCTCTAATCCTTCTTCTTCACTTTTAATCTTTTTGGACCTTACACTAGACGATGGACACTGGTCTAATAAGTCCTGAGTCAAAGCTCTCCCTTCTTTCTTCTGTCTCTTGGGCTTCTCTTCAGGGTTTAACTCTTTTCCTTTCCTACTCTTTTTAGAAGAAGAAGATGAAGGTTCCATAGTTACAGTAAATAAGAGAGACAACACTTACTTGGTAAAATGCTCAACTCTTCTGGTTATCGTCTGCAAATCTCTGCAAGTTCTTCACAGCTTCCAATCTCTTAGCATCGATCTGATTCTTACGAAAATTCACTCAGTTCAACTGTAATTGAATGGGCAACTTGTGTACAGTTAATGTTCTGCATCTGTAACGGCTACTCAAGTGTTTTAAATTTAATTGCAGATGTGACACTTTTCAACTGGGCCTTTAATTCCTTCGCGGGAAGTACAGTCCGCTCAAAGTGCGCGCGTTTCAAATTATCGATGAAACCCTTGTCTTCGGCCGAGTGTTTGAATCTTCCATCGAAAGCCCATTCTCTTCGATAATATTGTTTCGGTGAAAAACTTACATCGAGAAGCCGCTTTTAAGACTCATCGAAATCACTTTTTCATCGATAGTCCCCCTTTTCGACAAGTTGCTCGTGAGTTTCATCGATGCCATACTTTCGATGAGTTTCTTTCTTCGATGAAGGCTTATGAGTGTTCATCGATATCCTTTTTATCGATGAAACAACTTTTCTTTTGTTCGACACCACGTTCATCGATAAAACTTGCATTTCGATGAATGTCTCTTGAGTTTCTTCGGTAACGATATTCCTTCGAAATCACCTTTTGCCTTTTCGCTTTTTGCTTTTACCTTTTCGATGAAACCTGGAGTATCGATGAGCGGTTTCTTGCGTTCATCGAAGGTAACTTCTTGCCGAAACACCTTTGCTTAATGCTTTATATGCCCTGTGTCGATGAAAACGCTCTTTCGATGAAACTTCTCCTGCAGTGCTCGATACAGCTTACTGGCCGAAATATCCATTAGTCTTCATGCTTATGGAAACATATATTATTATTTTTTTTTTTTATTATATTTTTTTTTTAAAAACAGTGCTCAACAGAGTGTACCCTCTCAAAGTAGAGACTAGAAAATCCATAGGACAAAACTCCATCCCAAGTGACATATGTGAAGGATAATATAGACCCAACCCATCCCCTAAAGTTGGTGCCTCCACAAAGAAGAGAGAAAAGCAATGCAAAATGTTGAATGGTGAATGTTGTAGTAGGTTCATTTGCAACAAATGATGCACCTTTCTTTCACAATATAGAAATCTTGAGTTGTCAAATTGTTGAATTCCCATTCAAGTGGAATGTAGAAAGGAATTCAGATGTATGGTTTTTGAAGCAACTCATGTGTCATGATGTTAATGTTAAGTAGTGATTGTTCCATAGAAGATTCAGGGACTACAATCATTGAAGTGGGAGACCTTAATTAATGTGAAATAGAATATGTCATGTTGCATGATATGGTGGGGATAGAACAAGTGAATTTACAATGGGGGATGATGTAACTCGATGGGCATTGTCATCAATGAGAAGACAAATATTCTCAATTGTTTCATCAATATTTGAAAGGTGAGAGTCCACATACAGATGTGAAATGTTTAAGTAGGCCTCCCAATGAAGTGGATTTCATACACACGAAGAATCCTATATAGAGAATCATTGAGAGCCCTTGAAGAAGCAAATTTGAACTTTGATGAAGCAATACATGATGGAGGAATATCTTGCAAGAGGAAATCAAAGTCATTATGGTGTCATCTAGATCTGAAATGTGGTCTACTTTTCAAAAAAGTAAAGATGCTTGATAGGAGTGTGTCCTAGTGGGGTGAATCTAGAAGACATATAATCTTATTGCAAAGAATCATGAAAAGTTCTAGAAGAAGCAACTTTTAATTCTGAAGTAGCAACGTGTATAAGAGATGTTCTCATTTGTAGATGGAGTATCAAGAGGAGGATCACTAGTCCATGGACCATGTCATTGTTGTTAAATACCTACGCTTTTGTTCATAGTCACTTGGTGTAGGAATGAATTCAATGAGATAGGGTAGGAGATCCTACATAATGTAATTTTTCACTATCCATTGTTTCGAGTACAAATGGTTCTCTGAATTTATCTTGACAATAGAATGTCGGAATTTAATACCATAATCCATGATGAAAACTACCAAAAATGGAAATTTATCTTAGTTCGCAATTACAAAATGCTTTTGTATAGGCCTCTCAAAGATTAAGTACATCAAATTGAGACTTCATAAATTGAGTGTATGTATTAGCAATCTCCCAAATTGTTCAATGGTCTCCAAACCTTGTCAATTTTTTATTTTTATTTTAACTCAAATATGTATGGTATAGGCATATCATTGGTTGTGTGATTTTTTTTTTCCTTAAATGCTTCTATGACCAAAAGAGACAATTTTTAGATGAAAATGGGGTCTTATGGGCCTTTTTGACACAATGGTAGGTTCTTTAGACCTGAAAATGTCCCAAAAACTAGTCGATTGCCTTAAGTTACAAACAAATCCTTGTTTGTGAGCATGCTTCTTGATCTCCAATTTTGGTGGAATGAAATATAATATTGAATTTATCAAGCCTTTTGGATGCTTCGAAACCACCAAAAAAAAGCTACTTTGATCATTGAAATGTTGTAGTGACTTGGATGAAAAAAGAAAACTAAGTCTAAACTTTAGAAGTTAGTTTTTTCTTGTCAAATTGTTTTCAATTTTCAAATCATCCAAGGATGCAAGAGGAGTATATTTTGTTATGACAAGATTAAAAAAAAACTTAGAATCTTTTGAAACCATTGAAACATGGGGACCCCTTCCCCCCCTCCAAAATCCCTATTTTTTCAGGATGCAATATGTAGGGGAGACATCCCCTTGCTGCACCACTTAGGGACATCCTAGGGACTCCAAGGAGTCTCTTGACCATCTTGAGGATGCCTATGAGTCTCCCATGGCCCCCAATTAGAAACTCCAATTCTAAACAAAAATGGTGAAATTATTGTGAAAATGTCATCCGTATTAAAGGTTTGGCAATGCCCCCTAACCTTGATGGGGGCTCTGCCCCAAACCCCCCACAAGGGGAACTATCCATTGACCCCAAACCTCTACCCACCATTCTTATTGTTAATGCAATCGTTTCCATTTTTTTTATGTTGACTAGTTTAAACACTTAGTATGCCAAAGTTTCATCTGCAATTCTTATACTTACTCTTAGTTTGTTCCCAAAGTTCCAAAACTCTACCACCATTGTTAATGTTCAAATTTCAATGCAATCATTGACATATTTTTAATGTTTATTGTAAAATTTACATAGTGTGGCAGAGTTTTATTTACAGTTGTTATACTTATTCTATACACATCCTTTTATAATTAATTTTTTAAGTTGTATATATATTTGCATCCCACCCCGCCCCCTTTGTCATCCCCCTATCATCCCCAAACTTAATCCCTTGGTATGTTAAGATATGAAAGCTCACAATAGTTTCATTTGATATGTTAATTGAGGAAAAACCTACAATATATATCTTCCAAGATTCCAAATCCATGAGGATCATGAAGAGGTAGAAAACCAAAAAAAGAAATTGCTTATCCAAGTTTCCAAATTTGTGACAAGGAA
Source organism: Cryptomeria japonica (assembly GCF_030272615.1). Taxonomy (NCBI): domain Eukaryota; kingdom Viridiplantae; phylum Streptophyta; class Pinopsida; order Cupressales; family Cupressaceae; genus Cryptomeria; species Cryptomeria japonica. The sequence continues at coordinate 224,126,718 of NC_081414.1, read as the reverse complement.
AAAGTAGAATCTCAATCAAAGAAGGAGAATGTGCAACTCATTATCTTATTCTACCTAAGTAAAAATATTACCTAATTAAGCTTTTTAATAGTGGAATATCACACTTAGGATAAAACATATCCAAGGTAAATAAAATATTACATTGATAGGCTTCTTTGGTTGCTCTAAAAGTGGTGCCTTATGAATTATGTTCTTGGATACTAAAGTTTCCAATTTCTGGGTACTCTTGATAGCTTCTCGTAGAGATTGTGATTCGAAGGCTTTAACCAAACCTTTCAATGGTTTCTATTGATGTGTTTTTTATGCACTATGTAACACAAAATAAAATACTAAGTATTCTATCCTCTCTTGAACAAAATCCTCCCAAGTGCTAAACTACGTGATCAAATGGGATGACTCCAAGATTCCAATAGTCAGGTCTTGACTTTATATTGCAGATAGACTCAATGATTGTGATGTGATATTTGTTGGAATCGCAAGGGGGACTTACGTTGTTTGGGTCAAGACCTATCCATTCTCATGTTTCATGATTGATTTACACTCCATGATTTAGGTCATCCTTGAGCAACATCTTGACTTAGCCAAATTTTGTTTTTTGTACCCTAATTCTTTAATTTTGACCCCTTACTAGCATTGCCTTAGGTTTTATTGGAATTCTCACTTCTCTAGCATGGGCACATTTCTAGGGTTCATTCACACAAATTGCTCTTGATGAGCAAGCTAGTATCATGACCATGACTTAAACAAAATTTTAACTTAGTCAAATTATCTCCTCCAAACTTCTATGAGTTCTTCACCTTCATTCTTCATCATTTGGATGTCTTTTGTCATTGGAAGGTAATTCTTGACCACCATACCTTAATATTGACCTATGTTATACCCTAAAACCCTAGAACCTAGTCATGTTTACAATTGAGATCTTGGTGACTTGATCACTTAATACAGCTTAATCATGTAGGTCTCATCTAACTCCGACTCCAATACTTAAGCAAATCAACCCTAGCAACCAAGTACTTTGGGAAATATCTTTCAACTTGACAACATGGGTAATGATGGAGGAATGGAAGGTGAGAGAGAGAGAGAGGGTGAGAGGAAGAGATAATGACCTAGAGAGGGTAGAGAAAGAGAAGTAGAGAGGGAGAGAAGAAGAGAGGGATGGAGAAAGAGACCTAGAGAGGGGAGAGAGAAGAGAGCTAGTAGAGAGGGATAGAGAAGAGAGATAGAAGAGAGATACCAATGTCAATCTTTTTCTATTAAAAAAAAATTTCCGAAAAATCGGCCTAGATGGCCTCCAGGAGAGTTCCGACAAGGGTGCTATGCATCCGACAACACTCCTCTGTCAGAATTTTATCCTTTGGAGTCAGAATTCCAATGATAGGCCGAGATCGCAACGGTATTCTTTCGGGGTATGAGCATCCATGGCGGTCGTCGAAAAGGTTGGAGGTGATGTCGAAATTGTGACAACCATAAGGATAGTCAGAACTTTCGACACAAATTTTTTGACAGCATTTTTTGTCGGTAGTGCGACGAAATTGTGTCGGAATTCCGACAATTTGCCGTCGAAATTTTGACCCAAATGTACTAGTGCAAGTAAAGTTCATTTGGAAGTGACTTTGCTAATTCCAATGGAGCTAACCATAATTTTATAAGTGTGCAGATGATAGCTTCTTCAATTTGTCTCTTCTCATCATTATTTCTGGTTTCACACTTTACATATCTGAATGAACCATATCCTCCATATTCTTTCAGATTAGCACAAAAGTTTTCAATGCTATGTACATTTACCTTCTTTCTTTTGACAATCTGAAATTTGCTTGCATCCTCTAATTCAGTATCACTAAACTCTTTTGCCAAAATGAGTCTCCGAGTAGATTTCTTATAGGTCTAGTTCCCAAACAACTTTACCGACTGATGGAAAGAATTTTTCAAAATAGAAAAACATGCATACAAGTAATGATCCAAACTTTAGTGTATTAGCCGAGTTATTCTTCTTCAGCTTCCTGATGGTGTTTAGATTCTCAAACAGGTTCTTCAGCAACACCTCACATAGATCAATTTTCATTCCCTTTTTCACAATTTTGTATGCCAAGTCTACTGCTGCACAGGGTACACTATTTTCCCTTGCTGATTGGAAGAAATAGTAACCCATTACTCTTATGGAAAATTTTAGTTCTTCATCAGTGACATTATTTAGTTTCAATCCTCTGCAATCTGATTCCACTTCGGTTAAACTGATCAATTCCTTTTGTGATATCATCTTTTGGGCTCAGGCATGATCATAAATGGGGTAATCGGTAATCAAATGAATGATTTCCCTGGTAATCTTAAATGGTTGCTCTTCTAGCCACATGAAATCATCGTGAACTCTACTTAGAACAAACTTAACCCACTAGGGTTTGAACACACGAGGATAGGTTAGGGCTTCAGTCAATCCCTTGATCTTGATGTGCTCATACTTGTTGTTCAATTTACCATCGGTACACAGCTCATCATAGATGTCTTTGATTTCAACATAACCAAGTTCTTCAACATAGCATTTGGTGAAGAATCTCACATCCTTGACTAATAACACTCTATCCGAGATGAGTGAAAAAATGGTTTTGTCATCCAGTTCAGAAGCAACTTTGGGAGTTAAAGAGTATTTTAGTGAGGGCTTCTCTACATTCTTGACAACAATGGGATCTTGGATCTTAGGTGCCATTTTAGATTTTAGATAAAAGCTAACAAAGGATCCTTAGGGTTTCAGGATTTCAAACGATTGACGCTTTATACTTAGCAGATAATGGCAACTAGATACGATCAGTAAATCAACTTAGTAATGCATTGAGATTGATGTAAATACCTTGAATTTGATTTGTAGGAGGTTTTGATCGCCTTAGATTCTCTTTTCTCTGCTCTCTCGAAGACTTGGTAAGTGAAAATGACCACAAAAATGCTTTTAAGTACATAATATGCCTTATCAGGCTCCGTGCAAGTTAGGTCAAAAATATTAAATGCTCTCGGTTCACTTGGTTCACTTTAACTTTCTTTCCTTTTTCTGCTTTAACTGAGTAACCAAACTTCCTTCATTCACCAACTAGACAGGTTTCCTGTATTCACCGACTTGACAATTTTCCTATATAGTGCTTTAAAAGACTTTGATAGAATTTCAAACTTTACAATTACATCTTAATTATGCAAATTTTGAATTAAGTACATAATAAAATAGGAACTGTTAAGATTTAGCCTTGTGAGAATGCAGTCCCTTCATACCTTTACTGATTAATTTGGAATAGGTGCACCTAACTCGGTAAGTAAGGTGCTTTCTTCATTTGACACAATTTCCTTCTTTTTCCAAATCATCTTTAATTTCTCTTTTATTTCCTCAGTGTCTTTTCTAGGTTGATCTTTGCAATCTCCAGCCAAGTGTCCAACTTTGTGACAATGAAAACAATCCATACCAGGATTTCTCCATGATCTTCGGTTGTTCATTCCAAACCTTATAAAGAAGTTGGCACTTATATGTCCATATCTTCCACAACATTCACACCATATCCTTGTATTGTAATCCCATGGTACTGCAGAATATTGTCGGTAAGGATCTATGTGAGTTTAGTAACCTCTAGCATTTGCTCAGTGTGCATACCACATATACTTCTTTTGCTTAAACCAACACTTCTTGGTACTATGTCCATATCTATTGCAATTTTTACAAAACCCTTTGAATTTTGCCTTTTGATAATTGTTTACAGACTTTGTCCTACATTGATTAGATGTCTGACCATATTTATTGCAATTGTAACAATAACCATTGGACTTAGTGACATTCGGTTGCTTACTTTTTCTGATTTGGCACATGTTGGCAATGTGACCTTGATTTCCATAGTAGTTGCAAATAGGCTTCTTTCTTTGGATGTTATTCTTGAATCCAGCTTACTTTGATGATTCTCCTTTCTCGGTAGCATATATTCCCTTCTCGGTAGAGTCTTTTCCTTTGTAACCGAGTCCTGCATCCTTGTTGGGTCTTCTTGTATTTAGTTGCTCATCCAACATCTTTGATGCTTCATAACTCTTCTTCAGTGTTTCTTTGGATTTCTTCTCTATTTCAAATTCATTGGTCAACCTTGACACTTCAAGTTTCAATGCTTGATTCTCATCATCCTTCAGAATTGCTTTATGATGTGCATAACCTAGTTGATCTGACAGATTTTTTTGAATTCTAGTCATCCTTGTGATTTCATCATTCTTATCAGATACTAAAGCTTCAAGTTGTTATTTCTCTCTTTCTAGATCTCTTACTTTGTCCTCAGTTGTCCTCAATGCATCAATATTTTCAGTCATTTGTGTGCTGAAATGTTCATGTTCTCTTTTCATTGCTTTTAGTTGATCAGCCAATGTTTTGTTCTTTTCTCTCAATACTCCAATCATTTCTTCAATTTCTTCAGATATACAGTTCTCAGATGATGTCTCAATTTGTTCCACTAACTCTTGAGAGTCTTGTAAATCATCAGATAATTTTCTTCTCACTTTCAAAGATTTTTGCATTTGCCTTTGCATGTCTGCAATCACTTGATTAGCATTATCTAGTTCTTCTTGCAGATATACAATCCTCCAAGATTGTTTGTAGCCTTCCATTGATAAGATCTTTCTCTTTAGGCAGTTAAACCCTTTTCCAAGATTTAAGCTCTGATACCAATTGTTAGGCCCAATATGGAAAGCTAATGTACTGAGAGGGGAGGGGTGAATCGGTACTTCAAAACTTTTCTTCAATAATAACTTTACTATTATGCATAAACCAAATAGTGCAGTAACATAATATAAAGCTAAAACAAATAGATAACAATCATACATGATTCACTCCATAACACATATATTTTGGTTACATAAAAACTCTTGGTTAGAGAGAAAAATTGCGATGGGGATGGCACCCACAACTTCACTACTGCAATAATAAAGAGTGCTCGGTTAGAGCTACATGTTTAGCTATTTCTGATAGCTTACCCTGTTAGGAGTAACAAGATTTGTTAGATCTACCTTGCTAAAGGATTTTGCAACACTTAATCTAAATGGTGCACCTGGTTAGAGGATTTACAATTTATAGACTTGATTAGAGTCTTTTACCCTGTTAAAGGTTTCTCTTACAACTTAAAAAATATTACAATAAATCATTACAAATATCTGCAACTTTACATCTAGAATGTTATAGCAGATTCTATGTGCTCAGAATAGATTACCTTGCTTATAGCATACCTCAGTAACCCATATAGTAACTCGGTAAACCCTTCTGTTTACTCTGTTCTTTGACTATTCTCTGAAAACCTTCTCGGTGACCTTTGTGTCTCTGTAACAGTCTTCTTACACTCATGCACACACACCGTTTGATTCTTAACTCATGTTGTATAAATAGATCTCTTATGTTGGTGATCCATTCATTGCTTCGATCTTACAAATATGATTTATCGAATGAATAACCATGCAAGATATTTCATTGGTTAGATGACCTCAAAATCATACACAATCTTTAAGTGCAATTTTCAATGTGATAATGGTTCTATGTGCCTCGATCTTGTAACACATTTTCATAAGTATGTCCAGGTTCAATGAATCTGGTAACACGTTTAACTCGGTGTGTCATCTTTGCTACTCGGTAGACATGGAATGATACTCGATAGACAGTTCGGTGTAAACTACGCTCTGAGACTACTTTCTTCTGTAACTGACTAGACTGTGCATACCAACTGAATATCTCAGTTGTATTAACCGACTAGAGTATATAGAATAACTTTGAGCATAAAACTAATGGTAACTTGATAAGTAGTGACACACTCAAAACCAAACAGATCGGTCTTATACGAGGTACTCACTCTTTGAAACCAAACATTCCTATCAATCATCAAACCAATCAAAACAATGACATAGATCAGTATGACTACTAGATTTTGTTCTAGTTAGCCTTATATTATCAATTGATGGTAGTACATGTTTCATAAATCGTATTGTACATATCATATCCACTCATCTGAGACATCACCAGAAATTCACAAATGCTCATCAATCCTGGACATACTTAGCGTAGTCACTATCCTTGGTTTATCTGAATCAGTTATCCAATTCGTATCCCACCCTGGCTTGGTGATCAATGTACATATCCATATCGAAGTAGTATCAGCAGCAAGGGAGAAAATCCTGACCTTGCCATGGGCATTTCACCTTCAGGGTTTTCAACATTAGACCAAGCACGTAGCAAGACAACAAGGATCAAACAAACAACAAATGACAAACGACAATGCAAGAAGGATAGACACCACAGACTTGAACTAATTTTAATTGAACAAAGATCTATTTGCAAGATGTTTTATTTGACAAGAGTAGATTCCAAATAGCATGTATGCTTACTTATGGTTGTTAATTTTTTCTTATCATATCTCCTAAGTAACTCAAGGATGTCTCAATGACTAGAGAAGCAAGGAAGGAATGTGATGTTTTCTTTATCTGTTGTTTGGGAGTGAGGCCTTCTATTATACAAATTTGTCCTACAAAGCAATCAGGTGACATATTGCTGAGGACATTTCAGATTTGTATGGGACAAAGGTTAGCTCTTGTCTATTTATGCAAGCAACACTCAGGTCATCTTGGTTCAATTATACCTCGATGCTTGTGTCATCTTGCAATATCAAAATTTATGTAAATTATACTTAGGTCATTATGGTTCAATTTATACCATTATGCTTGTATCAACTTTCAACAAATCAAGGCTCAATGATGAAAACAAAGGAAGCACTGGCACTTTGATCACAATAGATGGCAACATTGAGAACAAGAATGCATATTAAGCTTTGCATTAGCAGCACATCATTATCATCTTAATATTACATTAGGTTGCACATCATTTTTCTTTCATTTAGTTGCACATCATTATCTTTATCATACATCTCATTTTCAAGATACATCTCATAATCATCATCTAGTCACATACATCATTGCATCCCTCGCATGCATATCTATCGCATCATCATGAAATCTTTCTTCACTTTCATATCTTCACCATTCTTCCAAACTATCTTCTATCATGTCTTATACAAGTTGACTCTTTCCTAAAACCAGATGTTTTGATCAGCTCTTATACAGGATATATCGTTCCTGAAACCAGATGTTTTGATCAGCTCTTATATAGGATATATCGTTCCCGAAACCAAGCGTTTTGATCAGCTCTTATATAGGATATATCATTCCTAAAACCAGCCGCTCGATTATCCATGTCTTATATAGGTGGTATCATTCCTGAAACTAGACACTCGATCATCCATGTCTTATATAGGTGGTATCATTCCTGAAACCAGATGCTCGATCATCCACTAGTACATTCGGAGCTGATTTTTGGTGGTCGTTTGTTGGATTTGCGATGACTTTTCGTTGGAGTACCAACAAAATCAACCATCAAAAACTCAGCATTGGATTGGTCAATGATGCCATGCTCATCAAAAATATGACAATCCAATGGACTCTGTCGATGATTAAAGAAGTCGTCGGAATTAGTAGATTTTGTCGCAAAGTCGACGGCGATTTGGAACTTTGCACCGATAGTGATGATGTTTATCCGATGCTTGTGTCGTTAGTCCATTCAGAGACATTGACAATCATCCAACTATGAAGTGTCATTGCATGTACAACATCCTTGTTGGATGTTTGTGTGGTTTGAGTCAGAAGTGTGATGACTCCAGAACATTTCATTGACGAGAATGTTTTATGTCCGCCGACTACATCGTCAGTCGAAAGCTTGGTATCCATCATAATTTTGACGATGATAATTATTATCAAAAAATAATTATTATTATCCAGTCATTGATATGTACAACAAATGATATTCTATCCCCACCACCTACTAGTAGGAGCATAGGTTTGAGGCTAATATGAGGTGCATAGTTTCAAGCTAATATGATCAGGCGCACCATGGTTGAGATGGTCCAACTCCCTAGTCTCACTCTACGACTAAGCTCATGCCATATCTAAATCAAAGACATCTCAAATACATCATCGGTGGAAAGATGCAAAATGCCATTTTCATACATAAGCAAGACATACACAATTGGGCACAATCACCAAGAGAATGGTAAAAAGTGTGTTTGAGATCATTGTCCTAATTGTGGTGTGGTCACAAAGAGATCAGCATAAATTTGTCAACCTCTTCATGACCAGACCACAATTAGGACAATGATCTCAAACACACTTTGTTCTGTTCTCTTGGTGATTGTACCCAATTGTGTATGTCTTTCTTATGTATGAAAATGGCATTTTGCAGCTTTCCACTGATGATGTATTTGAGATGTCTTTGATTTAGATATGGCATGAGCTTAGTCGTAGAGTGAGACTAGGGAGTTGGACCATCTCAACCATGGTGCGCTTGCATATGTATATAGTTTTGTGTATTCATTAAAGATTTTCATTTAATTTATCTAAAAGGATTCCATTAATTCTATACTTAAAGAAAATAAATTATGATCTATATTAAGATAAAAAATTGAGCATTTCAAAATAAAACATAACTACTTTAGTTGAAGGAGAAAACTAACTAAATGTTCTTCAACATAATAAGAATCTAACTAATTTATCTAAAAGGAAGGTACTCTTTTAAAGATAAAAAACATTGAACAAATATTATTAAGCTAATCAATATGAGAAAGGAATTCAAATGGAAAGTTTCATTTTTGAGGGAAGAGATAAAGGTTCAGAGGTTACAATTCATTTAACTTTCCAACTGAAACTTTTTGTATCAATCCTCGACATAGTTTGGAATAGGGAGAGCATCATCAAGGGCTTCTCCATTCAATCGTAGACTTGCTAGTCTCCCATGCCCCTTCCAATTGGAAGAGACCCAACCCTTCATGAGGGTGCATTCTAAGGATTGGGTCTCTTTTACATCTGGCCATTTGATCTTGGTGTTCAAAACCTACACACAACTAGTCAGTCACACACTATAGGTAACCCCTAACTACTATGACCTTCTGACTAGTAGGTGTATCTAGTTCATGTGATCTAACAATCACTTAGATAAAGCATCACCATCTTGGCCAAGGTTTTAACATTTCAAGCACCAATGCATTGTTAGTGTTCACCTCCCTTGCTCGACTTGTACATCCAATTCTTGAGCTCAATAAACTCACTAGTTACCAACCATCTAAACAAGCCATCTACTTAATGTGTACTAACAATACTGGTTATTAATGACCATCATATGATAAATAGCATACACTTGAGCCAACTAACTCACTAGTTTACTAACCAACTATCTAGCGAACTGCTTAATGTCTACTAAGAATAACGGTCATAAATGACCATCATAAGATAATTAACATACACTTGAGTCAATTGATTCATTGGTTATAGAACTTCTAGGTTTAGCTGATCCAATTCGTTACATAACAGTCTCATGTCTACCGACATTAATGGTTTACAAGGACCTTCATGGGATTGTGACATAACCCTATAAGCCAACTACTACAAATCCCCTATCTCTAACAAGCTTCAACTATCATCATGGAATTAAACCTAATACAACATTGGCTCCCTTATTTAGCTAAATTAACACATCATATTATGACTCAACAAAAAATACGGTTCTAATATTTTTTTTTTCTTTGTATATTCCCAAAAGTATGCATCTAATTGATGATAAGAATCCTTCTTCAAGTCTTGCAACCATGGAGACTGGTTATAATCTGATTATAACCGATGTGCATTGATTCCAAGATGAACCATATTCGATTGAACTATGAGTTAAGAGTGGAAAACAAATAAACATAGAATAGATGCAATACTCAGCTATTATGCCCTCGTGGGCTAGCAATCATATTTTATAGTGGATCCTCTGAGGTTTCTACTCAACCATACTATGCACAAGATATGAATGTAGTATTCAATTTTCTTATGAATACGGTAAGATAGTGTATTCGATGAAAAGTAACAAAATATCGTCACGATTTATATATGTGAATAAATTTATCTTCCTTAAGTTCAAGACTTGATAATGAATGAGTAAATCATTTAGGCTCTACAATTTATCTTAACAAGAAAGATCATGAACATGCAATAGCTATACATCAGCTACTCAAGGCAAAATTTACACAGCTATGCAAGACAGAATAATCACAGTTAGGCATGATAGTATGTTCATAGCTATCAGAGCAGGATTCTTTTCAATTCATTTTACTTTTTCTTTTAATGAGTAATATTTCCACAGTCAATTAGTTATACACAATTAACCTCTGCATTTCAGTCAGATATGAAATAGATACATACCTGATGTGAGAGAAAACGCAAAAGGAAATACCCCTCAAATGCAACATTTGCACGACTATGATAGAAGAGAATCTGGAACAATCTTTGTTTCCTCCTTCTTTTCCCACTACTAAAAGTTCATATATGCAAAGGAAAAACAACTGATTATATTATATATATTCGCCAAAATAGTACAGTGGTAAGCCTGAGGCTATAATCTACTCCTTTCTCTAAATTTCCCTCTATATAAAAGTAATATAATATCTAATATTGCATTAATAGTGTTAGGTCCCGGGGACAACTGAGAGGGGGGGGTGAATCAGTTGTCTAATAATATTAAACCAAAAACCACTTAATCAAATTACTGCTTAATACCGGTGAAACAGTCTGTGATACCGATGGACTAATTTAATTGATAAATGCAATATCGGTAAAGATTAATGCATGAAACAAAAGATAAAGTCATCCACAATACATAACACCAATATTTGTACGTGGAAACCCTGTAAGGGGAAAAACCATTGTGGGAAACCTTACCCACAATCAGATGATACTATTGTAGATAGTAAGTGTACATAAATGGGGTCTGCACATGCACAAAGGCCAAGCGCCTAGAGCTCACTGCTCAAACAAAAATGGGAGTCACACTGACTACAATTGGATGGTTAAATCCAATAAGAATGTACTACACAAAATAGCATCTTCATATGCTGGATTCAGTATCGATGTAATGCTGATATGCTTTCATAAAATGCTAGCTTCACCTTCAAATGATGTCTTCATGTATAGCTCTATTTAATCTCGCATATACCTTCATATACAACCTTTTTCACATTCCACACTTGATCTTACATTTAAGATCTTACATTTATACCATAACCTAGGACCAATTTTAGTAGGTCAGCTCTACAAGATATTACAATAAAATCTTTTTACAAATAACATAATATCTGATGCAATAGCCGATTGAACATGTCAACTTAATGTATTTACAACATTAATTAATCATCTTCATAGCGTGACATGCTGATCTGGAAAAGATAAGCCTGCCGATGAAACCTTAGATAACCTTGGACCTATTTGCCAGTAAAAGCAAATATGCAAATATGAATAAACTGATAAACAACTTTCCAACATACGATGTCCAAACAATGTCTTCAACATTACCAAGCATCTTCATGCCATTCCTAGTGTCGGTGATCATCATATCATGTCGGTGTACCATATACCAGTGACTATGCATTAGTCACTTGTTTGCCGGTGAGTGTTTCTAGATAGGTGTTGACATCAATGACAAAACCATACCAAAATACCAACAATCTCCCCCTTTGGCATTGATGGCAACACAAGATGGAAAAACCATCAAAATGCCAAAACAGAAATGCCAAGTATAAAAACCAATAATCTCCTCAAAGTAACAATCTCTCCCCCTGAGATTAATATGAGTTTCTTGTACCAATTTTCAAGATAATGTGTTTTTCCATAGATATCTCTCCCCCTTTGACATCAAATGCCAAAGTTACAACAAGATGCCAATTGTTAGTTTCATATACAAAATACCAACTAATTTCAATATACCAACTACTCCCCCTGAGAAGTAACTTCCTCATCAAAGCCGGAGTAAGAATATATCTTTGTTAATTATGTCGGTTGATGACAAGCATCAATTCTTTAAGTATCTACCGATGGGGGTATGACCCCGAGTTGTTCTCTTAGATACTCAAAAGTCTCCTTAGGTAGAGGTTTAGTGAAAATATCTGCAATCTGCTCTTAAGTGTTCACATAAACTAGTTTGACTTCTTTTGCTTCCACATTTTCTTTCAGAAAGTTCAATTTGATAGAAACATGTTTAGTTTTAGAATGTAGTACCCGATTCTTGGATATATCAATTGCTGCAGTGTTATCGCAAAAAATAGTTATAGGTTCATTGCAATTTCCCTTTATGTCCTTCAAGCCATAATACTTGTGTACAGTTTGTTGTTGTTGCAACATATTCTGATTCTGCTCTTGATAAAGATGTGCAACTCTATTTCTTACTTAACCAAGAAATTAATCTATTTCCAAGAAAAAATGCTCCTCCGGTGGTGCTTTTCCTGCCATCTATGTCTCCTGCCCAATTTGCATCTGTGTATGCACATAATTCAAAGTTGTCATCTCTAGGGTACCATAAGCCAAGATTGTAGTGCCTTGTAAGTACCAGAAAATCCATTTCGCTGTTGATTCATGATTTTCTCTAGGATTACTTTGAAATCTTGAAACAATACATATTGCATTCATAATATCTGGTCTTGTTTGAGTTAAATACAGTAAACCTCCTATCATAGATTTGTACCTGGTTGGATTAACAGGTGTTGACTCATCTCTTTGTGATAATTTGTCATTTGTAGTCATAGGTTTACTTACCGGTTTAGAGTTCTCCATCCCAAATTTCTTTAGTATCTTCGTTAAGTACTAAGTTTGACTCAAGAATATACCTTTGTCAGTCTGTGTAATCTACAATCCTAGGAAGAATTTTACTTCTCCTATCATAGACATTTCAAATTCTTGTTGCATTTTGATAGAAAAATCTTTACATAAGCCATCTTCTCCTCCAAAGATTATATCATCAACAAAAACTTCTATAACCAAGATGTCATCATTAGTCTCTTTGTAGTAAAAATTACTATCTGTATTACCTTTAGAAAAACCAATCTCCAAAAGGTATTTATCTAATCTTGCATACCAAGCTCTTGGAGCTTGCTTCAACCCATACAAAGCTTTCCTTAACCTGCAAACCATATCCTTGTCTTCTATTAAAGAAAATCCATCAGGTTGTTCAATGTAGACCTCTTCTTCAATAATTTCATTCAAAAATGCACATTTAATATCCATCTGATATACTTTGTAGTTCTTATGAGCTGCAAAAGCCAAGAATAATCTAACTGCCTCAATTTTGGCTACCGGTGCAAAGGTTTCATTATAATCAATTCCTTCCTTTTGAGAATATCCCTTACACACTAATCTTGCTTTATTTCTGATTACTTTACCATCTTCATTAAGTTTGTTTCTAAATACCCATTTGGTTCCAATGTTAATGTCCAAGTGTTATTTTTCTCAATTTGCTCTAATTATTCTTCCATAGCTTTAATCCAATATTTATCCCCATATGCCTCATTTGCTGATACTGGTTCAATTTGAGAAATAAGACATACCTCTTCATTTGCCAATCTTCCTCTTATCATAACTCCTCTATATTTGTTTCCAATTATCTGATCTTCATAATGATTCAATCTTACATATCTGGGTGCCTTTGTTTGTTGTTGTTCCTTAGTTACTATGGAATCTTCAGATGATACCGGTGTAACTGGATCTTCATTCTGTGCTGGTGGATTCAGTGTAGATTCATTTGATATAATTTCTATTACCAATTCAAAGTCCATGAACCTTGAAGTTCCTCTGAATTGTTCATCAATTTTTACATTTGTACTCTCAACAATTTTCTGCAATCTTTTGTTAAAACATCTATATGCTTTACTCTTAGATGAATAGCCAAGAAATATTCCTTCATCACTTCTAGGACCAAATTTCCCAATATACTCATCTCTTCATTTACTTCCAAATATTCTAAAATATTTAAGAGTAGGAGTAATACCAAACCATAGTTCATGAGGGGTCTTGCCGGTTTCACCTTTGATGTGAACTTTGTTGAATGTATAGACTGTTGTAATTACTGCCTCTCTCCAATATACATGTGGTAAATTTTCTTCTGATAACATACTTCTTGCTGCATCCAGGATAGTTCTATTTTTCCTTTCAACAACTCCATTCTGCTGAGGTGTCTGAGGTGCTGATAGCTATCTTCTAATTCCATTCACTTCATAGAATGCATTAAATTCCTTAGATGTAAACTCACCTCCTTGATCTGATCTTAGACATTTTATTTTCTTACCGCTTTCATTTTCAACTATTGCTTTGAATAGTTTAAACTTTCCAAGTGCTTCTGATTTTTCTCTGAGAAAAGTAACCCAACACATTCTAGAATAATCATTAATGATTAGCATGAAATATCTATCACCTTGTAAACTTTTAGTTCTAGCTGGACCACATAGATCAGTATGAATTAGATCAAGAGCATTATTTGATTTTTCTGGAATACTTTTGAAACTAGCTCTAACCTGTTTTCCAAATTGACATTCCTTACATACTGTGTTGTGAGGTTTGACAATTTAGGTAAATCTCTAACTGCCTTAGTAGTACTGATTTTTACCATACAATCAAAATTTACATGACAGATTCTCTTATGCCATAACCAACTTTCATCAATGTGTGCAATCAAACATGTCTTTTCATTGTTATTCAAATGAAAGATATTACCTCTAGTCTGATTACCGGTTGCAATTTCTAAACCACTTCTATTCATGATTTTGCATTTTCCATTCTTAAATTGTAACTAAAATCCTTTCTCAACTAATTGACCAACACTCAAAAGATTATGCTTCAAATGTTCAACATAGTAAATATTTTTAGTGTTATTCTTACCACCAAGAGATATTAAACCCTTCCCTTTGATCTGACAAGCTTTGTCATCACCAAATCTTACTAAGTTGCCATTATATTCTTGAAAGTTCAAGAATTTTCCTTTGTCTCCTGTCATATGATGTGAGCATCCATAATCAATGATCCATTCAATCTTTACTTCAACTTTAGCTACCAAGGCCTGCTCTACCAGTTGAACAATAGGTGTTGGTTGATCTTCTATTATAGCAACAAAAACCCATCCATTGTTTGTCGGATCTTCATCAGAATCATTAGTCACTCCTTCATCAGCAACATAACAAGATTTATCCTTATTCTTCTTGAATCTGTATCTCTGATATTCAGGATTAGGCTTGTATGTTCTTCTAGCTTCTTCTCTTAGTCTTGCATGTCTATCAGGGCACCTTGAAGCCATATGACCTATCTTGTTGCAGTTAAAACATTTAAAGGGTGCTTTACCTTCATACTTACTTCCAACTGGACCTTTAGGCATTTTTCTTGCAAATAGTGCTTCAAGTTCTTCAAGATCTTCATTTTCTCTCCTGCTTTCCTCAAGTTCTCTTGCATAAAAGTCTTTCCAATCAGATTTGTCAAATGATGATGCAAATGATGTTGATGCTTTGAAGGCTAAATCTATCTTTATAGTAGCAACAGGACCAAATTCCTCAATTTCAAAGGCTGAAATTTTTCCAATCAATGTATCCCTAGTTACTGATGTATTAGGCATTGTTCTAAGTTCATTTATAGTAGTAACCTTCACTTTATATGCCGGTGGAAATCCTCTTAAAACTTTTGAAACAATCTCATCTTCACTTAAGGTTCCTCCACTACATTTAATACCCAAAACAATTTCATTTACTCTTTCCATAAAAGCAGAAATTCTTTCATCTTCTTCCATTTTCAGATTTTCATACCTGACCCAGAAGCTTTCAAGTTTTGCAATTTTGACTGTGGAATCTCCTTCATTCAGTGTTTCCAAATGATCCCAAATAGATTTAGCAGTAGACCTATTTGATAGTCCCATGATTTGTTGATCTGATAATACGCTCAAAAGTGCTTCTCTTGTTTTGCAATCATTTTCCTCATCTTTGGCCAGATTTGGAGGATTAGGTTGAGTTGTAGTAGGAGAAGTATATCCATTCTTTGTAACTTCCCAAATATCTTTTCCAATATAGTTCAGAGGTGTCTCCATTCTGATCTTCCATATCCCATAGTTGGTTCCATCAAGTTTAGGACTGTCCTTCCTGAAATAGTTTCTAGACATTGGATCTCCTCAAGTTGTTAAACTTCTACAAAAAGAGGACTAGGCTCTGATACCAATTGTTAGGTCCCAAGGACAATTGAGAGGGGGGGGGTGAATTAGTTGTCTAATAATATTAAACCAAAAACCACTTAATCAAATTACTGCTTAATACCGGTGAAACAGTCTGTGATACCGGTGGACTAATTTAACTAATAAATGCAATACCAGTAAAGATTAATGCATGAAACAAAAGATAAAGTCATCCACAATACATAACACCAATATTTGTACATGGAAACCTTGTAAGGGGAAAAACCATGGTGGGAAACCTTACCCACAATCAGATGATACTACTGCAGATAGTAAGTGTACATAAATGGGGTCTGCACATGCACAAAGGCCAAGCGCCTAGAGCTCACTTCTCAAACAAAAATGGGAGTCACACTGACTATATTTGGATGGTTAAATCCAATAAGAATGTACTGCACAAAATAGCATCTTCATATGCTGGATTTAGTACCGGTGTAATGCTGATATGCTTTCATAAAAACCTAGCTTCACCTTCAAATGATGTCTTCATGTATAGCTCTATTTAATCTCGCATATACCTTCATATACAACC
Source organism: Cryptomeria japonica (assembly GCF_030272615.1). Lineage (NCBI taxonomy): Eukaryota > Viridiplantae > Streptophyta > Pinopsida > Cupressales > Cupressaceae > Cryptomeria > Cryptomeria japonica. The sequence continues at coordinate 224,110,084 of NC_081414.1, read as the reverse complement.
TTTTTCGCATTCCACACTTGATCTTACATTTAAGATCGTACATTTATACCATAACCTAGGACCAATTTTAGTAGGTCGACTCTACAAGATATTACAATAAAATATTTTTACAAATAACATAATAAATGATGCAATAACCAATTGAACATGTCGGCTTAATGCATTTACAACATTAATTAATCATCTTCATAGTGTGACATGTTGATCTGGAAAAGATAAGCCTGTCGGTAAAACCCTAGATAACCCTGGACCTATTTGTCGGTAAAAGCAAATATACAAATATGAATAAACTGATAAACAACTTTCCAACATACGATGTCCAAACAATGTCTTCGACATTAGCAAGAATCTTCATGCCATTCCTAGTGCCGGTGATCATCATATCATGTCAGTGTACCATATATCGGTGACTATGCATTAGTCACTTGTTTGTCAGTGAGTGTTTCTGGATAGGTGTTGACATCAATGACAAAACCATACCAAAATACCAACAAATAGTACTCAAAATTGCTAAATGTAATATAATATCTAATACTACATTGATAGTACTCAGAATTGCTAAATAGATTAATTAGTTTTTAATCTATAATGTAGATATATGTAAACTTTCAATCTATTAATCGTAAATGCTTTTGGATATTAAGTAGATGATATCCAGTCCGATAAATATTACGATATAAAAGTTCACATTTTATAGCCTTTTTTAGATTAGTACTAAATGTTCGTGTATATATAAAATTTTATAACTAGTCCTCTATTTACTCTAATATACTAATAGAAAATTGGGGATATGCCATAATCCTGATATCCTTGGTAAATCATTATTTTTTAGCTTTCACAAGTTCATATTATGATTTGTTTTTCATGACTCGAACACATAGACGTTTACTTGAGGTGGACTATATCGGTGTCAATATGAGCTATTTTAGCCTTTTAGGGTTTTTTATTACATAGCCAGTTTTTGCAGAGTTTCTTTGAATGGGAGCCTATATTTGGGATTCCAAGCTAGACCCTTAACATACCCAGGGCTGATTTGGACCTAGACCCATATCAGAACCACTGTAGATTATATTATATATATGTAGAAGAAACCTTGGGCTTCGGTGACCTCCTTTATTTTTCCACCGGAATACCTCTTCCATCGATATCACTATGCCCCGTCAATGAATGGATCTATTATCTCACCGAAGCCTTTATTTATCCTCTCTTGTCATCTTCCACCAATAAAGTTATATCAGCAAAAAAACGCATATCAAAGACATGCCTTTTAGCCTCCTTGAAACCTATTTCCTCATCAATATATATCTGATGTCCATCAGGTTTCATGTCGAAGAAGCCTTGGGCTTCGGTAACTTCCTTTATCCTTCCATCGAAACACTTTTTATATCAACATCACTACACTCCTTCAATGAATGGGTCTATTGTTTCATCAAAGCCATCTTTCTTTAGATGATTTGCTTCCACTATCATCTTTCATCAATGAGCTCATTAGTAATCTTCCTCGATAAAGTTGCATCAGTAAAACCACACATATCAGTAACATGCCTTTTAGCCTCCTCGAAACTCATATCCTTATCAATATCTTTTATCTATGTAGCTTCCTCTATTTGATCGATATCATTCTTTCGATAAGAACGCTTCTTTTGGTAAGTTTCCTTCATGTTACGCCGATGGTATTATTTCCTCGGAATCCTTTTCCCATCGATTAAAACTGTCTCTGCTTTCTTCAATATCCTCCTTCGGTGGAATCATTGCTTTTGATGAGTCCCTTTTAGAGTTCATCGATGTTCCCTTTCCTTCGATACCCTTTTTATATCAATGAGACATCCATTTTAGCCTCCTCGAAACCTATTTCCTCATTGTTATATATCTGATGTCCATTGGGTTTCATGTCGAAGAAACCTTGCTATTCAGTAACTTCCTTTGTCCTTCCATCGAAACACTTTTTCTATCAACATCACTACACTCCTTCGATGAATGGGTCTATTGTTTCATCGAGGCCATCTTTGTTTTGATGATTTGCTTCCACTATCATCTTTCATCGATGAGCTCATTAGTAATCTTCCTCGATAAAGTTGCATCGGTAAAACCACACATATCGGTAACATGCCTTTTAGCCTCCTTGAAACTCATATCCTTATTGATATATTTTATCGATGTAGCTTCCTTTTGTTTGATCGATATCATTCTTTTGATAAGAACGCTTCTTTCGATAAGTTTCTTTCATGTTGGGCCGATGGTATTATTTCCTCGGAAGCCTTTTCTCGTCGATGAAAATCATCTCTTCTTTCTTCGATATCCTCTTTTGGTGGAATCATTGCTTTCGATGAGTCCCTTTTAGAGTTCATCGGTGTTACCTTTCCTTCGATACCCTTTTTATATCAATGAGACATCGCTGGGTCTCATCGATACTGTTTGAATTTTGGATATTTCGATAGAATGCTATTAGACTTGTTCGATAACTTATGGGTTATTACGGTATCAATGAAAATGATGATTTCTTCCAAAGATAGATGGATTATATGATTTAATCTCTCAAATCAATATATTTTACTTAATTCAAATTTGATGCTCAATAGGTTCCACAAGCTACACCTTCAGTTTATGTCCTAGCACGTCACCGCAAGGAGGAAGGTTTATAAGAAAAGGATTGCATGCAACAGTCAAAGGGTTACTTCAAAGTTTGAATGAGAGGTTTTCCTCTTCGATGGAGTTTCATAAAAATATGAAGAGAATCCATAAGGACATTTACAAAGCACCTCATGCCAACACCATGCAAACCACATGCAGAGTTTAGGCATGATAGAAGTTAGCATCAAAGCTTCTAGAGAGAAATTGTCATAGTCATAACAGTAGATATCCACATTTGGAGGTAGGGTTTTCATAACCCTATTTTAGAATTTTTAGTATCTTATTGTTTAAATCATGCATCGGATATGCCTACAGTAATGATTCAAGCAAAAGTTGGGTTAAAGGAGAAATATGATTATCTATAAAAAATAATATAGTTTCAGCTTTGTGTTATGACAACATCTATAAGTTTGTCAATGCTTTCTTGCTCACCATAAGGGTTCCACGTATTATTTAAAAGGGTTGATTGTCTTGCTAGATTTTCTTTTTCCTTGAAGTGAGCAAATCCCTAGGTCTCTTTTGTTCCCTAGGATAGCTTAGAAAGTACAGTCATGCAAAAGTCATTTAGTGAAATCATCAAGAGTTTTTAATACCAAAACAAATCTCAATCATAAATAGAAAAGGTGTAATAGTAGGATTGACACAAACCAGATAAAGATCAAGTACGGGAAGTAGTGAGCAAGGTCTTTTACATATAGGGTAATAAAAGTAATGAATAGTGGCCCAAAATTATTCAAAAGGTCAAGAAATAGAGCAAGCTCGAGAGTCAAATTCAAAAGACAAAGACATCATATGATCATTGAGCAGTGATCTGAAATGCAAATTATAGCAAGGTATTGTGACTATAAGATAGAAACCATCTTAGGAGCTTCCAATATATCAAAAGTTGAGAAAGTAGCAAGCTTACTATACAAAGACAATGATCACTATAAAGTTGCAGTCAAGTTCAAAGCATTGATTTGTGATAACAAAGGGTTTCATATGGGGATAGAGCAGTCTCATGAAATATCATGATAGTCATAATCATAATCTAAAGAGTAGTCAAATCTTCAAGATAGATTGGTGATAGTGCAGTCATTCATTAATTGTTTTGGACATTTCAAGCTATGTTTTCCTAATAGATGGTCAAGTATAGAACAACAACACTCAGAAAATACAGTCCAGAGAGATTGCAGTCTACAGTAAAGCTAGTAGGCAGTCATACCTAGTACCAAATAAAATGACAGTAATCAAGTCTACTGCGTGAAAAAGAGCAGGGTATAAGTTTCTAAAAGGTCTTTTCAAACCTTAACAACAAATAACACGTTATTGTTGCAGCATTGTCAAAACTTGACAAGAACAACACCTTATAATCTCAAGAGGCATAGCAGTCATAGGGCAACTCATGTCAAATGTGCAACTCAATACAATAAATAATCTTAGTTTGTAGCCCTATAGCATCATAATGTAGTCCTTGACCAAGTATGCATACAAGAAACATCTAGTTCTATTAAGGCACAAGCATCAAAGTCAGAGGTTATGACAACTAGTCAAAAACATTAAGTACAAAAAGGTTAGTCTCAGTCACTAGAACACAATTTGCAACATGCATTAGGAGTTGTCCTCCTTACAAATAGTGCAACATTAAAAAGGTATTATCAAAGCTACAACCACAATTCAAAGAGGAAGCTTACAAAGATAGGACAAAGCTAGGTACAGTCATAAGTCAAGGCAAATACATAGTTGAAACTTAGTCCAAAATAGTGAAGAAGTGCAACAAATGACATGAGAATTCTAAAGAAGTATTATAGCAATCATGAGTCAAGGATTAATGAAGAGATTTTTTGCATCCATGATACAATCCTTAAAAGCATCCATGATACAATCTCAAACACACTTTTTACCGTTCTCTTGGTGATTGTGCCCAATTGTGTATGTCTTTCTTATGTATGAAAATGGCATTTTGCAGCTTTCCATTGACAATGTATTTGAGATGTCTTTGATTTAGATATGGCACGAGCTTAGTCGTAGAGTGATACTAGGGAGTTGGACCATCTCAACCACGGTGCGCCTACATATGTATATAGTTTTGTGTATTCTTTAAAGATTTTTATTTAATTTTAATCAACTAAAGAGCAATATTCATGACTTACAAGTAATAAAAAAATTACAAGGATGAGGCATATTCATTACTTACAAGTAATTAAAAAACTTACAAGGATGAGGCATATTCATAACTTTTGCAGTCCTACCTTGGATATCAATACTAGAAGCAACTCATATTGTTTGTGTACAAACAAGACAATATGGGAGTTCATTATACCCAGCAACTTGTGGTGTTGTTGTTCATGTTGGCTCTATTGGACCCTACAATTAAGATTCAATATTCATTATTCAATAAGATTAACTGTGCAACATAATGAAATATTGAAAAGTGTGTTATCTTGTTGAGCTGCACTTGGTTTTGAGAATAGTTTAATATTCTCTACTTAACAGGGCCAACCACATGAAGGTGTATGAGGTAGTGTTCTTGTGCATTGAAAAAATCTAGAGGTAGACACTTTTGCATTTCACACATTAAATGAGGAATTTTTCTCTTCCAATATTTTATATCATCTTTATGGATTTCTTTACATGACAACCACCTACAAGGTATTCAAGATGCAAAAAAATATATTACATAACAAGTTAAACAAATCGCAAATATAATATCTATACAACGAACTAAACAAATATCACTACTTACCTCATGTATTTTCCAAAATCATATATGACTTGCTTGACATTATTGTCGAAGTCGTCTGGGAGAGATAGAGGTAGAACATACTGCAACAATTATAAAATTATCTTTTCATTTTTTTGTAACATAATGAAAAGTACACGTATGCGTAGTACTTAAATACATACTAAAAACACAAGAACATGAATTACCTTAATGAAGGTATGCCAATCATGCATTTTCATCCTTGGCCCAAATTCACTTTTCTTTGATATGAGATTGTTTATGTTCGCAGCAAATCCTATGGGAAATCAAATTTTTTGTATGACTTCTTTTATAGCATTGCTTTACTGGTCTGTTAATAACCAAGGAAGCTCACTTATATTAATCTGGTCTGCATGGCTATTTGATTGAATGACATTTATCATTGCATGATTGGAATCCTAAATTCACGCCTTCCATCCATTGTTTTCCATATTGTCTCAGTTATATTCTTTCCAATATGCATACTATCAAACAAATGAACAATTTGTAACTGCTCATAGTAGGGCAACCTACTAAATTGTCGGGGATAACTTTTTAGTCCCTTAGGAAGGTGGTCATTTATGCCTTCACAACCTTCATGATCATCAATCACATCATCAATAAACAAAACAAAATAGAAAAGATGTTTTATGACAAACCAATAGATGGAATGGCATTACCTTGATGATTAATTCTATTATATTCCAACTTCCACAGGTGAGGTGTCATTCTTCATGGCTTTGATGTATTCTCTTCTTTCCCATTGAAAATATGTTTTTTTAGTATTTCGATACTTATGATTTTTGTGGAGAAAGTGCCTATACTCATCAAACACCTGCTTTCCTAAACTTTTTGAATGACAAGATTTCATCTTTGGACCACAAGCAAGACATGCAAATTTTCCCTTTGTTTGAAGACCTACAAGATAATGTATAATTGGATTAAATATGATAATTTTTTGAATTATAATGTTCATGCACAACTTAAACACTATAACATACCACAAAAATGTGTTAGCCCCAAGGCATCGTGTATTGTCCATAGAAGCATCGCATGGAATTGAAATTGTCTTTGTCCTATTGGTCTAGAGACATCATACATAGTGACACCATTCCATAACTCCAGCAACTCATCGATAAGAGGCTCGATATATACATACATGTCTTTAACTTGGTACTTACCTAATCAAATGAACAAAAACATTACATAATTATTATGACCATTTTACTGCAATATTTATAATTAAATTTAGATGACTATATTTAAATGATAAAATACCTGGAACAATCATTGCCAACATTATGTTCTCCCTCTTTATTGACATCCATGGATGAATGTTATTATTAATAACAAAAATAGGCCACACTGAGTAAACAGATCTCATCTCTCTAAATGGATTGACACCGTCCGCTGCCAATGAAAGCCTGAGATTACGAGGTTCTTCTTTAAAGTGTGGCCACTTTTCCTCTATGTCCATAAATGTTGAACCATCTGCAAGCATTCATATAATTTCATCTTGACTTCTATTGCATGCATGGTAATCCATAAATTGTGCCAAGCTAGTGCACTTGAATAATCATTGCATACGTGGAATAATGGGAATATAGCAAAGAACCATGCGAGGAACCCTTTTTGTTATTTGATCTGTTTGATATCTACTGATATGACATTCAGGGCATTTAGTTCAAAATTCATGTTGTTTGTGATATATAATATGATCATTGGGACAAGCATCTATTGCTTGATACTCCATTCCAATATCTTTCATAACGACAGATAATTCTCGGTATGAGCGAGGTAGAATATTTGATGGTGGTAATAAAAACTCACCTATCAATCTACAACAAAAAAATATAATTTGTTATAATAAAGAATATTAATGGTACAACATGATTCATAGTTTATTATGACATATACGACATACCTTAACATATGTGACATTGTTATGTTGGATAAACCATTCATAACCTTCAAGTTCACCAACAACAATACAGCGGAGAGAAGAGTTGTCTGCGAGCCTTCGTAAAGGGCCTCAGATGCCTTCTCAAGTAGAGGGACATCATGAAAAACATCAAGGTCATCTTCATCATCATAATCAGTTGCGCGAGTACTAAATGAGTCATGGATCAATGTATTTGTACCATCATCTTCAATTGTGTTTTCTGGCTCATGATTGTCATCTTCCATGGGATCATTATCTTCATGAGCTTTGATATTCACACCTCCACATTCGTCCACTTCGAAAACCATATTCTTAGGGTTGTGTTGATCCATACCATATGCTCTGGGGTGCTTGACCTATATAAAATTGATAAACATAAATAAACCATGATCATGATCTCATCATCACGTGATTTATTATGTATATACATTGTCAAAATGATATAATGAAAAAATTACCAATGGATGATAATCATGTCCACCTTCAATGTGACCATGCAGCCTACAATTTTTCTTCGATGTTTTGATTAGAAGTCTTCTAGTCTTTAACCCCTTACAAATTTTGTATGGACAATAACAAATTCCATCACCTTTTCTTTTCAAGTTAGACCACAATCTAGCAATTGTCTCCTTATTTTGTTGTTCGTTGATATTGTCCGACATGGTCTTTCTTCACAGGCAAGAAAATAGAAATTATCATCATTGAACAAAGCATATTATTTAATTTAGATTTATAGTATTCTTATGGTACATCACACAACATGGAAAGCAATAAATACTCAATAAATAATAGGATTCATTGATCTAGTATTATCACAATCTGCACTTGGCCTTCAATATTTTCTCCTCCTAACACTGTTTATCCATTACTTGTCAAGTACAAAACTCTAAAACCCGTGGCTATTAAAATACATAAGATAATATTGTACCATCTTGTAATCATCTGTTATAAAACCAAAGCACTTGGGAGTGATTCTTTTGTTTGTCACAATCCAGGAAAACGGTGTCTACTAGAGCCTTGAATAACTGACTAGAAAGATTTTTAATTACTTTTCTTTTTCCTTCTGATTTTTTCACTGTCACTTCCATCCTCCGAGTTAGATGCCCTATCCCTTTTCTTTCTTCTTGTTTTTTCATACTCATTCTCATGCTTTGAATTATTTTTCTTTCTTGGTGACTCCTTACTGCTCTCGCTGTCAGTTTCACTCTCAGAATCTGAGTCTGATGTATTAGAATCTAATGAACCTGATGAACTAGAAGAATTGTCATTAGAGGTAGATTCATATAACTCAGGAATAGACTTTTGTTTCTACATTACAAGCCTTGGCATATTCTTCAAATACTCATGTAAACTCTCAGTGATACCACCAAGACCAACAGAAGTAAAGAAATTGATAGAAAACCGTGAATTTTTGGGATTGTCCTTTGGAGAAATTGAATCAAAAGACTCTTGCATTGTTGGATCCTTCAACCTTTCATTAAGCAACAATATACTAAGTTTCTCTATCAGCTCCTACAAGAGAATCTTTATAAAAATATAGGAAGAGGAAGTAGTATCTTCCTCGGTCAGATGTATATAAGCAAGACAATGCCATGGAAGAGCATCTGTGCCAAGTAAGTGGGCCAAAAACTTTGCAACATTGCGCAGTTTATTTGTTTCCAATCTGTGTATCATAGAATACTATTGTACAAAACACTTATCAAAAAATTCCTCATAAATTTTATTGATCATACAGAATCTTTGCCCAAGAAGACCATAATAACAAAGGTATGTTCTCTCTTGACTAGGTTCAAGCTTGATCTTTACTAGCTTATGACCAACTTCCTCAAAATCAACACTTGACATGATTGTCAAATAAATTGTATGTCTTAAATTGACCAAGTTTGTCTCTATCTCATCCTGTATTCTCAGTGCTTCCTCACCTTCCTCTTCATCATCATCATCATCATCATCATCATCATCTGAATCATCACCTAAATCATTCTCCCCTTCTGCTTCATTTGAAGAAGCATCTCCAAGGATATCTTTCTTCAGTTTTTCATAGGTTGCCTCATGCTCTAAGAAATCAGGATCTAGCTTGAAAACATCCAAACCAGCTTCTTGATCAAGTTCATCTTCTAGGAAAACTTCATGTGTTAACTGATTTGGACACAGAGCTGGATGACCCTCAAACATAGCTTTGTGAATTGCAAAAAGGCCTTCAATTAAAAACTGTACTCGTTTGTCAATTTCCCCCTCATGGAGAATACCTCTAAATCTTTCCAAAATCCCATAGAGACCTTTGGGTGAAAGGTCTTGCAACAAAGAACCACATTCTTCCACGAACCCAACAACAACCTCTACACTGTCATCTGTGGGGTTCTCTAGTAAAAGAGTGAGAAGTTCCAAGGCAATGATCTCATGTGCAACTTGTTGATTCACTAAATGAGCTATGAATTTGGCTGCTCCTATCAACATGTGCTTGTCATTGCGTTTCTATGCCCTCTTAAGCTGCAAAACAATTCTTCGCAAAAGCAGATTGCCAACTTTAGGAAATTTTGTATTTACCACAACAACCAATGCAGCAAAAACATTTGTAAATCTAGGGGATGCCATTTGGGATTTCATACAAGACCTACAAAATAGACCCCTCCCACAGATGAGATTCTCTGCAAACAACTCTGGAATGATGTTCTTGATGTTAGATGCATTTACCTTGTTTACTAACCCATTGATACTCTTCCGAAGGGCATCCCATGTCATGTGCTGGTATTCCACACTGCTCTTGTCTTCCACATATTTCATCATTTGAGCCATCTTAAATGGGGGAATGTAAACACCCCCACTTCTTTCAACACCCTTCTCAGCTCCTCTTACAACACCTTCGCCATTCCCATTCTGAGATGGAGCAAACACAACACCAGAAGTTTTCACTTCCACTGCCTCTCTATCCCTCTTGTTTCTAGAAGCCCCTTTACCACTTAATTCATGCTTATTTCTATACATAAACCCATCAGGAAGCATGAGTTTTTGCATATAAGCTCGCCCAAATATTTTATAGTTATTTTTCATCAAGATTCCCTCAGGAGCTAGCAGATCCTGCTTCCATACTTTAATTCTATTTTCTCAAAGGACAATCCTAAAAATCCATGCATTGCAAACAACTTTTTACACCTTTGTTGGTTGTGGTGGAATCACAGAGAGTTTACATCAATAAATGAAGAACATGCCAATGCTTTTAATGCAGCAGTAGAAGTCCATCTCTTATTCAATATCTCTAGTGAAACCCCCATGATCTTTTGTTGGAGTAGAATTTGTTATATTCTAGAAAGGGTCTTGTCCTTTGTTGATGGGATATTCATCTACCTCAAGAAATAACTATTCTTTCCTCCCATAAGAAGTGGAACTAAATGAAGATCTAGCACCATGAAATGAATCCTCAAAAGGATTACTATAGTTAGTTTTGGTAGATAATGATCTGGGTAAAATACTAATGTGTCTTTAGGAAACATTGTGTACTAGCTTAGCATACTCTAACAACTTTGGTGTGACATGCTACATCCAATTAATTCTCCATCAGTATCTCTATTGTGTTTATGGACTGGGATTCAATGTACTCTTTTTATACATAGATTTTACTTTCAACTGAGGAGGTTTGTATGTACTTACTTGTCTTTCGATTGTATCCCTATTTTAAGAATTTCTTCTATCAACAAATCATTTGTTGTAAGTTGTACAAGTGGAAGCTTGAACATGCCTTCCATGCTAGCCTTGTTGATACGTTCAACACCATCTTGTGCAACAAATCTTTAGAACTCCACTATTTCATTGAAGAGTGAGTAGTAGGAACAATCTAGGACACTTACAGAGGTTTTGCAAGAGAGATAAATAGACCTAAATATTATGGCTTAATAATGATCAATAGGTAAACAGATAAGAAACTCTCAATATCAAAATGACTTTCTCAAATGTCTTTACTAGAAATGGATAGATCTGCTAATAATGGCTTTATGACTATATGTCAACTTTAGACTCAATCTAAGAAGAGCTAGAGCTAATATGTGATATCTAGATTTATGATCTCTATAATATAACAATCCCATAATTATGTTTCCATGCATCTATACCACAACACAAACATCATGCTAGTGTTCAGCCATAGCAATTGATATCCTAATTATAGAATGTGAAATATGCACATAACTATGAATAAAGATTAAGAAAAACAAAAAAAGATGCTTATTGCAAACATAAATAACTAATGGACAAGAATTGAATTCATTGTAGATAGTTTTGAATATCAAATTCACTTATTTGTGTGCATTTAGTAACTCATGTACTTGTGGCCAACCATTTATCTCTTTCATAAATTAAACACTTATTAATAACATTAAATGGTTGAGTAATTATGTTTTAGTTGAAATTGAAAATAAAATATTTTATTTCAGGACAACTCACACTATTCCCTATCATATTTTAGACTCTCGGTTTTGTTAGTAGTGGTTTGATGTCTTTGGGGTTGATCATTGCATTTCTTTAGTTATGCTTTCCAATGTACTCCCAACCTATGCCAAAATGGGAGCGTTGGAATAGAGTATGGACATCCATCAAAGCATAAAAGATAGAGGAATTTTGTCAGATGTAGCTGCAACTACTCTGTTAGCATGTATGCAAAATGTGGAAGCATAGACAAGGCACGGAAACTATTTGACAGATTGCCTCAAAGAAATGTGGTTTCCTAGACTGCAATGATTGCTGAATATGCACAAAATGGATTTGTTGAGAGGGCTTTAGAAACTTTCAAGCAAATGCAATCGGCAGGTGTAAAGCCAAATTCCACGACCATTGCTACTATCCTCCCTGCCTGTGCCAAAATGGGAGATTTGGAATAGGGTATGGACATTCATCGAAGCATAAAGGATAGAGGAATTTTGTTATATGTTGTAGTTTCAACTGCCTTGGTAGACATGTATGCAAAATCTGGAAGCATAGACAAGGCACGTGAACTGTTTGATAGAATGCTTGAAAGAAATGTTGTCTCCTGGACTGCAACGATTGCTGGATATGCACAAAATGGATTTGTCAAAAAGGCTTTAGACACTTTCAAGCAAATGAAATTGGAAGGCATAAAGCCAAATTCCACAACCTTTTCCAGCATCCTCCCTGCCTATGCAAAAATGGGAGCTTTGGAATAGGGTATGGACATCCATCAAAGCATAACAGATAGAGGAATTTTGTTAGGTGTTGTACTTGCAAATGCCCTGCTTGACATGAATGCAAAATGTGGAAACATGGACAAGGCTTGTGAATTGTTTGATACGATGCCACAAAGAGATGTGATCTTATGTGAACAATCAACATGCACGTATACAGGAGGAAGGGATTGCTGCTACAAAATTGAACGATCACTCCTCAATCACAGTTCTATGGTTTTACGAGATTAAACTAGGGCAATTAACCACCACATGTATATTTTTTGCAACATGAAATTAAAAACTAGGGCAATTTGAATCTACCTCCTACGCGGGATTGCAAGCAATGCCACAAATGCCTTCGACGTGGGTTTGATGTTCTTGGGGGTTGAAGTCACCACGAATGCCTACATGGGATTGCAACGCACAAATGAATTCCCCTCTTCTTTTTTTTAAGTAATGGTCGTTGTCAAAATTATGACGAACTCGAGCACTTTTTTGAAAAAAAGAAAATTCTCATTGCTAATGCCTTCTTTGTTGAAACCAAATGGGAAATTGCCATCGGAATTACAATGAATGCGGGAATTTTTTTCAAAAAAAAAGCAAATTTGGCCACAATATACCTTCTCCGTCGGAAACCTCAGTCGGAAATCTAGTCCAAATGTATTAGTGATCCATGTCTTATACAAGAGGTGTCATACCTGAAACCAGACTTGATCTTAATCTGATCAATCTTAATCTCAATCCAATAAATCTAATCAATCTTATCAAACTCATGCATTTCATCACTATCCACTCTTCTATCTTTCAAATAGAATTCTTCTTCTTTTGAGAGATCATTCATGCCTTTTGTGCACGAACGATCTCCCGAGGGGGCATTATCATATCAAATCTCGACATCAATTTCATATCAGTTTCACATCAAATCAATTCTTCATATCTGGGGCATCATATCGACTTTTCATATCAAATCAATTTTTCATATCCACAACATCATATCGATCAAATTTTGACATCATATCCAACAAATTTTCTTTGAATCAACATGTGGTCACACGTTAACTCAAAGAGGTACAAAATGTAGACACCTAAAAGTTGCACAATGAATTAAGTGAATTTTATTCATTTAATTATTCTTAATTCTTCCAATTAATTAAATTAAGATTTAATTAATATACCCTTCTTCTATCTAAGCCATTTAATTAAATACCCCCCTCTAGCCATTTTAATTAAATTCACATTTAATTAAAAATATCAATTTATCCCCTTTCCCATTTTAATTAATTCTACATTTAATTAAAATCTCATTTGCATCTAAATAAATCTAAATTTATTCAAAAATCCCCCCACTTGCAAAATCCTACAAATGCAAGTTGCAACCACAATTGAAATAAATTAATTTTATTTTAATTAAATTCTATTTTCCCCACCCACTTGCAAAATCCTACATCTCCCACTTTCCTCTCTAAACCCCCTTCTAGATTCTTCTAATCACTTCTAAATTAGCCTAACCCATCTCCTAAATGTTGTCACATCCCTAAGCAAAGGGAAGTCACTTCTGAAACCCTCAAAGTCTTTGAAAACCATTAAAGGCTTTATGTCTTCATCAAGTTAACCTTGAAAGTCTTCCAAACCATTAATGGTTAACTCAACCTTCTTACATGGTTAGAGACTTTTTTCCTAACTCAACCTTCATCTAACCCAAGGGTTTCATCAAGCATTCATTGCTTTGACCATGGTTATCCCTTTAACCCTTGCACAATAGTTTGTCCTTTGGGTAAAATCATTATCCAATGGATAACCTTAACCTAACCTTAGCCCTTACCCCCTAGGGTAACCATGAGGCCTTTTCAAGCATTTAATGCTTCTTACATCTCCTCTCAAGCAGTCTTATGTTGACAATTGTCACCATTTCATTGGTGAGAATTATGAACATGGATTGATTAACTTTCAATCTTGGCCCTTGTTAAGATTATCCAATCTTGACCATCCATTGCCCTATTTTCCCTATAAGTAGAGCCCACTCCTTCTTCAAAACAATCAAGTCTTTGTGCATCAAACTTATAGTCTCATAACATTAAGCATATTATCTCTCTTTGATAGAATAGCATGTTAGATCATTTATAATCTTAGATATATCATGTTAATATCATAACATGTTAGCTTCATCTTAGTATCATTTTCATACTAGTTCAAGCTTCATATCAATATCTTGCATCCTATCATCGTCTAGTTTCATATCTAAATAATCACTAGGATCTTGGTTGCATTACATTTAGATCTTAGAATCATTTAAATCTCATTCTTTAGGTTGTCATTTTAAAGAATCAAGTGCTCTTCCAAGCTGAGAGCCACCTTGAATCTTGAAGATCCTTGGAGATAAAGGAATATGGAATGATTTTAAGAGTTTAGATCTATTAGCTTGTTTTGTTTGGATTTCTAACCTCTAATGCAATGTTTCATGTGTGTGTTTGAATTTTTTTCTCCTCCTATTGGTTGACACCACATTTCCAGCATACAAGACCAGATAGAGAAGAATGAGACTTGGTCTTTAGTTCCCCGGCCTAAAAATAAGAATGTTATTGGAACTAAATGGTTTTTTACGAATAAACTAAATGAGGATGGTCAAGTTGTAAGAAACAATGCTAGATTGGTTTGTAAAGGATATTCTCAAATGGAAGGAATTGATTATGGTGAGATATCTGCACCTGTAGCTAGAATTGAAGTTGTTAGACTATTTCTTGCCTATGCAGCTTATAAGAACTATAAGGTTTATGAAATGAATGTTAAATGTGCATTTTTTAATGGTGAACTTGAGGAAGAAGTATACATTAAGAAACCTGATGGATTTTCATGACAAATGATAAATATATGGTATGCAGATTGAAGAAAGCTTTATATGGATTGAAACAAGCTCCTAGAGCTTGGTATGCAAGGTTGGATAAATATCTTTTGAAGCTTGGTTTTACTAAAGGCGGTGTTGATAGTAATTTATATTATAAGATCACTAATGATGATATTCTGATTATTGAAGTATTTGTTGATGATATCATTTTTGGAGGAGAAGATAAATTATGCATGGAATTTGCTAACAATGTGAAGAATGAATTTGAAGTGTCCATGATTGGTGAAATGAGATTTTTCTTAGGTTTGCAGATTACTCAAATTGACAATAACATTTATCTGTCAAACTAAGTATTTGAAGGAATTGTTGAAGAAGTTTGGTATGGATAATTACAAACTGGTAAGTACTCCTATGGTGACAAGTGAGAAATTATCTATCAAGGATACTTCTACATTGGTAAATATGACAATGTATACGTCTATGATTGGTGGTCTAATATATTTGACACAGACTAGATCGGATATTATGAATGCAGTAAGTATTGTTTCTAGATATCAAAGTAATCCTAAAGAAAATCATGAATATGCAGTAAAAAGGATATTCCAATATTTGCAAGGAACAACAAAATATGGGTTATGGTATTCTAAAAATAATGATTTCACTTTATGTGCATATACTAATTCAGATTGGGCAGGAGATATTGATGACAGGAAGAGCACTTCTGGTGGAACTTTCTTTCTTGGAAAGAAACTGGTTTCATGGATCAACAAAAAATAATCATGCATTACTTTATCTATTGCAGAAGTTGAGTATATTGTAGCAACAACTAATTGCACTAAAGTCTTGTGGATGAAGCAAATATTGAAGGATATCAAGGTAAATTATAGTGAACCAGTAGTTATCTAATGTGATAACTCTGCAGCTATTGACATGTCTAAAAATCTGGTATTTCACTCTAAGAATAAGCATATATCAATAAAGTATAACTTTCTGAAGGACAAGGTAAAAGCAAAGGAAATCAAATCGGTTTATGTGAACACTAAAGAACAGATTGTAGATATATTCACTAAACCGTTGTCTAAGGAGTCATTTGAGTATTTGAGAGATAGATTAGGGGTTTCTGTCCCTCTGATAGAGATTTGATTGATGCACTTTATCATCAGTCTGACATGCATTATCAAAGATATTATTCATTCTGACACTGATGAGTGGTGCTACTACTCAGGTGGACTAATCAGATTTGTGTTAGCCCCAATATGGAAAGCTAATGTACTTAGAGGGGAGGGGTGAATCAGTACTTCAAATCCTTTTCTCAACAATATCTTTACTGTTATGCATAAACCAAAAACTATTGTTACATAACATAAAGCTAAAACAAATGAGTAACAATCATACATGATTCACTCCATAACACATATATTTTGGTTACACAAAAACTCTTGGTTAGAGAGAAAAATTGCGGTGGGGATGGCACCCACAACTTCACTACTGCAATAATAAAGAGTGCTCGGTTAGAGTTACATATTTAGCTATTTCTGATAGCTTACCCTATTAGGAGTAACAAGATCTGTTAGATCTACCTTGCTAAAGGATTTTACAACACTATATATATGTTGCACCTGGTTAGAGGATTTACAATTTATAGACTTGATTAGAGTCTTTTACCCTGTTAAAGGTTTCTCTTACAACTTCAAAATATTACAATAAGACTTTACAAATATCGGCAACTTTACATCTGAAATGTTGTAGCAGATTCTATGTACTCAAAATAAGATTACCTTGCCTATAGCATACCTCGGTAACTCATAAAGTAACTCGGTAAACCCTTCTATTTACTCTGTTCTTCAACTATTCTCTGATAACCTTCTCGGTGACCTTTGTGTCTCTGTAATAGTCATAATACTCTGTGATTTCTCATGTATCACATAAGTCTTGCTTCATACACATATGCACACACATTTCTCACATTCACATATATTTCTAACCCTAAATTCATGTTGTATAAATAGACTTCTTATGTCGATGATCTAATTCATTGCTTCGATCTTATAAACATGATTTCTCGAATAAATAACCATGCAAAATATTTCATTGGTTAGATGACCTCAAAATTATATAAAATTTGTATGTGCAATTTCCAATGTGATAATGGTTCTCTGTGCCTCGATCTTGTAACACGTTTTCATATGTGTGTCCAAGTTCAATGAATCTGGTAACACATTTCACTCGGTGTATCATCTTTACTGCTCAGTAGATAGCTCGGCATATACTGGGCTTTGTGACTGTTTTCCTTCTGTAACCGACTAGGCTATTCATACTGACTAAATATTTTAGTAGTGGTAACTGACTAGAGTATATAGAATGACTTTGTATATAAAACTAATGGTAATTTGATAAGTAGTAACAATCTCCCCTTTTGACTTTAGTTGAGATGTTTGACAAAACTACTTTCAAAGTCATTACTCAAAAATTTGTATACTTTACAAAATTTGACTAAACATGCAGTATATACATTAGTCATTGAAATAGTATAATCAAATATACTCCCCTTATCAATATACTATACAAAAACTCTGTAATCATTGTTCTTTCCTCTGTTCATTGCTCGGTTCACTGCTCTTGGATACTCTGCATATTCTACTCATTCTCTGCTCGGTATACTCCCCCTGTATACTACACTCCGGTTGTTTGATACTTTCAATACTATACACTCCCCCTATGTACTTTGATGCTATATATACTCTTGATGATATACTCTGATATACTCCCCCTTTTTGACAAACATCAAAATTTAGTTACCATTGGGAGGTGGCAACTGATCAAAAATGGATTTGTACTTTGTCTTGGCTTCGGTGAGAGCGACAGAGAGTGCATCCTTTACACTGTCCATTAAAGAATTATATGCATTAATATCAGCCAATAATGAAATTAAGCCATCTAAAGTGCTTCCCTCTTGTGTAGTAGAGAGATAAGTGGCTCGGGTTAGCTTTTCTTGAATGAATGAAAGATGAGGAAGGAATAATGTTTGAAGTGTCATTATGTCCATCCTGATCTTGTGTTCTTCATTCCTCAGTTCCAATTGTTGAACCATGAGCTGTTGTAGCTTAGTATAACTGAATTGGGCTCGGGGGTCAACTTATTTGAGAGATCGGTGATCTCTTTCTCAATTGTTTTTGTTGTATTCTTAATGTCCTTAAGAAATAAAGAAAATGTGTAGAGTTTCTAAAATAATGAAAGAATGTGCTTGAGTTGAGGGGACAACTCAGCAATAAATTTGACAAGTTTTACCTTGCCAACAGCAATGGATTTATGTACTTCCTCTATCATTTTAGCAGTTAGCTCCTTGTCTTTTAGTTTGCTCAAGTATTCAGATGCATCTACTCCAGATGTCTCAATTTGATTTAGGAGTTCATCCAATTGAATATGGATGGCTGCATCGATTGATACTGTAGCTGAAGGTAGCATATCTGATAGTAAGATCTTTACCTTCTGAAGTACTTTATTCTTCTTTTGTATGGCCAGTTGCTTCTCCTGTTCAGCCTTTGCTTTGCACAGTTCACCGAATTTAGTGAGTGCTTGCCCTTTCAATTTGGAGATGTCTACATTGGGCAACACTATCGGTTTTGATAAATCAATTTTGAAACTATGCTTTTTCAACTTCTTTTCTTTACCTTTCACCGGGTGAACCACTACAATAGCTTGAGAGGCTTGAGAACCCTCAGTAGGTTGCTTGGTAGAGACAACACTTTTGTCGATTTCTTTAGCCTCGGTAGTGTCCTTCAGTGTCTCAGTGCTTGGTGTCTCAGCTGTAACATTTTTAGTGCTAGAAGGTGCTTGAGAGGTTTGTTCTTGTGAAGTACCTTCTGCTATCGACTTTTGACCTTCGGTGCCTTCACCTATAGCCTGAGGAGCTTCGGTTGTAGCAGGTTGATTGATTGGTAGGTAAGGCTAAACTTGTTCCAAAACAGATTCACTGGAGACAAGTTTTGCATAAACATTGCCTTCTATCATTTCTTGTTCAAGTGCCTCTGCATCCATGATATCTTCATCTATTTGAATGGTGTCAGTAGGGTCTTGCTCGGTGACACCAAGCTCTTGGTCGGTGACATTGACTATTTCCACTGTAGATTATTCACCAGCATGATTTCTTCGAAAGATGGTCTTCCATTGCTCTTTTGTTTCCTTCTCCACTTCTATATACAGGTCATTCATCAGTTTCAAGGCCTTTTGTTTTACTGTAAATTGAGTTTGGCTATTTGTCAGATGTTCTTTTATTTCATCAACCGACATATCAGGAAAGAGATGCACCAGACTTCTTTCTCTAATTTGTTTCTCTGAGTCTAGGGCATATTGCCATCTAGTTTCAATATGTGCATATAATTCCTTAGGAATAGAATTACATACTTCTAATGGGACCACTCAGAATTTGAGAAGTGTGCAAATGACAGCTTCTTCAATTTGCCTCTTTTCATCCGCAGATCTGGATTCATATTTGACAAATCTGAATCCACCAAATCCACCATATTCCTTTAGATTATTACAAAAAATTTCTACACTATGTACATCTACCTTCTTGCTTTTCACAATCTAAAATTTATTTGCATCTTCAGATTCGGTATCACTCGACTCTTTTGGCAAAATGAGTCTTCGAGTAGATTTCTTGTAAGTTCTAGTTACCTTAGGAACGACAATAGTCTTTTTTTTCTTACTCGGTGATGTAGCAGATGCCCTTGTGTTAGGTCTCTTTGTTGGAGGGGTCGGTAGGGCCATTGAAGTGTCCTGTTTCTTTCTCTTCAACACTTTTCCCTTAGGCAATTCGGTGCTAAGTGCTATGGCTGCTTCTTGGGCTTTTGTCTCCTCTTCGGTGATGGCTAGAACTCCTTTGATGGGTGTGGAGGAAGACTCTTCTCCAAATTTCTCAGTTAATGCCTTAATCATCATTGTAGCTTTTCTTGTAGCCTTAGGTACTACAATGCTCATTTTTACTTTTTCCTTCACCTCTTCATAGGTTCCATACCTCAACTCAGTAGTGTGGCTTGGCAATGATAGATAGGCATCAATTTACTTTTGTGTGATATCAAAATCAATCTCGTAACCCATAGGTGACAAAGATTGAGTCCTCGGTTCCGCAGCATTCACATAACAGTAATCGGTGTCGACCTCAAAACATATTTCATCTTTGTATTTTTCTACCAACTGTAGTGGAATCCGATCCCTGTTATGCATTTTCTCTTGGAACTTGCTGAAGTAATCATCCATTATATCATTAAAGTTATCACCTAGCTTCTTGATGAAGTCATTGATCTGATGGGTGATTGATTGGTGTAGTTCCCAAACAACTTTACTGACTATTGGAAAAAACTTCTCAAAGTAGAAAAACATACATACAAGTAGTGATCCAAATTTTAGAGTATTTGTCATGTTGTTCGTCTTCAGCTTCCTGATTATGTTCAGATTTTCAAACAAGTTCTTCAGCGATACTTCACACAAGTCAATTTTCATGCCTTTCTTGACAATTTTGTATGCTAAGTCCACTGCTGCACAGGGTACACTGTTTTCCTTGCCGATTGGAAGAAATAGTAACCAATTACTCTAATGGCAAATTTGAGTTGAGGATCAGTGACATTGTTCAACTTTAGACCTCTGTAATCCGATTCAACTCCAGTTAAATTGATCAATTCCTTCTGTGATATCATTTTTTGTGCTCGGGCATGATCATAGATAGGATAACCAGTGATCAGATGAATGATTTCTTTAGTGATTTTAAATGGTTACTCTTGTAGCCACATGAAATCATCATGCACTCGGCTTAGTACAAACTTGACCCACTGGGGTTTGAACACACGGGGATAGGTTAGGGCTTCAGTCAATCCCTTAATTTTGATATGCTCATACTTGCTATCCATTTTACCATCTGTGCACAATTCATCATATGCATCTTTGATCTCAACATGACCGAGTTCTTCAACATGGCATTTTGTGAAGAATCTCACATCCTCGACTAACAAGACTCGATCCGGGATGAGTGAAAAAGTAGTTTTGTCATCTGGTTTAGATGCAATTTTGGGAGTCAAAGAGTATTTTAGTGAGGGCTTTTCTACATTTGTGACAACAATGGGGTCTTAGATCTTAGATGCCATTTTGATTTCAGATAAAAATTGACACAGGAACCTTAGGGTTTGAGAACTTAACAAACGACAGACGCTTCACACTCAGCAGATAATAACAACTTAATGAGTCCAGTAAACTAGCTAAGCAATGCGATGAGATTCGATGTAAATACCTTAGATTTTGCTTTGAAGATGGTTTGATCACCTTGATTCACTCTGCTTTGCTTCTCAAAAACTTAGTGAATGAAAATGACCGCGAAAAACCTTTTAAGTACTCAAAAATACCTTATCGAGCTCTGTGCAAGTTAGGTCAAAGACATTAAATGCACTCGGTTAACTTAACTTTCTTTCCCTTTTTTTTGCACTTTAACCGAGTAACCAGATTTCCTTCATATACCAACTTGACAGGCTTCCTAAATTCACCAACTTAACAATTTTCTTGTAAAGTGCTCCAAAAGACTTTGATAGAATTTCAAACTTACTACTACATCTTACTATGCAAATTTTGAATTCAGTACATACTGAAATAGGAACTATTTAAGATTTAACCTTGTGAGAATGCAATCCTTTCATACCTTTACTGATTAATTTGGAGTGGCAGCACCTAACTCGGTAGGTAAGGTGCTTTCTTTATTTGACACAATTTCCTTCTTTCTCCAAATCATCTTTAATTTCTCTTTTATTTCCTCAGTGTCTTCTCTAGGTTGATCTCTGCAATCTCTAGCCAAGTGTCCAACTTTGTGACAATGAAAACATGCCATACCAGGATTTCTCCATGATCTTTAGTTATTCATTCCAAACCTTATAAAGCAGTTGGCACTTATATGTCCATATCTTCCACAACATTCACACCATATCCTTGTATTGTAATCCCATGGTACTATAGAATATTGTCGATAAGGATCTGTGTGAGTTCGGTAACCTCTAGTATTTGCTCGGTGTGTAGACCACATGTGGTTCTTTTGCTTAAACCAACACTTCTCAATACTATGTCCATATCTATTGCAGTTTTTACAAAACCCTTTGAATTTTTCCTTCTGATAATTGTTAACAGACTTTGTCCTACATTGATTAGATGTGTGACCATATTTTTTGCAATTGTAACAATAACCATTGGTCTTAGTGGCATTTGGTTGCTTACCTTTTCTGATTTGACACATGTTGGTAGTATGACCTTGATTTCCATAGTAGTAGCAAATAGGCTTCTTCCTTTTGATGTTATTCCTTTTTCCAGCTTGTTTTGATGATTCTCCTCTCTCGGTAGTGCAGATTCCCTTCTCAGTAGAGTCTTTTCCTTTGTAACCGAGTCCTCCTTCTTTGTAGGGTCATCTTGTGTTCAGTTGCTCATCCAACATCTTTGATGCTTCATAACTCTTCTTCAGTGTTTCTTTGGATTTCTTCTTTGTTTCAAGTTCATTGCTCAACCTTGATACTTCAAGTTTCAATGCTTGATTCTCATTATCTTTCAGATTTGCTTCATGATGTGTATAACCTAGTTGATCTGTCAGATTTTGTTGAATACCATTTAGCCTTATGATTTCATCATTCTTATCAGATACTAAGACTTCAAGTTGTTGTTTCTCTCTTTGTAGATCTCTTGCTTTATCCTCGGCTATCCTTAATGCATATAGATTTTTAGTCATCTGTGTATTGAAATGTTCATGTTCTCTTTTCATTGCTTTTAGTTGATCAGCCAATGCTTTGTTCTTTTCTTTCAACATTCCAATCATTTCTTCAATTTCTTCAGATATACTGTTCTCAGATGATGTCTCGATTTGTTCCACTAACTCTTGAGAATCCTGCAAGTCATCAGATAATCTTCTCCTTACTTTCAGAGATTTTTGTATTTGCCTTTGCATGTCTGCAATCACTTGATTTGCATTATCCAGCTCTTCTTGTAGATACACAATCCTCTGAGATTGTTTATGGCCTTCCATTGATAAGATCTTTCTCTTTAGGTAGTTAAACCCTTTTCCAAGATTCAAGCTCTGATACCAATTGTTAGGCCCAATATGGAAAGCTAATGTACTGAGAGGGGAGGGGTGAATCAGTACTTCAAATCCTTTTCTCAACAATATCTTTACTGTTATGCATAAACCAAAAACCATTGTTACATAACATAAAGCTAAAACAAATGAGTAACAATCATACATGATTCACTCCATAACACATATATTTTGGTTATGCAGAAACTCTTGGTTAGAGAGAAAAACTGTGGTGGGGATGGCACCCACAACTTCACTACTGCAATAATAAAGAGTGCTCGATTAGAGCTACATATTTAGCTATTTCTAATAGCTTACCCTATTAGGAGTAACAAGATCTGGTAGATCTACCTTGCTAAAGGATTTTACAACACTATATATATGATGCACCTAGTTAGAGGATTTACAATTTATAGACTTGATTAGAGTCTTTTACCCTATTAAAGGTTTCTCTTACAACTTCAAAATTTTACAATAAGACTTTACAAATATCTGCAACTTTACATCTGAAATGTTGTAGCAGATTCTATGTGCTCAAAATAAGATTACCTTGCCTATAGCATACCTCGGTAACTCATAAAGTAACTCGGTAAACCCTTCTATTTACTCTGTTCCTCGACTTTTCTCTGGTAACCTTCTCGGTGACCTATATGTCTTTGTAATAGTCATAATACTCTGTGATTTCTCATGTATCACATAAGTCTTGCTTCATACACATATGCACACACATTTCTCACATTCACATATATTTCTAACCCTAAATTCATGCTGTATAAATAGACTTCTTATGTCAGTGATCTGATTCATTGCTTCGATCTTACAAACATGATTTCTCAAATAAATAACCATGCAAAATATTTCATTGGTTAGATGACCTCAAAATTATATAAAATCTGTATGTGCAATTTCCAATGTGATAACGGTTTTGTGTGCCTCAATCTTGTAACACGTTTTCATATGTGTGTCCAGGTTCAATGAATCTGGTAACACATTTCACTCGGTGTATATCAACTCGATGTATTATCTTTACTACTCGATAGACATGAAATAACACTCGGTAGACAGCTCGGTGTATACTGGGCTTTGTGACTGTTTTCCTTCTGTAACCGACTAGGTTGTTCATACCGACTAAATATTTAGATAGTGGTAACCGACTAGAGTATATAGAATGACTTTATATATAAAACTAATGGCAATTTGATAAGTAGTAACAATTTGAGATTCAGAGGTCTACATTATTGCTTTGATATTTTTGTCAGATTTTGGGCATTGATGTCAAAGTGGGAGAATAGTGATGTGAAAATAAATCCAGAACTTTACAAAGATATCATTCACAGGGGGAGAGTTACTGATATTCAGGAGACTGTTGGTTGTCTTCCACAGGGGGAAACTTGTTTGGAATTTCTTGGTACTTAGATGTTTTTCACATCTAGTGTTTCCATAAATGCCAAAGGGGGAGATTGTTGGCATTATGAATGAATTGATTATGTGTTACATTGATATTTTGTCATTGATGTCAACACTAGCTATTATGGTTGGTTACTAACAGACGGGTTTTGGTTACTGGTAGAAGATATAGTGTTACCGATAGAAGAGACTATCTGTTGGACACTTCCGACATGTTTGGATCAATGGAGTATGTTTGATTTCATGTGTTATATGTTCCTTGAGCATTTTTTGGTCAGTTGGTATTGAATTGGTAATCGAATGCTATCATACACTCTTGTAAACCCTTACCGGTATTGGTTTAAGGTTTAACGGACAGAGATTTTATTGAGGAATCTTGACAAGATGCATAAGTCATGTTGGTGCAGCTTCTAGATGGATTTCAGGATGCTGAAGATGCTCTATGATCATGCTTCAACTGCTTGTATACAATGCCATGGTGTGGTGGACCCAGAATAGGTCTAGTGCCTATCTAGGTTATGGACCGGTATCATGTTAACGTGTACTCTACACTTTACTAGGATGTTTCAAGATATTCTATGGATTGGTTATTGTTGTTTTGGTCTTAAGCCGACATGGACTATCATTGTAATATGGATTTATGTAATTATTTTATTGCAATATCTTTTAGGTGGCTGACCTAATTGTTTTAGGCCTTAGAGTTTGTATAAAATGATGTAAGATCTCATTGTACATCATAGGAGGGAAATGAAAAGATGTTTGTGGTCTTGAAATACAATATCATATGTGAAGGAAATTTGGTCAATCATAGGTGATCGATTTGGGATTAAGGAAGAGGTCAAAGGCCTCTAGTATTGAGCTTAACCAAGACTATAATTAGGCATGGTAGATGCTATCTCTAGCAGTTCATTATTTTGGATTGTTGTCCATTTATCTTGAGATGGTTGTTGTCTCTCTATCGTCAGTGAGACTCTTTTGTAATGAGCAGTACTCTCTAGGCAGTGTGCCTTCCTGCATGTGCAACCCCCTCATTGTATCGCATACTTTCTACAAAAGTACCATCTGACTGTGGGTAGGCTTCCCACTGTGGTTTTTCCCTTTATGGGTTTTCCATGTACAAATCATGGTGTTATGCGGTATGGTTGCTTTGCATTGATTATCTGTTTAATTGTTAAGTTGTATTATTTATCGATATCTGTTTCTGCCTTACCAGTACTTAATTTGGTTATAGGTTTTTAAAGAGGATTAAATGATATAATCTGTTAACAACCTGATTCACCCCCCTCTTAGTTGTTCACCGGTTATCCTAATAGATCAACCTCAAGAAATGCAACTTTGGGAAGAGAGAGTTGGTGTAATTGGGTTTTGTTGTATCAGGTGATGGTATTAGAATAGATCCTAACCCTAGAATGACCAACACCAAAAAGCACAATGAAGGTGAGATCAGTTTATGGTCTAACTAGTTTTTATAGATTTTTTTTTAGAGGTTTTAGTAGTATATGTTCATCACTAACTGAAACAATGAGGGGAGATAAGGAGTTTAGGTGGAAAACAAGGGCAACATAGAGATTTGAGTTGTTGAAGGCAAAAGTGACAGAGCAACCAATGTTTCACTCCTAGATTTTAACAAGGTGTTATAGGTAGATTGTGATGCAAGTGAAAATACTATTGGGGTTGTTTTAAGCTAGTAAGGTAAACCCATTGTCTATTTCAGTGAGAAATTGAATGATGCAAAGAAAAAGTATTATTTTTATAATCAGGAATTTTACGCCATAGTTCAAGCACTTAAGAAATAGAGGCATTATCTTTTGCCCAAAGAGTTTGTTTTATACACTGATCATCAAGCACTACAATATTTAAGTAGTCAAGTTAAATTGAATTAGAGACACATGAAATGGGTAGTTTTTATAGAGCTATAAATTTGTTTCAAATAATAGGACTAGGAAATCTAACAAGGTTGCAGATGCATTAAGCAGGAGGCAGAATTTGTTGGTTTTGATGAGCTCAAGGAATTATACAATGAAGATCTAGATTTCAGTGAAGCATGGAAGGATTATAAAGATCCTATTGCAACAAATTGGACAAGGTGGTTGAATTATTTAGTCCAAGATGGTATGTTATTTAAACGTAACTAGTTATGCATTCCAAAAAGTTCTATGAGATTGAATTTAATCAAGGAAAAGCATAGTGGAGGTCTTGTGGGACAATTTGGTTTTGACAAAACCATAGCACTTGTGGGTCAAAATTATTATTGGCCTCAAATGCAACAAGATGTGAGAAAGTATGTTCAAGAATGTGAGATATGTCAAATGGAAAAAGGAGCTAGCCAAAACATTGGTTTATATCGGCCATTACCTAAACCTAACAGGCCATGGGAAGAAATTAGTATGGATTGTGTTCTTGGTTTTCCAAAGAAAACAAAGGGGTTATGATTCTATATTTGCAGTGGTTGATAGATATTCCAAAATGGCTCATTTTATTCCATGTAAAAAGACTAATGATGTTGTTCATGTTGCGGAGTTATTTTTTAGGGAAATTGTGAGGCTTCATGGTCTACCGAAGAGGATAGTTTTTGATGCAGGAGCATCGGTCTAGTTCTTACCAGTTGGGCATTTTTTCAATGGAGTTGCTTGAGAGTGTCAAATTTTTTCATGTTCGAGTGTTTAGCATTGTGGTTTTGGGTTTATGACCTTGTGTTCTTGGTCATTGTTGTGTTCGAGTTTTATAATGTTTGGTCTTGTTTACAGTAAGATATGGATTCTGGTATTGTCTCAATTGATGTGTTCTTACCGGTTAGCCTGGTTGTATGTTGAGCGAAGATGATTTTGGGTTGTGGTTGATCTCTGTGACTTATAGATCATTGGAGGTGTTTCTTTGGGTCCTGGCCGGTATTCTTGGAAGTCAATGCATCATTTTATGATTTGGAGATTATTCTTAATGATTTGATCCGACATGTTACCGTTGCACGTTTCATGAACCAGATGGTCTTTGGGACAACTTGATTGAGTTGTGATTATTTGCAGATGGTATAAATGGAAGCTTGTGAATTATTTGAAGACATCAATGAAGTTAGAAGATTGAAGATAGAGTTTTGAGATTGAGTTAATATGTAGAACCAACAAGATTATGATCTGGTAGGACTGACGCCGGAAGGTTGAGGTCTAGATTAGGATAGAACCGACAGACTGTTACGGGAGGCCAGCTTAATGTGTAGATGATCTGTGGATATTCTAATTGCATTGTAAGCATTATTTATATCCTAGACTACGATCCAACATGTGGCATGTATGATTCTTCAAATTGTAATAAGCTTCATTTACATTGTTTACTAGTTATGTGTCATGTATTGTTACCGGTTGTTCCTTTTTTTTGTTTCCAACACCTTGTGACCGGTTACTGGTATGATTTGCATGGTTGATGTTTGAAGCTACAAGGTTGGGCTATCCTTCATTGGATCTCCTTGCCTTGACTATGTCAAATGGTATCAGAGATGGTTTGTGAACCTGTTGTTGGACAAAGTGTTGTTTGTATACAGGTTGGTTGGAGAGAAGATTGAGGCAACTTGCAGACTTGTTCAGATCGCTAAATTTGAGGCAGAGCAAGGTTTGCAGGTAGACCACCAATTGTAGAGCTTGAGCTTGAAGCAATTAGTGGGTGGAGACTTGAACAGATTATCATGGAGAGGCAACTGGAAGCTGTGGTTAGATCATCGAATCCCCTGAGGCACTTGCAAGTACCTAATGACCTATCGTCGAGATAGAGCAAGTGATGGGAATCACTTTTCAATTAACCTCAAGAGTCTGATGCATGAGCACTGGTCTAGTTCTTATTGGTTGGGCATTTTTTAGTGGAGTTTCTTGAGAGCATGACAATTCTTCATGTTTGAGTGTTTAGCATTATGGTTTTGGGTTTATGCCCTTGTGTTCTTGGTCATTGTTGTGTTTGAGTTTCATAGCACTTGGTCTTGTTTTTATTAAGATGTGGATTTCAGTATTGTCTCGGTTGATGTGTTCTTACCGATTAGCCTGGTTGTATGTTGAGTGAAGATGATTTCAGGTTGCGGTTGATCTCCATGACTTGCAGATCGTTGGAGGTGTTGCTTTGGGTCCTGACCGGTATTCCCAAAAGTTGGTGCATTATTTTATTATTTGGAGATTGTTCTTAGTGATTTGAGCCGACATGTTACGATTGCACGTTTCTTGAACCGGTTGGTCTTTGGGACGACTTGATTGAGTTGTAATTATTTGAAGATGGTATAAATGGAAGCTTGTGAATCATTTGAAGACAACAGTGAAGTTAGAAGATTGAAGATAGAGTTTTGAGATTGAGTTAAGATGTAGAACCGACGAGATTATGATCCGGTAGGACTGAGGCCGAAAGGATGAGGTCCAAATTTGGATAGAACTGGCAGACTGTTACCGGAGGCCAACTTGATGTGTAGATGATCTGTGCATCTTATAATTGCATTATAAGCATTGCTTGTATCTTGGACTGTGATCCAGTAGTGGCATGTATGATTCTTTAAATTGTAATAAGATTCATTCACATTGTTTATCAGTTATGTGTTATGTGTTGTTACCGGTTGTTCTTTCTTCTGTTTCTGGCACCTTGTTACCAGTTATCGGTATGCTTTGCATGGCTGATGTTTTAAGTTGCAAGGTTGGGTTGTCCTTCATTGGATCTCCCTGCCTTGATTGCGTCAATTTTAGACAGAGGTACAAAGTTTGTTGGCTACTTTTGGAGAACATTATGAAGAAGATGAAGACTGATCCGAAGTTTAGTTTAGTATACCATCCACAAATATATGGACAAACTAAACTTGTAAACAAAATCTTGGGAAATTTGTTGAGAAGTCTAGTTGGTGATAGGCCAAAGTGGTGAGATTTGATCCTAGCGCAAGCTGAATTTGCATACAACAACTCCATCAATAAAAGTACAAGAAGGTCACCATTTCATATTGTTTATGGTAGAAATTCGAATGTTTCCAAACTAAAAAAAGTTGGAGAGGAGTGACAAAAATAGTGCGAAAAGCAGAGGACTTTGCTGAACATATGAAGAGCCTACATGATGAGGTAAGAAAGCATATTGATAAAATGAATTTTCAGTATAAGTCTAAAGCTGATTTGAAGATAATGTTATGGTCATTTTGACGAAGGAAATATTTCCAGTGGGTATTATAATAATCTCAAAATGAGAAAATTTGGTTCATGTAAGATTGTAAGTAAACACGATTCAACTAATACATATGAAGTGTAGTTGCCTAAAGGATTCAATATATCTCACATTTTTAATATTTTAAATTTAATAAAGTATTGTGAGGGTGAATTTCAGGGAGACATCACAAAGGCATAGTTGAGCATTCTAGAACCCACTTCAGAAAGGTGTAAAATTGAGATAGTTTTGGATAGCAGAGTGAGGAGCACAAGAAACAAGCAACATTTTGAATATTTGGTAAAATGGGTTGGAATGCCTATGGAGGACTCATCTTGGTTATCACAAGATCAGGTTGAGGACCTTGGTTTTCCCTTTGACAAGTGATTCTTTCTTTCATAGGAGTCTAATTCAGGGGCATCAATGTGGATAAATTCCCAATTTGAAAATTCAAAATTTTCTTCTCCTTGGTGTTAGAGTTTTAAATGGTGATGCTTGGTAGTGAGATCTTGTAAGAGGTTAATTTTAGTGAATATGCAATGGGTTGTAGGTAAGGTAAAAGATTATGGTTATCTTTTATTAGAGGTTTTGGTGGTGCTTCTAGAGGGAGGACAATAGCATTGAAGGAAACAATTTTTGAGTTGGACGAGGGTGGTTGTTTGTGAGAGGAAGGTAGTATTTTTTATGGATGGTTTTTTTTCTCTTTTTCAGAGGGGGTCAGTTCAGGATTCTTTTCTGGAAAAGATAGGAAGAATTTTTCAGATTTTGGAAAGGAGAGGGTGAGAAGTTGGAATCAATATTTTTTCTAAGGGTATAAATAAGGCAATGTTGTTGTAGGTCTAAGAAAGACCATAGATTAGATTAGTGGGTTGTTATGAGAAGCAAAATTAGCAAACATCATGTTATGTAAATATATTTCAGATTGCAATTAAATTTCTCTAGTTTGATGCAGAGTTTGATACTCCGTATGTTTGAAATAAAATTTCATTTTGATGTTGATTATGTGGAAAAATAGTCTCTATTATCTCTTGTGTGTTTCAATATTGAATTTGCAGTGCACAAGTTAATTTTTTGCTACATCAGAACCCTACTTGTAGAGGCTTCAAACCCTTGACAAAGTTGAGAAAGTTAATTAATCAATATAAAAAAAAATATATCCCAACCCTGTTACGTCAGATGACAACCCTCTTATTGCAACAAATCTAGGAACACCATGTTATCCCACAAAGTTCTTGTTATACCATTCCATTTTTGTAATGGGTATTCCTCTTCTTGCAGATTTCTATCAATCTCATTCAAGTTGACTTGGTCAATGTTGTTGTCTTAGCTCAGACTTTGCGAATTCACAATAGATGCACAGAGTGTCAAATTTATGGTTTTAAGCATGCTATTGTTGGGAAAATGGTGTCTCAACCTTGCATTTACATAAGGTTACTATTTATAGTATGTTTTCATTTGAGCATGAAATGGTGTGAAATTATCCCCGAAGCTTCTATTTGGCTAGATAAGCATTCTGGTAAAGTTACGTCGCAAGATCACAACTAGTTTTGAAGATATTAAATTTTTTGTATTGGAGGGGTCTAATGAAAGGTTTAAATTTGATTTTGAGGAATTTAGAGGCCCCTAAATGCCTTGAAAAGTGGGCATAAGAGGCATAGAAGATTACAAGGCAATAGAGAACTTCATGAGCTTTTTGGTACTTCAAATGGTTCATCAATCGAACACACGGTTCACAAGTTATGGCCTCCAGAAGTTTGTACTCCTGTGATAGGAAATATAAATTGTATCAGACACATAAATGAGTTGTAAAAGGATGGGACATGTTTTAATGTGTGTTGTAACATGTCATAGGGAATCTAGAAGGGAGATAAGGTTGGCTGCACCTTATTGGCTGGTTTTAGCCCATGGTTTTGTAATATCGTTTGATGGTTTTCTATATTATATCTCCTATATATGAGGTGTGTGAGATAGAGGTTATGTGTAAGAGTCTTATGACTATTGAGTTACCTTTGAATCTCTGATTAGTGGTACTCTTTCAAAGAGCTTGCTTTGAAAGTATATTGTAATTTGTTTTGATTGTTGAATAATATATTGGGCAGCTTTTGGAGTGTGGGATTTTTCTCTCGAAAGGGTTTTCCCCACGTAAATCATTGTGTTATGGTTTGAATGTTATTATATCTATTTCTATATTTTGTAACTTTTGTAAAGATCTATAAAGGTTTTTGCATTAACCTCCTCTCAAGGTTAGTGTAGGAAGTTGTTCCACTACTTAACTTCCTTACAAGTGGTATCAGATCTTGATCACCTTTGGTTTCAATTGTGGGTTGTTGGGTTTTTTGAACTAATCTAGATTTGATTGGGAGATTGTTCAAAAGACACTTTTTGATCTTGTTGCAGGAATTTTTCAGATGGCAAGTTTGCTAGGGAAAATAGAGGTGGAGAAATTTAATGGAACAAATTTTGAGATGTGAAAGCTGAAGATGAAAGATCTGCTAATAGATAGAGATCTATGGGATGATATTGATGTGAATGTCCAAAGGCCCTTAGATCCTACTGTGGTGGCTCAATATTATGTTATGGACCAAAAAGCCAAGGGTCTAATTAGAGTGTGCCTGGCAGACTCTATTCTGATCAATTCCCATGAAGAAAACATTGCAGAGAAAATGTGGGATAAGCTTGGTGAAATGTATCAAGCGAAATCTTTATTAAATCAGATTTTCTTGAGAAAGAAATTGTATTCCTTGAAGATGGAAGAGGGTGGACAAGTTGTAGACCACTTGGAAGCATTCAATATGTTGGTGGCTCAATTAGTATATGTTGGTGTTAAGATTAACAAAGAGGAGAAATGCCAGATCTTGCTTTGTTCTTTGCTTGATTCATGGGATTCTCTTGTTATGGTTATCGATAGTACTTCTATTGTTTTGAAGTCTAAATATGTAGTGGGTGTCCTACATGGTGAAGAGATGCAAAGGAAGGTATCCCATAGTTAGAAGGAATCCCTAACTATTCATGGAAGACCTAAGGACAAAGGCAAGAAGAATGAGAAGCACGATAAGTCCAAAACAAAAGGGAGATCAAAATCTCCTGGAAAGCCCAAAGTCATTTGTTGGAATTGTGGGAAACTAAGTCACATTCGTAAGGACTGCAAAGAAGAAAAGAAGAAGAAAAAGAAAAATATTGATTCTGATTTTGAGTCCGAGAAGGAAGATGGTGATGCATTCATTGCAGCTTTGGCAACTCATGCAGGTAATGATTCCTAGTTAATTGACTCAGGTGCATCTTTTGATATGGCTGCCAATAGAGATTGGTTTTCTGAATATGAAGAATTTAATGGAGGTAAGGTGTACTTGGGTCATGATCCACATTTAGACATTGTTGATCCAGGTAAAGTTAGAATCAAGTTTTTTGATGGTAGAATAAAAAAGGATTAATGGTGTCCTACATATCCCTAGTTTAAAATGAAATATTTTATGTTTGAGAAAGTTGATAGATGTGGGTGTGGAGGTAGTCTTTTCTGAAGCAAGATGTAAGATGATTAAGGGTGCTATGGTATTTGTTAGAGGTGTTAGGTTTGACACTTTGTATAAGCTAGACACATACACCGTTGAGTGTAATAGCACTTCTATAAAAAGTAAATCTGTGAAAGATTTGAGGGTTTCACCTTCAATAGATGGAAATGGCTTTTAGATACCTAAGGGTTCTCTTTCTTCTGAAGAAAAGTTACCTACAGAGAAGACTATGTTATGGCACCAGAGGCTTGGCCACATTGGAGAAAAGGTTCTAAGGACCTTGAAAAATAAAAAACCTTGTTGAAGGTTTGAATGATTATAATCTTGACTTTGATTTTTGTGAGCACTGCATTTATGGAAAACAAAACTGCATTCAGTTTTACTCGAGTGCTCATAAAACTTGTGGTATTTTGGATCTTATTCATTTTGATGTATTTGGTCCTGTAGATGTTCCTTCGATTGGAAAATCCATATAGTATGTTTCATTTATTGATTATTTTAGTAGAAGGACATGGGTATATTTTTTAAGGAGTAAATCTAAAGTTTTTAGTCGATTTAAAGAATTTAAAGCAATGGTTGAGTTGTAGACTGGAAAGAAAATTAAAAGTTTGAGGACTAATAATGGAGGTGAATTTTTCTCTTATTATTTTGATAGATTTTGTAAAGACTGCAGCATTAACAAATAGAAGACAACTATGTATTCTCCATAGCAGAATGGAGTTACAAAAAGAATGAATAGGACACCGATGGAGAAGGCTAGGAGTATGTTGAGTGGTGTTGGTCTAGAACAAAAATTTTGGGCTAAAGCTATTGCCACTACTTGCTACCTGATTAAAAAGTCTCATACATCAACTCTTGTTGGTAAAATTGTTGGAACTTGACACTCATCCAGAAAGTGTTTATGGCATTATGGGTTGTCATTGATGGAAACTCATCATCTTAGGGTAAATGGTTTCATTGTTTGGTTAACTGGCATGCATTACTCTAACTGGTATTGGTATTCACATTGCTTTACATCGGCAATGACACTGGTACCAATATTCACCTCATCTAAGCTAAGTCTTCACCCGGGTAACTTGTCTTGATCCTGATAACGTGTATATAGAACCCTGTAATGGATAGGACCTAGCTAAGGAAATCTTTTGGTCCTGATTATGTCTTCATGGATTTTGGTGGTAACGTGTATGGTCGAAATGGTCATTGGATTTATTTTTTATTTTCATTATGTTTCGTTAACCAACTTGTTTATATTTCTTGTTAAAGTTGACATGGTTAAGTTAGAAGGGTATTTAAGAAGATCACCTCAGCAACAAATCAGATGTGTTAGATGGAATGTGATCTTTTGGTTGCAAATATTTCAGTGAGTTTTGGTATGCATTTTACTATGCAATTGGAAGTGATTGTGTGCAGTTTCATGTGCACATCATAACTAGTAGCAGAATAGAGTATTAGTAAATTAGAATACAGAGGAGGATATCAGAGAATTCACCAAAACTTATCCAACATGGTCAAATGTTATTTATAAGTGCATTTTCAGTTGTAATCACTTGTAAATGTTTTGTAAGTCAGTGAGGCTTCCTATATTTTGTGTTTGAGAAGTGAGCTCTAGGCGGTTGGCCTTTCTGCATGTGTAGACCCTCTTATTTAATATTTGTATACCTTGATCAAGTATATAGATATTGTGGGTATTAGCCCCACCGTGGTTTTTCCCTTTGCAAGGTTTTCCACGTATAAATCTTGGTGTTATGGTGTTGTCTTTCTTTGTGTTATTTGGTGTATGCATTCTAATTTTATTTATTGTTAACTGGTTATTAAGCAATAAGTTCAAAACTAACTTTACTATGAGAACACTGATTTACCGCCCCCCCCCCCTTCTCAGTGTTCTTGGGTTCCAACAATTGGTATCAGAGCTTGGTTCCTTAGAAGAAGTTTAACCACTTGAGGAAGATCTAAAATTTGGAATCAATGGAAACTGGTCTTCAACAACTTATACTTTCTCTTGTAGATCTTGATAATGAGTAGATGGAGAACAATAAACTGAAAAGTAAGTTGAAGCAAGCTAGAGAACATATCATTCCATTGCAAGGAAAGCTTTTAGTTGTCAAGGCTAAGAGGAAGGAACTTTGTGATCAATTGCAAAATCAAAACAGTGATGAGGAAGATGCTATGAAGGATCATTGTCAGAAGCTTACTCAGAAGAACACTATCTTGAAGAATGAGATGCAATCCCTAACCATAAGAATGTGCAAGGAGATTGAGGATAGAAAGAAAAATGAAGAAAACCTAGCTGAAGCATTGAAGGATAGATCTGATGAAAGCAACAAACTGACTCATGAAAATGATATGTTGAAACTTGAATTGACCCAATCTCGTAATGATGAATAGGAACCTGAAAGACAGATTATAATCATGAGAGACGATTTGGTCACTGCTAATGAGTACAAGGAAAAATTTCTAGCTAGCTTTGTCAAACTTGATGAAATGCTAAAGAATCAGAGACATGCTAATGACAAAAGAGGTCATGGTTATGAAGAAGGAGAAAGCTCTGGTACTGCACAACTAGATGCATCAACTAGACAGAAGCAGAATCATGTCAACCAAAACTAGAAACCATCGGTAAGACAACCTAATACTCACAAATTCAATGGTACATGCTTTATTTGAAATAAATATGGTCATATGGCTAGTTAGTGCAGAAATAGGAATAATCAGAATAATGCATCATTCACCGATCTTGGAAATGTAAGATGTCATTCATGTAGTAGAATTGGACATATGGCTAACCAATGCATATCAAAAGGAAAACAAGGGGTTAATAAGGCAATTCAAAAAAACAATATTGTCTTTTATGCATGTAACAAGATTGGGCATATTGCTAAATATTGCAGAACTAAGAATCCACTGACAACTAATGGAAATACAGATGAGAAGGGCAAGGCAAAAGTGGAAGATTTTAGGAAGCAGCATGAGATGAGATGGGTAAGAAGATGTGATACACCACCGACAAAACAACCGGTAGAGTCATCTGGTCCTACACCGACAACATTTATGATAATGGAAAATTAGGGTTAATGGTGATAAAAATGAAAGGTTAAGTCATTTTCCTCACACGGTGATCGAGTATTCAAGCGAATGAACTTCCAAAGCATTTTAGGGTTCTAGAGTGATTTCAGCGAGCACTTTCTATCAAGTAAGTTGATCTCGTGACAACATTTTTGAGGTATTTTCGTGTTTGGTTATAATGGCTTCATCTTCATCTAGCATTGATACTCCCTTGGTGGTTGAAATTAAGAACCACCCTCGTCCCATTTTCAAGAAGCATTTGTATAAATTCCTTTTGGATGAGCCGTTAGGTGCATTTTCACAAGTTTATCATGGATTTATTCACACAGAGCATATTAGGGCATACATCCATTGCAACATTGAAGAGCCTAGTAGATATGAGTTGTCCTGCATTTTCACTGATAACCTAATCTCTGAAAACCAGCTAAGTATACATCCACTACAACATTGAAGAACTTGGTAGATATGAGTTGTCCTGCATTTTCACCGATAACCTAATCTCTGACAACCAGCTGAAACTAGAATTTGCACACTTGTAGAGGAAGGGATTCATGCAGTTTAGGGATTTCTCAACTTTTGATGAGGCAGAATGGGTACGCTATATTTTGAGCCACATTCATGGAGAATTCATTTGGTTGGACTGGTCGTACAAGATTACTAAGGAAGTTATCAAGAGTGTTACATGTCTTCACAAAATTGGAGGTGTTCTCGATACTAGATGTAAGTTGTCTAACACTGAACTAAACAAACTTACCAGCACAACTTTTGATGGAAGGTCTATGAGGGTATATGATGTCAAGAACATAGATGTTAAGTTTACATCAATGATTATTGGTTATAAGGTATATCAGTCAAATTGATTAAACTCAGTAGTCGACAACAACATTTTGGTAGCATATTAGATGGTAAAGGAGGATGCCCATTGTGATCTTTGTAGTGTAATGTTAAAGGAGCTCATGTCTAACCTACACAAGATCAAGCAAGACAAAAAGAATACCTTCAAGTAGGGCTCCTTCATAATTTGTTTAGTGTTTTACTTTTTGGGCACTATTCTCAAATTTGGAAAGACTCTGTGGGATTTTGATCGCCTGGTAGCAACCCAGATTGCTCAAATTTTGGATAGACAAGGTGATAAGAATAAGAAAGCCAATCTCTAGGTATTTTTCAAAACATTTCAAGAGGAAATGAAAAACAGGTCCCAGATTCCTCAATCCATTGTTGAAAAATATAAGGACTCAATTTTCTTTATGGTAGATAAAGACGAATTAATGATGGAGGTTGTACAACCTAGGACTACATGGATAATGTCTATGGGTTATGAGGTTAAGGAAGGTACACTGGATGCCTATGCACAACATCTCTTGTAGGCACTAGTAGATGAAAAGGAGGAGAAATTTGGTACTGCTAAGGAGAAAGGTCTCAAAGTTCATCAAGAATAGGTAAGCCCATAAATTCAAAGGAAAATGACCCGGTTAGCAACAGAAATATTAATAAGTGAAGGTGCTGACAGATCTATAGTTAAGAAACATGTTAAAATTTTGGAGGAACAGAGGAGAAAGAGTTAAAGAAGAAGAGGAAAGAGGAAAGGGAAGCTCGAAAAGCAGCTCAAGCCACACCCAATGTGGTCCCAATTACATCACAGACTTCTTAACAACTGAAAGTTGAGCCTTCTAGTCAGACACTGGTAGAGCCACCCAAGAAGAAATATAAGGGATCCCAACAATATATGACTATATCATCTAAAGAAACATAATCAAGTACTAAGATTAAGGAGGCTCCTAAGAAGAAAGGTGTTTTTGCTAGAGTGGTGAGGGAGAAGAAAGAAGAAAAAATGTTTGAACCTATGAAGGAGAGTCCCCGGTGACCAAAGATCACCATTGTACATAAAAGAAAATCCAAATTAGATGAACAAGCAAAACCTGAACCTAAGAGGAGAATTGGTAAGAAAAAGATGAATGCTTAGGATTTGATTGAACAAATTGTAAATGATGGTAATCTAGATAAAGTTTCTTTATTCTTTGAAAATTTTGATGAGGAGGACAAGAAGCAAATAGAAGAAGCCATTCTTTTATATCTTGATTCATTTATTAGGGCATTGATTGAAGTAGAGAAAGATTTTCCTGAGGAGTTATATGATAGATTAGAAGTCAGAAAGCTACATGCTCAGTCATTGGATAGTAGATTAAGAAGACCGAATTGGTCAATATTTCTCCATCAACAACTCCTTCAGAATTGAATGATTTAATCAATAAAACGGGATATTAGAATTCCACCCCAAGTATAGAATTAATAGTCTCATGTTGCCCAGACTTGAAGAAATTATATAGGAGATAATTAATATATGGGTAAGAGTTCTTTTGGGTATTGGATATGAGTTAAGTTCCATTTTTGTGCAATCATAGAATATTCAATTACCTAAGGATAAGAAACTGGCAGATAATCCAACAGTAAATATTGAGAAACCGACAAACACTAAACTAGATACTACTGTACCAGTTACTGAGTCCCATTTTGAAATAGAGAACATTCTGATAGATAATGTACAAATACCAGAGGATACTGAGGAATATTTAAATAAGTATACATGTGTATAGGATACTCAAATTTTGGGTGAGGCACCAAGTGGTGAAGCCACTGGTGTGCATGAGCTGAAGAATACAAAGGTTATCTCACCGGCTGATAAGGGCAAGGAAACTGTGGTGGATCTCTTTTCCGACCTAGCAATTGACACTTCTGCCATGGCTAAAGGAAATTTATCACAAAATTCCATTAGTTTTGACAAAACCTACCATAAGATGTCACTGACAGAGAAGATTTTGGCAACAACAACTCTTCAGGCATAGGCTACACAGGAATTAGCACAGGAAGAATCTAAGGATAGGAAATTGATTGAGCATAGTTCTGAAGTTTTGTATCAGTTGGTTCCAGAATTTCATGCACAAGAAGGTGCAAGCTCATTGGGTAAAATTGAAGAAAATCATTGACTTTATTCCTAAACATTATGATTCTTTATTGAAGATCTCTCTAACACATGCTAAAGAAGATTTTGTGGCAGCCTAGAAACTAACATTTTTGCACATGATTGAGACTGATAAGGTGAAACTTCAAAATTGTTTGCAATCAATTGATGTAGCTTTAATTGAAGGAGGTAATGTTTACAAGACTTGTCTATATTTTGATAAGTTAACTAGCTCCATAGACAAGCAACTATCAGACTGTAGGAAAAACTTAATTCAGATATACAATCTAGTAGTTAATCTGACAAATTCTTTGGATGGTCCAATTTTGATGGTTATGGATCAAATTTTGAAACTGGAGAATGATAGGGACATAATAATAAGGAGAGAAAATGAGCTCCAAAATCTGATTGGTCCCCAGATTGACAATTTATTGTTCCATAAAATAGAGTGTATTTCTAACCTGTAGAAGGAGGATCCCACTACTTCATAAGAGATAGAGTATTGTGCCAACATCTTGAATAGTTTCATCTCTATTCTTTAATCTCTTAAGAATGGTTGGGATAATTACTTTTCATTTTTGAAGAACATGTATGTAGATATTTTGAAGTGTGCATAAAACTGGCTCATGTTTATAACTATACAGATTTCTTTGTGGGCACCCCGCTTTGTCATTGATGTCAAAGGAGGAGGAATAAGTGAAAATGTATATATTTCTCAAGGGGAGCTTCAGATGTATATAGCTGCTTTAGGTATAGATCAATAGATTCATGGATTTAGTGGCAATTTTCACAGATGATATCATTTTTTACATGTGTTGCCATCAATGCCAAAGGGGGAGATTGTTGGCAATTGACACTCATCCGGCAAGGGTTTATGGTAGTATGGGTTATCATTGATGGCAACTCATTATCTCATGGTAAATAGTTTCATTGTTTGGTTAACCGACATGGATTACTCTTACTGGTATTAGTATTCACATTTATTTACACCGGCACCAACTGTAGACACTTAAAAATAATTATTTTAATTATTTTTTAATTCCTCACATAATTAATTAATTAATTATGTTAATTAAAATTCTTCTCAATATTAATTAAATATAATTAATATTGTCACTATAGCATATGATTGATTTATTTAATAAATCAATCCTTTTCTTTATTCTTCTAAAAAGTCAAATCCTCACAAATCTTCCTCTTAGCTAATTAATTTCAATTAATTAGTTAACCTACATGATTCCTACAAATCATCTTCTTAATTCATCATTAACCTAATAAATTCTTCTAGAAACTCCCTAAACTCACTTAACATTATTCTTTTAGTCAAATTCTCCTACAAATATAAATCCCACCTAACATTTCCTCTAATTCCCCTCCTAATGAGTCGTTAATGGCTAATCATCATGATTAGCCACAAAGTCAACTCTTTGTCCTTTCATCCAGCCACTAGCTTTAAATGCTCTTTTTCTAGATGAATGTAAGATTTTCGAAATCTTACATTCCTGTGGGCATTTCCCTCTCCCAAGGAATTTTTAATTCCTTTTTATTCTTCTAATCCCCATAATATCCATTTTTGGAGAATTTTTAATTCCTCCAATGCATCTTGTAGAGTGTGGAGATATGAAATGCCTTTAAGGCATATTTCTTGGTCTCCACACCCTCTCTTGGACCTTGTGTGACCTCACAAGTAAATCTTAGCCCTTCATCTCGAATTCATCCTAGCCATCCGTTTTCCTCTTCTCTTCCTATAAAATAGGGTTCCATCCCTTCATTCAAAAAACATCTTGAAATTTAGTAAGCTTATGCTACCCTTTTGAGCCCAGGAAATCATCTTGGCAACTTGATCATCTCATCCTTATCATTCATCCTTATCATTTGTGCACAATATTGGAGAGCCATCCACATCCAGCAATCAAAGGAGCACATCAAGTGGAGCATTATCAAGGGGCGCCTTCACTTCATCAAGCTCAATCCGAAGGAGAAGGTAAAATAGCAAGGTGAAATGGTCTTTTTATGATATTTTAGCATTCTGCATGTTTATTTCGTTATGTTTTGATCAGTTTACCTCCTTCTATTTTTCCCTCTTCACCAACACCGACACCGCCATTCACTTCATCTTGGTAACTTGTCCTGATCTCGGTAACATGTATATAGAACCCGGTAATGGATAGGACTTGTCTAAGGAATTTTTTTGGTCCCGATTATGTCTTCATGGATTTTGGTGGTAACGTGTATGGTTGACATGGTCATTGGATTTATGTTTGATTTTCATTATGTTTTGGAAGTCAACTTGTTTATATTTCTTGTTGAAGTCGACATGGTTAAGTTAGAAGAGTATTTAAGAAGATCACCTCATTGACATATCAGATGTGTTAGATGAAATGCAAACTTTTGGTTGCAAATATTTCAGTGAGTTTTGGTATACAATTGGTAGTGGTTGTGTGTAGTTTCACGTGTATAGCATAACCGGTAGTAGAACAGAGTATCAGTAAACCAAAATACAGAGGAGGATATTAGAACATTCACCGGAACTTACCCAGCATGGTCGGATGTTATTTATAAGTTCATTTTTAGTTGTAATCACTTGTAAATGTTATGTAAGTTAGTGAGACATCCTATATTTTGT
Source organism: Cryptomeria japonica (assembly GCF_030272615.1). Taxonomy (NCBI): domain Eukaryota; kingdom Viridiplantae; phylum Streptophyta; class Pinopsida; order Cupressales; family Cupressaceae; genus Cryptomeria; species Cryptomeria japonica. Next base: position 224,067,963 of record NC_081414.1, on the reverse strand, counting down.
GTTTGACCAGTGATCTCTTGGCGGTTGGCCTTTCTACATGTGCAGACCCTCTTATGTAATATTTGTATACCTTGATCAAGTATATAGCTATTGTGGGTATCGGCCCCATTGTGGTTTTTCTCTTTGGAGGGTTTTCCAGGTATAAATCTTGGTGTTATGGTGTTGTCTTCCTTTCTTTTGTTTGGTGTATGAATTCTAATTTTATTTACTATTTACTGGTTACTAAGCAATAAGTTCAAAACTAACTTTACTGGTAGAACATTGATTCACCCCCCCCCCCCCTCTCAGTCTTCTTGGATTCCAACAAAAATGCCTATGGAAGCATGGTTGAGTCACAAGCCTTCATTGATACATCTTAGAGTTTTTAGTTGTGAGGCATATGCACATGTGCCAAAGGAGAAGCAAACAAAGTTGGAGAACAAGGTTGTGAAATGTATCTTCATCGGGTACAGTTATGGTGTGAAAGGATACAAGTTTTGGGACCATGTTGCACAAAAGGTAATTCATAGTAGAAGTGTTATTTTTAGAGAAATTAAGTCTCCTTCTATTACATTGTAGTTAGAGAAAACTAAAAAGGAAGATGTGATTCAATTTACTTCTACAGCTGAAAGAGTTGAAACAAAACCCCTAGATAGGCAAGAAGTTGAGGAGATCTCATCTAGCTCTGAATATTTAGAAGAGGAGTAAGAACCTCCAACTCAACTTGTTCAAAGGTCTACAAGACATAGACAACCACCTGAAAGGTATTCACCTAATGATTGGAGACGTATTTTTTATTTGAATACTAATGTTGAACCAAAATCTATAGAAGAGGTATTAGGTATGAATGATGCAAAATCCTGGAAGATTGCTATGGAAGAAGAAATGGCAGCTTTGAAAAATAATGATACATGAGATCTTGTACCATTTTCTAAAGGACAGAAGCCTATTGGTTGCAAATGGGTGTTCAACAAAAATATTGGTTCAAATGGAAGCATTGAGAAGTATACAGAAAGGTTGGTTGCAGAAGGCTACTCTCAGGTTGAGGGTGTTGATTATGGTGAGATATTTTCTCCTGTTGCCAAAATGACATCCATTAAATTTTTTTTCTTTCTATTGATTCTTCTTATGATTTAAAAGTTGAGAAAATGGATGTGAAAACTGCTTTCCTTCATGGTGATTTGGAGGAGGATATTTATATAACACAGCTAGAGCACTATGTGGTGAAAGGTAAAAGTAATTTGGTCTGTAAATTAAAGAAATCCATGCATAGCCTCAAACAAAGTCCTAAGATGTGCTACCAAAAATTTGATACATATGTGTTGATTTTGGTATTTGAGTGTTCTAAATTAGATCATTGTGTTTATTATAAAACCGATGGTGATCATTTCTTATACATTGCATTGTATGTTGATGATATGCTATTCATTGATAAAGGAAAATGTATGATTTCAGAACTAAAGTCTCAACTCGTTGCTAAATTTGAAATGAAAGATCTTGGTGTAGTGAAACACATTCTGTTTGGATTCCCAAAGATACCGAGAGGGGGGGTGAATCGGTATCTAACCGGTTTATGAATTTACTTGATTTAAAACATGTAAAGCATATCAATACTGTGTACCGGTAAACCAAAAATAATGTAGTAAACAAGAATAAAAACAACCACATGATAAGAACACCATAACATAGTATTTAATGAGGAAACTCGGTGTGGGAAAAACCTCGGTGGGATTTGTGACCCACAATATTCACTTACTGGCCAATAAGAGAATATTACTTTTACAATAGGGGCCTGCACATGTAGGAAGGCCAAGTGCCTAGAGCTCACTGCTCAAATACAAAAGAAGTCACACTGACTTACAAAGATGGATTATATTAATCCAATGTCTTGTACTGCTTCAGATTAGCATCTTCTATGCCAGATATAGTACCGGTTTTAGCTCTGCTACATACATAAATCCTTAACCTATAATTTGCATATTAGGTCTGCATAATTTTGCCTATCTATCTGATACCAAATGTTCTACAATGATCTCATACATATATGAGTCATATTACAACTCGCCATGTCGGCTTACAATGATTTTACAATTAATTATAAAATACATTATCAACAAAATTCTTGTCGGCCAGGGTGCTGGTATCCTTCCTTTCACTACCAGTGTTCTGGGTGTCGGTATAGAGTTTGTCATTATTGGTGCCAGTATATTTGGCTTGCCAGTATCATATGATTGCAAGGTTGCCATCAATGAAAAAACCTTCAATTTCCTATAATTTCTCATTGGAGTGTGCATTTTCCAACAATCTCCCCCTTTGGCATTGATGGCAACACTCACGAGAAAAATCAAAGAAAGTGTTGTCCAAAAAAAATCTGCCAAAATTGTCAAAAATGTGTTACCAAAAAAATATGTGCTCCCCCTGAGCTGATGGTGTCATCTGCTGATCAATTTTCTCATTGCCTCTACTCCCCCTTTGACATCAATGACAAAGGTTGTCATTCGCTGTCAGTGGAGTCCTGCCTAGATTCTTGTAACCAACGGGTTACAATTTGAAAGATATATGTCAAAATTAAATTTATGTCATTGTTGAATGTTTTGTTGTCTTTTATTGCCTCTTGAGTTCTCTGCACTATATCGATGAGTATGTGCATTTTCTCTTCCGGTGTCTTTAGTCCGAGAACTAGAGCCTCATATATTTCTTTTCTCAAAGAAATGAGGTATTCTAGTCTTGGACTAAGTTTGCATTTTAAGTCCTTTGCTTTGTCCTTTTTTCCCTGTTTTTCATTTTCTAGTTTCTTGATTTTCTCTTCCTGCTCTACAATTTTCTTTTCTAATTCCAAAAATGAGTCTGATGTTCCAATCATATTATCAGCAATATTATTTATCTTCTCTTGTATTTTGTTGATCTCCTTGTCAAGATCCTCTGTTAGGACATTTGTTTTGTAAGTATCCCTGTATAGTTTCTTGAAGTCAAGAATTATTTCTCCAAGTTCCGGTAAAAGGGTGTCCGTTTCTCCCTTATTCTTCTTTAAAATATCCTTAAATAATTTCTCTTTTTCTTTTATAATCCTTTCCTTAAATGCATCCTCATTTATTTGGTCCAGTGTTATTAGGTTCCCGGTTATATACTTAGACATTGTGTCTAATTGGCTCAAAGAAGCTTTATTATCTATGTTACACTTTGGAGCTATCATCTTCAAAATTGGTAAAGTGTCATCTATAGACTTATAAGCTTGTGCATTGCATTCTGTTATTTTCTTTATTGAGTCCAAGAGTACCTTTGTTACACTTGTTGGCCTGAATTCAGTCATTGCTTTGCCAGTTGACGGTCCAACTATTTTCACAATTTGTAGTCAGCCAGTTGTGGTGATAGCTTTGCTTTCTTCTTTCTCTGGAGGATCTATTTGAGTTTGCATTTCCACAAACAAAATTTTAGGCTTTTCATTTTGGGTCGGTGGCACTGTCTCTGTCTGTACCTGTGCTTCAACCTGTACCTGTGAAGGAGCCTGTTGTTCTACCTGTTTCTCTATGGTGTCCATTGTCTGTTTTTCTTTGTTTACCTTTGTGCTGCCTATTGCCGGTGACTCAGTAGATGCATCAGTATGCACATCTATGGTCTTTTCCTTTCTAGTGTCTGGGGGTTCATTTGATCCTTCAGTTTGTTGTTGTTCCCTAATTCTAATGTTTTCAACTACAACATTTCCTATTGGTGGCTTTGTTGCCACATCTGTCTTCTTAGTTGATTCCTTATCCACCACAATATTGACTTCCTGAGTGTCAATGTTCATTATATATAACACCTTAGAATCAAGATTTGTATCCTCATGTGGTGTATCCATACTCTCAGTTGTCGGTTGATTGTCATTAGTGTCTACCGGTGGAGTATCTAAAGGCAGTGGGGGTAAGTTATCAGTTATCTTTATACTGAGAGGTCCACCTACCTTACCTTTTCCCTTATCCCTATCTTTTTGATATACTTTGATGGTTTTAGGTTTATGATACTCTTCATGTTTTTCTACTAGGAATATATTCCATGCATCTAATGTTTCTTTTGTTACCTCATTCAGTCTTCCTGTCATCAGTGCTACATGTCGGTGAGCAGTTGAGAATACCGACCGGTTAGCCTCAGAGATTAATTGATCTATCTCATCAGGTGAATTAACAGGGTGCACTGCAAGTAGTTTTTCAATCTTTATCTTCTTATCTAGTTCAATAATAGCTACCCTTCTAGCTTCTAGTCTATTATATAGATCAACTGGTATTTCATCAACAACTTGCATCAAAATTTTCTTGAAAATATCCAAGTGTATGATTACACTATTCTCCACTTTCTCTTTGTCATCAGCGGATAGTGTGTCATACAGTTTGTTGATGTTCTTCAACTTACCATCCTTTGTAATTTCACTAAGAAGTTTATCAATAGGAGCAATAGTTTGTTTTGCCTTCTTCTTAGGAGTCATCTTCTTTTTCTTTGGAGTTAATTTATTTGCTAGAGGCCTCACTGCCTATTGCTTTTGTCTTGTCCTTTTTGGTGTAGGAGAAGGTGTCGGTGAAGGTTTTCTTTTCCTTTCAACTCTCTTGAATACAACATGTATGTCACTTTCTGAAGAAGTTCCAACCAGTGAAAGGTGAGTTTCCAGTTGAAATGCTTCCAACTCACTTTCAGTTATACCAGTTTGTTTTAACACATCTTCTTTAATAGCTTTTTTTTGTCGGATACCTTTTCTTACAGTTGCCTCAACTTTCTTAACCCTTTTTCTAAATTGAATTGTGCTCTCAATTGTCTCTGCACTACCAAATACTTTCTCTTCTAGTTCCCTAGGAGCTTCGAGGAGGGATTTTGCATAAGTTTCTATGATGTTATCATCTATCTCATAGCTCATCTCAGTTACCCAGATGGTTCTAGGGATAACTGTCTCCATCCAAATTTCATCTTTCTTTATCAAAAAATAGATTTCCTTTTGATATTTATCCACAATAGCTTGTGATAGCCTTACTCTTGTTTTCATTCGAGCCTTTAGTGCTTGAAAATGCTCATTTATGTTTTTCTCCCTGTTCTCTCCCATGTTGTTTAGTAGTTCTGCTAGTTGTTTTCCTATTGGTATATCAAATCCAAAATCTCTAGCACCAATACCGGGTACTTGTTTGGTTATGTATAGCATCAGACAAACAAGTAAGTTTCAAAATATGAAAGTTCCTTTCTTGTCTCTTTTGATCTTTCCTAGATTGTCTATTAGCTCATCTTTGAGCCATTCACATATGTCTATCCTTGCATTATCATTTACCATATCATAGGCACTCTTAATACATAGGCTAGAAAATGAGTTTAACCTATTTGCATGTGTAGCGTTGTAACCTAAGATCATACTGATAAATCTGATATTTATATCCTTTACATCGTTTACCCTTAGAGATCTCTTATCAAATGTTGCACTGGTTAGGTTCATTACTAAGTCATTTGAGACCTTCTTAGTTTTGTCAGGTCTGTTGTCAGTGGAGGGTAACCCTGTTACTACTCTTACTGCTTCTTTTGTGATTTTATGAATAGAATCTAACCAGAAAAATTCACCATGTACTCTGCTCAACACAATCCTTATGATATCCTTGGGGAAATCTGGGATACTAAGAATTTTAGTGAAACCTAGGGTTTCTATTATCTTGTGTTCAAGTTTGACATTTCTAGATTCATCACAGATTACAGTCTTATACATATTTTTAATTTCATCATCACCTAGTTCATCAATATGACAATGTATTTATATTCTAGGATCTTCAACATATACTACTCCTTTAGGGATTTGAGAGAATGCACCTATGCTATCATCTTTCTTAGCAATTTCAAGAACTAGCTAGAAAATGGGTCTAGGTCACTTAACAACTTCAACAACAGTAGGGTTTGCAATAAATTCAGGAGTGGATGAAGATGCCATAGCTATAAATACCTTAATCTGCCTTAAGGATGAATGATTTGATAGATTTCTTCACTTCTTCACTTGGAATACCTTAGCTCAGAAATTTTCACGCTCTCAAAGATTTGAATGCTTGATGAATGAAAAATGGAGCCAAAACACTTGCTTTATAATGTTATTTTCTCCAACCACCACATTTAATGTTTTCCGATTAAGTTACAACTTAACTCATTTTCCGATATAGAAGTAATTTCAACTTTTCACCATCAACCGAGAGAATAATAGCATGTATTTCATTTGTTGCTAAACCCTCAAAGTATTTTCCTTCAGTTAGATGAGAAGTCTCCTACCGGTGGAGTGTTACTTTGTTCTACCGGTGGAGGAGTATTCCCATCAACATTCTGATCTGACTTTTTGATCCATTGTTTTGAGAATTCTTGCTTTACCTCTTCAACCTTTTCTTTACCTTTCAAGCTAGGACTTTTGTTATTTGTGGGTGATGACTTGCTTCTACAAAATTTTGCAATATGTCCAATCTTGTTACAAGCATAACAGGTCACATTATTTTTCTAAATAGCTTTCCCATATCCTATGTCAGTTTGTGTTCTGCATTGATTAGATAAGTGTCCAAATCTCCCACAAACATAACATCTTACACTCATTCTACAATTCTCTGAATTATGACCAACTTTGTTGCATTTAGAATATTGACCAGTGGGTGTATTAGTGGTCTGATAATTTCTAGATCTACACTTATTTTCTCTATGACCATACTTGTTACAGTTAAAGCATTTGCCATTAAATTTATAAGCATATGGTTGCCTTACCAGTTTGCTATGATCATGTGTGTTTGCAATACCAGAGCTTTCACCAACTTCAAAGCCAAGGCCATTTGTGTCACCATTAGGTTTCTAATTCTTCAGCATGTCACCAAGTTCTTCTGAGCTTTTCTTGAATTTCTCCTTGTGTTGATTTGTAGTAGCTAGTTCTCTTTCCAAGATTCCTTTCTGTCTCATGAGTTCATTTGAGTCATTTTGTGTATGTATCAAATCTATCTTCAACATATCATTTTCATGACTAAGTCTTGTGTTTTCATTTGCAGCATCATTCAGTCTTCTAGTCAAGTCTTCTTCATTTTTCTTCCTATCTTCAATTTCTTTGCAAAATCTCATAGTCATATCCTGCATCTCATTCTTTGTTGTATTGTTTTCTTGTCTTAGTTTGTTTACTAGATCATTAAGAGTTTCATTTTCATCATTCTCATTATGCATCTTTTCACAAAGTTCTCTTCTCTTATTTCTTGCAATGGTAAGATTTTCTTGAAGTGCTTGAATAATATCCTGAGCAGCCTTTCGATCATCTTCAAGTTTGATATTTTTCAACTTTTCTGTATCATAGTCTGAAAGACTTGTTTCCAATTGTTTCTTCAAGTTTTGCATCTCTACTGGTGACAAGATCTTCCTCAAGTTGTTAGGCTTCTGAAAATAGAGGACCAAGCTCTGATACCAATTGTTTAGATTCCCAAAGATACTAAGAGGGGGGGGTGAATCAGTATCTAACCGGTTTATGAATTTACTTGATTTAAAACATGTAAAGCATATCAATACTATGTACCAATAAACCAAAAATAATGCAGTAAACAAGAATAACAACAACCACATGAGAAGCACACCATAACACATTATTTAACAAGGAAACTCGGTGTGGGAAAAACCTCGGTGGGATTTGTGACCCACAATATTCTCTTACTGGCCAATAAGAGATTATTACTTTTACAATAGGGGCCTGCACATGTAGGAAGGCCAAGTGCCTAGAGCTCACTGCTCAAATAAAAAAAAAGTCACACTGACTTACAAAGATGGATTATATTAATCCAATGTCTTCTACTACTTTAGATTAGCATCTTCTATGCCAGAACCAGTACTGGTTTTAGCTCTGCTACATACATAAATCCTTAACCTATAATTTGCATATTAGGTCTGCATAATTTCGCCTATCTATCTGATACCAAATGTTCTACAATGATCTCATGCATATATGAGTCATATTACAACTCGCCATGTCAGCTTACAATGATTTTACAATTAATTACAAAATACATTATCAACAAAATTCCTGTCGGCCAGGGTGCCGGTATCCTTCCTTTCACTGCTGGTGTTCTGGGTGTCGGTATAGAGTTTGTTGTTGTCGGTGCCGATATATTTGTCTTGCCGATATCATATGATTGCAAGGTTGCCATCAATGACAAAACCTTCAATCACCTATAATTTCTCATTGGAGTGTGCATTTGCCAACACATTCTTGGGATGGAAATTAAAAGAGATAAAGTGAATAGAAAGCTATGGCTAGGCCAAGGTAAGTATCTGAATTTAGTGTTATAGAGGTTCAACATGTAGGATTGTAGACCATTGTGTATTCCTTTTACAGTTAGAAAAAAATTATCTGTTGTAGATTGTCCAACATCCCCATCAGAGATGGAAGACATGAGAAAAGTGCCTTACCAATGTGCAGTTGGAAGTTTGTTGTATGTTATGGTCTGTACTAGACCAGGAATTGCCCAAGCAGTGGGAGTTCTATCCAGATATATGTCTAATCCTAGTAGAGTTCATTGGGATGTAGTCAAAAGAGTCTTCAAATATTGAAAGGGTACCTCAGAGTATTCTTTGTGTTATCATGGTAATTCAGTTGGAGACATGATCTCCCTTGATATTCATGATTATGTGGAGTTAGACTGGGCAGGTGATATTGATAGCAGAAAATCCACCAGTGCTTATGTGATTACTTTATTTGGTGGTGCAATTAGTTGGATGAGTAAGTGACAAGCTATGGTTTCTTTGTCCACTATTGAAGAAGAGTATATGGAAGCTACTCATGCTTGTAAAGAAGCCATCTAGCTTAAGAAAATGAGTTCAAATTTTGAAATAAAATAGGGAGCCATAACAGTTTATTGTAATAGTCAGAGTGTGATCTACTTAGCTAAGAACCTGAGATTTCATGCCCGGACCAAGCACATTGATGTTCAATATCATTTTGTCAGAGATATGGTCGAATATGGTAGGGTGAAGTTGGTTAAGGTAGAAACTTTGATGAATGTTGCAGATTCTTTAACTAAGGTTGTGAGCACAAAGAACTTCAGATGGTGTTCAAAGTCTATGGGCCTCATGGCCACTAGCAATTGATTCATTGTGTTGATACTCCCTTTTCTCTTGCAATGTGATCGACAAGTGGGAGATTTATTGGGAAAATGGTGTCTCAACCTTGCATTTACATAAGGTTTCTATTTATAGTAATTTTTCATTTGAGCATGAACTGGTTCGAAATTCTCCCTAAAGCTTCTAGTTGGCTAGATAAGCATTTCAGTAAAGTTACGTTACAAGATAACAACTATTTTTGAAGATATTCAATTTTTCATTTTGGAGGGGTCTAATGAAAGATCTAAATTTGATTTTGAGGACTTTACAGGCCTTGAAACACCCTAAAAATTGGGCATAAGCAGTGTAGCAGATTATGAGGCAATAGAGAACTTCGTGAGGTTTCTGACGCTTCAAATGGTTCGTCAATCGAACACACAGTTCACAAGTTATGGCCTCCGAAAGTTTGTACTCCTGAAATAGGAAATATAATTTGTATAAGACACATAAATGAGTTGTAAAAGGGAGGGACACATGTTGATGTGTGTTGTAACACATCACAAGGCATCTATAAGGGTGATAAGGTTGGCTACACATTACTGGCTAGTTTTAGCCCATGGTTTTGTAATACCATTTGACGGTTTCCTGTATTGTATCTCCTATATATGAGGTGCGTGAGATAGAGGTTGTGTGTAAGAGTCTTATGGCTATTGTGTTACCTTTGAATCTCTAATTAGTGGTACTCCTACTAAGAGATTGATTTGCAAGTATATTGTAATCTATTTTGATTGTTGAATAATATATTGGGCGGCTTTTAGAGTGAGGGTTTTTTCTCCCGAAAGGGTTTTCCTCACGTAAATCACTGTGTTATGGTTTGAATGTTATTATATCTATTTTTGGTTTCTGTAACTGTTGTAAAGATCTATAAAAAATTTTGCATTAGCCTCCTTTCAAGGTTAGTGTAGGAAGTTGTTCCACTACTTAACTTCCTTACATTAAGTGGTATCAGAGCTTAATCACCTTTGGTTTCAATTGTGGGTTGTTGGTTTTTTTGAACTAATCCATATTTGAGTGGGAGCTTGTGCAAAAGACACTTTTTGATATTGTTGCATGAATTTTCAAATGACAAGTTCTTAGGGGAAAATAGAGGTGGAGAAATTTAGTGAAACAAATTTTGAGATGGGACGTTGTTGATGTGAATGTTCAAAGGCCCTTAGATCCTACTATGGTAGCTCAGTATGATGTTATGGATCGAAAAGCCAAGGGTCTAATTAGACTGTTCCTAGAAGACTATGTTCTGATCAATGTCCATGAAGAAAAAACTGCAAAGAAATTGTGGGATAAGCTTGGTGAAATGTATAAAGCGAAATCTTTATTAAATCAGATTTTCTTAAGGAAGAAATTGTATTCTTTGAAGATGGAAGGGTGGATGAGTTGCAGACCACTTGATTGCATTCAATATGTTGGTGGCTCAATTAGTATCTATTGGTGTTAAGATTTTTTCTTTCTATTAATGTTTCTTATGATTTAGAAGTTGAGCAAATGGATCCAAAAATTGCTTTCCTTCATGGTGATTTGGAGGAGGATATTTATATGACACAACCAGAGCACTACGTGGTGAAAGGTAAAAGTAATTTGGTCTGTAAATTAAAGAAATCCCTGTATGGCCTCAAATAGAGTCCTAGGATGTGATACTAGAAATTTGATACATATGTGTTTAGTTTGGGATTTGAGTGTTCTAAATCAGATTATTGTGTTTATTATAAAAGTGATGGTGATCATTTCATGTGCGTTGTATTGTATGTCGATGATATGTTATTCATTGGTAAAGGGAAATCTATGATTTCAGAACTAAAGTCTCAACTCGCTGCTAAATTTGAAATGAAAGATCTTGGTGCAGTGAAACATATTCTTGGGATGGAAATTAAAAGAGATAAAGTGAACAGAAAGCTATGGCTAGGCCAGAGTAAGTATGTGAATTCAGTGTTACAGAGGTTCAACATGCAGTATTGTAGACCATTGTGTGTTCCTTTTATAGTTGGAACAAAATTATCTGCTGCAAATTGTCCAACATCCCCATTAGAGATGGAAGACATGAGAAAAGTGCCTTACCAAAATGCAGTTGGAAGTTGGATGTATGATATGGTATGTACTAGACTAGACATTGCCCAAGCAGTGGGATTTCTATCCAGATATATGTCTAATCCTAATAGAGTTCATTGGGATGCAATCAAAAGAGTCTTCAGATATTGAAAGGTTACCTTGGAGTATTCTTTATGTTATCATGGTGTTCAGTTGGAGACGTGATTTCCCTTGATATTAATGGCTATGTAGATTCAAATTGGGCAGGTGATACCGATAAGAGAAGATCCAACAGTGCTTATGTGTTTAATTTATTTGGTGGTGCAATTAGTTGGATAAGTGACAGGTTGTGGTTGCTTTGTCTACTACTGAAGCAGAGTATATGGCAGCTACTCATGTTTGTAAAGAATCCATCTGGCTTAAGAGACTGTGTTCAAATATTGGAATAAAACAAGGAGCTGTGATAGTTTATTGTGACAGTCAGAGTGTGATCTACCTAGCTAAGAATCCAACATTTCATGCCCGAACCAAGCACATTAATGTTCAATATCATTTTGTCAGAGATATGGCTGAAGTTGATAGGGTGAAGCTATTTAAGGTAGAAACTTTGATAATGTTATAGATTCTTTAACTAAGGTTGTGAGCATAGAAAAGTTCAGATGGTGTTCAGAGTCTATGGGCCACATGGCCCCTAGCAATTGATTAATTGTGTTGATACTCCCTTAGCTCTTGCAAGGTGCTCGACAAGTGGGAAATTTGTTGCGAAAATGGTGTCTTAGCCTTGCATTCACATAACGTTACTATTTATAGTAAGTTTTCATTTGAGCACAAAATGGTGTGAAATTCTCCCTGAAGTTTCTGGTTGGCTAGATAAGCATTCCGGTAAAGTTACGTTGCAAGATCACAACTAGCTTTGAAGATATTAATTTTTTTGTTTTGGAGGGTTATAATGAAAGGTTTAAATTTGATTTGAGGAATTTAGAGGCCCCAAAATTCCCTACAAAGTGGGCATAAGCGGTGTAGGAGATTACGAGATAATAGAGCACTTCGCGATCTTTTCGGTGCTTCAAACAGTTTGTCAATCGGACACACTGTTCACAAGTTATGGCCTCTAGAAGTTTGTACTCTTGAAATATGAAATATGATTTGTATTGGACACATAAATGAGTTGTAAAAGGGAGGGAGATGTGTTGATGTGTTTTGTAACATGTCATAGGGCATCTAGAAGGGAGATAAGGTCGGCTACACCTTATTGGGTGGTTTTAGCCCATGGTTTTGTAATATCGTTTGACGGTTTCTTGTATTGTATCTCCTATATATGAGGTGCATGAGATAGAGGTTGTGTGTAAGAGTCTTATGGATATTTATTTACCTCTAAATATTTGATTAGTGGTACTCCTGAGAAGAGCTTTCTCTGCAAGTATATTGTAATATATTTTGATTGCTAAATAATATATTGAGCGACTTTTGGAGTGTGGGGTTTTTCTCCCGAAAGGGTTTTCCCCACGTAAATCATTGTGTTATGGTTTGAATGTTATTATATCCATTTCTATTTTTTGTAACTAGAGTAACTATCTGTAAATTTTTTGCATTACCCTCCTCTCAAAGTTAGTGTAGGAAGTTGCTCCGCTACTTAACTTCCTTACAGCTATGATTTTCACTGTGAAATCATGTAATACCATACCAATCATGTAACCAATTAATGTTTTTTTAATTAATTCCTCTGTGGTCTATATACAACCATATAAAGCAATATCATATGCATCTAACACTGACAACTATTTACATTTTTTGTTATCAAATAGGTTGTCATATATTGGCAAACACTACCAAATTACAAGTTAATTTTGATGGATTTTTTTGTGTTTTACCATAATCTAAGTAGTATACTATAGATACATTTAATTTAGCCATGCAACTTCATAAATATAAGTTAGTATTCTTGGACAAATCAATGCAAAAATTATTTGTGAAATGTCTTACTGCAAAAATAATTGATCTAAAATTTATAGATTCAGAAAGGAAATTTATGTCATAAAATGAATCTAGAACCATGCTTTCAAATATTCATGTGGAAGGTTTGGTTTAGAATCTATGATTAAATATTATAGCCTATGTTAAATATTATATGAAACAAAAGTGAAAGTATAAGTGGTAATGTAATTGTTGGATAAAAAGTAGGATCAGGACCTGACTGCTAGTCTTTCCTTGCTGGCTGCAACATAAAAGACTTGTAATTGTCCATTATGGGCAAATTTAGTACAAGGGAAGCAATTTTGATTGAGTAGATTTATTTTGGTTTTTGAAGGGAAAGTTTTTTTTGTTAGGTGTGGGAAAAATCTTTTTTTCGGTGTATTTGTAGTGTAATATTTATTTTGTTGAATATGCAGGAATGATATGATTCAGTTTCAAATGATATGACTCAGTTTTCTTGATATTTCTTGTTTCCTTTGTATATTTGAGTTTCCTTATGTATTTTAATTCAACTTGTTTTTGTCTTATGATGGGAAAAGTAGTCTGTATTATTTTCATTTTCAGAGATAGGGTTTATTCCCAAGCTTTGTGTCTCTGAGTTATGTTGTAGCCTATTTGAGAGCCAAGGGAAGAGGAGTCTTGAAGATATCTTTTACAAAATTGTAATAATTGACCTTTTTCTTTACCAAAATAAAATAATGGAAAATGATGGGTTGAGAAAACAATTATAGAGAATATGGAGAGGAAGTGATGTAGCTCTCTGACACTTGTGAAATTTGGACATGTTTGTTGATGTTGATACTACTATTAATAATTGTTGAAAGATCTATCCCATTCAAATCACAATGTAGGGAAGTCTTGTCCTACCGGGATATCACCAAAATATGTTATTTTGATAGTAATGATAGATAGGATACAAGCTTCATTGAACATTACAATGTATGAAACAATCATTCAAACATGTTATAATATATCTAAATCTTTTTATTTACATGATTTGCAATGAATAGGATCAATTGGAGTTCACATAGGTCTGGTTTAATTTGCCTTAAACATCTTCATGAAAGATTATAAATTTTTTATTTTATAAAAAATTATACAAATATAACTCAAAGAGAATCTTTATGACCTAAGATACAAATAAAAAAGACACACGAAGAACCACATATGACCAAACCTAGAAAACCCACAACAAACCTAAACAATGTTTTCAACAACAAAAAAAATCAACCATAATAGCTCATTTGTTGTATAAGTATACCATCCCAACAATTGCATATGTATATCTCACTATCAGCAATGGCAAAGCAACACTTACATTGGAACCAAGTAGGAGTTCCATACAAGTGAAATCCGATATAAAATCATTCTTCCATTCTTCTTTTTCTTTGACTTTTCAATCATGTCATGTCCTCTTTTTAAGAAAAGGTTCTTTGTCCATATATATATATATATATATATATATATATATATATATATATATATATATATATATATATATATATATATATATATATATATATATATATATATATATATATATATATATATATATATATATATATATATATATATATATATATATATATATATATATAAGTAGGAGTTATTTTCCATAGCAAGTCAACTTATGGTATTTTCCAAATAGATACAGTTGCATGCCATCAAGACTGTATCTATTTGGAATGCATTACCCAAACACCGCAATCGATCACTCACACACAAAGTTCCACGAGTGTGATCTTTTTCAAATCCTAATATGATTTCTATCTCGTCAACCTCTAGAGGAGCCACCTGAGTTGGCCCCACCCAAACCAAGATCCATTCTTCCCACTTTTCAAGATTGTATTTCTCTTCACTATCTTGCAGTTTCCCTTGTGAATTTTCAATTATAGTGTAGAGTTCTTCACAGAGGACACCACCACATCATCTAGAGTCTATGCTTTAATTTTTTTCTTTGATCCCATGGAGGCCAATAGTCCTTTGTTTGAGGAAGTGCTTCCTGAATAGTCATTGGGGGGAGAGGTAATTCTTGTGGTCGCTCTTCTATTGGGAGATTGTGTACATAACCTCTTGGTCTTCTGAAAGATGACAATTATACTTCGAGTCCGCCAACTCTTGTTCCACACTATAGAAATTTTTGGATATTGACTTCCAAATATCCCTAGGTGCAAAAGTATCATTCTCATAATAGAAAAAAGGTGCTCCTTGCACGAACACATTGATTTCCTCCAAGCATGGTCCAATAGGTTTCATAGGAACTCCAAAACCAGTTAGACCCTCCGAACATAAATTAGAGACGTTACATCAGACACTCCAGACATTGTTTGTTTGTATTGCATACTATCTATCTATTTATCACCCTTAAACACTTTCCTCTACCATTCTCCAATTGCTCTCTTCTAGGCAGCAAATGAGCTTGTTTCCATGTCATTCAAGATAATGTCTGCTTGCTTTCTTTTAGGAAATTTGCATGCAAGAGACTTTTCAACTTGTATGTTCTGCTTCCGTACAGATATAAATTTTAATTCATGCTGAGATAATACTTAAATTAAATAAGCAATTGTAAAGAAAAAATTTAGTCATTTGATGTTACATATTATCTGATGGAAAGGTCCTAGACAATTCTTGGAGAAAGGAAACATCATTGATAATCATTTTTTGCAAATAACACTGAATCAAATAAATTAAAAATGTTTCATGTAATTTTTAAAAGTAGAACTCGTTCAATGCTTTCATGCACCGATGGCAAAGCCGTTCGACCCACATCATCTCTCGTCATCGGAATTCCGACAACCACTAATGAAACGCTTGACAAGGATGCTTTGCATCCCACGACACTCCTCTGTCAGAATTTTATACTTTGGTGTCGGAATTCTGACGACAGCACAAGATGGCGACAGTATTCGTTCACGGAATGAGCATGCATGGTGGCTGTCAGAAAGGTTGTGGTAATGTCAAAATTGCAACGACCACGAGGATAGTCAAAACTTCCGACACAAAGTTTTCGACGGCCGTTTTTGTCGGTAGTGCGACGAAATGTGGTCGGAAATTCGACGATTGGCCGTCAAAATCTTGACCCAAATGTACTAGTGTATTAATGTGGTTTTCGCACCAATTTGTATGAAAGTTTATTAGTTCTCCTATTTCATGTTATTAATCTCGAGCTAACACTTTCATTAAGTATATATATGTATGCATGTGTGACTCTTGGTTGCAGGAGATTTCAGGTACAATACCGCATGGGTGCGAGGTTCGTCTCTGCTTCGATTCGCAGGTTTGAGTGTATCTCTTTGGCCCTTATAGTTTGGATTAGGTGGTCGTAAGACCCTCATTTGACCATAGTCATGCTCAAGTGAGCATCGTCAGTCATTCGTCGGCATTCCCTTTGGTTGGGTATGTAGGTCATCTGTCTGTTGGGCTTTCTTGGGTTGCATGTTTGTGTCTGGTTAAATTGAGGATTTAATCCTTAATATTTAATTTGATTTAATGTGTGTTTGTGCATTGTAATTAAGGGACTAAATTAAATAAGTTCCCTTTTACGCAATTAATCGTTAATTAGAATTGCTCAATGCAACTTGGTAGCAAGTTCAATTAAATGGTTAATTTTAAATGATAAATATTTCCAGTTATGCTTTTTGAAAGGAAAGATTAAATTTATTTGAAATAGAATTAATTTAATCTCTTTGGCATTTTGAAATAGAAAGGTTAATTTCAAATATTTAAGAAAATCAATTTTAAATTGAAAAGCAAGTTTAATATATTGATTTGTTGAAAAGAATGAATTTGGAGATTTTAATTTTAAATAAAAATATTTTAAATCCAAAAATGAATTTTTGGTCAAACTTTCCCCATTTAACCTAGGTTTGAAAATTATTTTGGGAGGATTATTTTTGGAGAATATTTTGGAAAAATATTTTTGGATGGTGAAAATTTGGGGATTTTGGAGGAGAAGAAATTTCTTGAGCTTGGAGGTTGGGCTCTCCATCAGATCTTTTCCAGGAATGCTTAATGAGGTAGGATTTTGTTTATCATTTTGGTTCTTTGTTTAATATAAAAAAAATTGGGTTTGGATGTTCTTCATGCATTTTTGGTTTAAATTCTCCATTGAATGCTCTCAAGATTAAGATTCATATTGGAAATTAGTTTGTAGTTTGGGCAGATTGGGGAATAGATTTGTGAGAAATGATTCCATGCCCAATATGGCTTTGTTTAAAAAAAAAAATTGCTTATTTGGATGGTTATTCAACAAAATTCTTCCATTTAGAAAACCATGATCATTCTGGAAAAAAATTTCAATATTTGTTGTCCATGGTCATTCTAGAGATTTAATTTAGTCTCTGTGTGAGACTGTATATTAAATAGAACTGGGGGTTTTAATTTATTTTTATGTTTTTGGGATATTGATAAAATAAAATGAAATTTTGATTTTGATTTGTGGCGGATTTAGGGTCTGGAGGGTGGAGGAGCCGAAGCTCAACCCTTGCCCCCCTCCCTTCCCTTCTGCTCCGCAGACCGCCGCTGGGAGGTTTGTGACCACCAGTGGCCACAGAGCCCTGCAACCACAAGGTGGCCACAGTGAACTACAACTACCATGTGGCCGCAGACTCCTGCGACCCGGCGGTGGCCGCAGGGTCCCCGCATCCACTGTGTGGATGCCATGGACTTGCATCCACCGCGGTGGCCGCAGCCTCCACGGCTAGGGTACGACCGCCCCACTCCTGTGGATGGGAGGTGGGCCCGCGGTTGCCCTTTGTTGGGCCTTTTTTTAATTATTTTTTTTAGATTAAAAAAATATATAATATAGTAAATTTAAATTTTGTTTTTAAAATGTTTTAATATTATTAAATTTTAATTAATATATTTGATTAATTATATATTAATTATTAATTATTAATTAATGCATATTATTAAGTATATGTTAATTGCGATAATTTTTATATTAATATATATTATTAATTATATATTAATTGTTGATTCCTAATTAGCGTATATTTTCAAATATATAATAATTATTGTTCAGACATTAATTTATTAGTTTAGGTATATATAGAGAGATATATATACTAATTAATATCTTTAGATCGTGTGTTTGTTTTAAATATATGCAAGGGAATTATATTTTGTTGGGAAATGTTTATCTATTTCTTTTGTTTCTTTATATGAATATTTCCATTTTTTGAAAAGTATATACTGGTTTTGGAGATATGAGAGTGGATTAATTATTTCGAAAAAGAATAAGAATGAAATTTTATTTTGAACAATAAACATCATATTTAGTGGATTAATGGTTATGATGCATATGAGCTTAGTGAGATAGAAAAACCATTAACAACCTGTACCTAGATGAGGTAGATAACTACAATCAAACTTAGATCATTTAAAAAACTGGATCAATTGTTGTGTGAAAATAATAGGAAAGAAGATTGTCTTTTCTGGTTATTGCCTATGCAAGTTTAATTTTTTGTATTTGCATTTGCTTAAGTAATGGCAAGACTTTGATTTGTTTGATTGGACCATGTAGTATGGTTGATTTGGGGTACCTATTTCTATCTTCGGTCTTGAGTTTGACTGTTGTCTTGTGATGGTGTTGTAACTAGTCATGTCCTTTATGCGGGTGTCAAGTGTTGATTTGTGGTTGACCATAGCTGGTCAGGTCTCTAGTTAGAGTACCGTCGGTCAGTGCACCTCGTATGAAGTTGTGTTTGACCAAATGGTTCTTTCCTCCATTTTGAACTTTGTTTGCTTGACCTTGTGTATTCCTGGGTTTAGGAGTTCATTGAGTATGGTCTAGTGTCATATGGGAAAGTGGCTTTCGATTGGGGGTTGTGCCCAAAGTGGCTACTGGGTAACCCATCAGAAGTGTGTCTAATAAGGGATAGCCTAATAGCATATTAGAGAGTTAGTTAATGAATCACTAAGTTAGATAATTGTGCCTCACACATGGGATGAGTGCTCGTACAGACTCGACATGCAGTGAGACAGCCTGAAATGGCAAACCATCATCCTAGTCTTCATGAAAGGATGTGTGTGTCCACATGAGGCTTGGATGGGCCGAAGGTTCGGAATAGGTTGCTAGGGTAACCCAGTGGATGGGGTCGGAACCTATGAAGACTTGCCATGGTAACCATACCAGTTATGTGATGACACTTGTCCCTTATGTTCGCTAGTGTGTTGTTGTGTTGTCTTGATAGGAGCATTGTTGTGGAGTCATCTTGTTTCTTATGCCCTTGTGAGTACCTAATATCATGTTATACCTTGGATTGCTTATAATGGTTTGCGAAGACTTAGTTTCGTGGATGCTCTAGTGGATCTTTGTAATTGCTTCTATTATGTTCAGTTGGATCATTTCTTATTCGAGGATTATTTATGTATTTATTGACCAATGTGATCATTTGTATTTTGGTTATGTTCGCCTTGATGGCAAGATTGTAAATGATGTGACCTTATGTATTCTTCTTTATTATTTAATGATCAGAGGGGTCTTGCAGTTGAGCAGACCCGGAGATGTAGCCCTCTAGGGGTGAACTCCGATATCAATTTGGTGTTATGTGATGCTTATGTCCTTATGTTCCTTTTTAGTTTTAGCATGTATGGATGGCATTATGTTAGAATGTATCAAGTGGATTAGATGAAATTAATCTTAAATGCATGTGTCTGGTCATCATATTAAATGTAGTAATTTGGATCATGAAAGAATGTAGTTCTGAATAATAGAATGTATTCAGTTATTGATAATGGAATTACGTATGCATGGAAAGATCTCATTAGTTTATAATGAGATTAAAGTATGTAATAAAATTAGATGCATGACTTAAGTTTTAATGAAAGTCTGTATGTAATGGTTGGTTAAATTTTTTTGGATGAACTTAATTAGATTACCTATACTTTTAACCTCAATGGATGAACCTTATCATGTTGTCTATATTTTTATCTTCTGAAAGAAATTATCCTTGTTTAAGAATTATCTCGTTATTAAGTTGATCAGCTTAATTGAATTAATTAGTGTGAGTTGAGTTAAATGTGGAATTAAGTAATCACATTGGGAAACTCTTTAGGTGTTAATTGAAGTCCTCTATTGTGTAATTTGAACTTTAATATCTCATTGTATCATTGTGATGTGTTTAACTTTAAAAAAAATTATTTGCAGTCTATTCTTGTGTTTTAGTTTAATCCCTTTGGGGTTTCCTGACGGGGCATTACATCCACTACTAGTTCCCTTCCCCTAGCATTCTCCTTAGAAATCTTCTTTGGAATATTTTTTTTTGAGGCACACTTTTGCATTGTGTTTAGCTACATTATCCCTTTAGGTGTAAAGAGGTTTTTATAAAAGAGGGAAAATTGTATTTTGGTTTCCTATTTGTTGAGAAATTCATCCTCATGCCATATTTTATCTATTGTCTTCTTTAATGCATTTATCTTTTATGTATCTAAAAAAAAAATTGGACCCTTTGTCCCCATTATTCAACCAATTCACTTTAGCCCTCACTCTAATGCCCTATATTTTGTTGACTTGCAAGTTCCTCAATGAGTTTTTTTTTTTATCTATGGTGAACTTTCCACACCAATCCTTATTTAATGGGTCTCTTTGTGTACACACTTCTACTTTTAGAAGTCTCTGTTGAAGATTGTTTTAATTTTTCTGTCTATCCATTTTTTTTTTTTGCTCTGGTTTTGGAATATCACTTTCGAACTATGCACAAATTGTGTTCTTACTTGTCTATTAGTGGTCATGTCATAGAGCATCCACTTATTTATTTCCATACAAATGAATATAGCTTCATTACAATCCTCATCTTTAATAGGTTAGTGTTGAGAATGAAGTTGTCTTCCCTTCTGCTTTTTTTAATACCATCCCTACCCATTAAAATCATTTTTTTTCTAATAAGGAAATGGTTAGATAATGAATAGGGATAAAGACTTACTTTGCAACCATCAATATTTGGATCAAAATTAAAAAAATCTCTATTTGCATAAAAAATTGTTCAATCTATAGTAAGTTCTCCTTTTACCTTTCTAATACTTACACCATGTATACCATATGCTAGTATTATCTTTCTTCATCTCTTTTTTTTGGGATTAAATAAGTTGAGCTTATTTTTCATTCTATACTAGAAGTGTTTTTCATTGCCCTTCCAATCCAAGTCTATGCCTAAATATTTATCTTAGTTATTCACAATCATATTGAAGTCACCTCGCTAGAATCTAAGGTTGATCCTAAGGGTTGCATAACCACTTCCATATTTCAATCCTATCCTTGTATTCATTGATAGAATCGATTGAACATAAGTCAAATTTAGCCTCTCCTTTCATAATAATAACCCATATAGCTTTGTTGCATGGGGAGCTTCTAGATGTAATGAAAAACTGGGCCCAATTTTTAGATAGAAGTATGATTGCCTCTCATTTCCCTTTCTCATGCCTAGTGAGAAAATGGGGGAATTTTTCCATACGAAATTGAGGTTGGTCTCAAGTGTGAATCCATTAGCTTTGATTTTCTAGAGGAGAACTACATCTTTATGTTTATCCAGGTTAGGAAACCTCCTGACAATGTATTTTCTATCAGGGGACCCAAGTCCCTTGAAATTTTGTGAGGTACTATTAAGAACTATGATAAACATTTATTGAGAGTAATCAATTGTAGTCCTATATCAAAGAATTTAGGCATTTTGTCTTCTATTTCTTTCCTCTTAGAGTAAGGTTGAGAGATCACTATGCTCATTTTCTTCCTCTTCTACTTTTTGAGATTTAATATGCCCCTCCTAGTTGGGATGAATTTTTCCTTCTTATCTTGCCTAGGATTAGGGGAAGAGACAATACAAGGAAACAACTAACGTTTAATAGTATTCCTCTTAGTCAAAGACTCACTAGCTCCTATAGGAGTATCTATGTTCACTACCACTACTGCATCTTGTTTCTTGTTATCATTCCTACATTAGTTCACCTTAAAATTAAGGCATTTAATTTTTGGGTCTAAATCTCCCTCTATGCCTATATACAACCCAGAAACAATTTTGTAATCATGTTTGAGTATAGTCACATAGTGAAGAAGGGAAAAGTGTTCTAGGATATTCTTGTTACTAAGATTAGTATATTCTTAGTATATTCTTGTAACTAAGATTACTATCTACTTGTAACTTCAAACACCTTACTCTCAATTTGACAAAAATGAGGCTTAGGTGATAAATTGATGCACAAATCCTTATTATCCTCTTCTATAGAGGTTTTTGAATCTAACCTACTATTGGTACTTTGCAGGTTACTAATAGTTTTCTTTTTCATTTCAAATTCAAAGAATTTTTTTTACCATAGAAGGTACACTAGAGATGGGGTTTTCAGGGCACAGAGTTCTTCCAACTCTTACATTTTAGACCTTCCATTCTGCAACGCTCTTCTCTAATGCCTGCCCAAGATGATCTCATTCGGGAGATCGACAGATTTCTGTTAAACTCATTGAATATTTCTGTCAAACTCACTGCAGCTGGCTTGGCTCAGACTTTGTTAATTCACAATAGTGTTCTCAAGACTGGTCTAGTCTACATAAAACCTTCTAAATCAATATCACATGCATCTTGTTGGTGCCCAAAACCACATATTTGAAAGTTTAAGGATTTGCCATGCCCTTATCTAATCCAATCAGCCTTGGCCAATGAACAGGGATGGTCAAAGACCAAATCCTTCTGCATTTTAGGCTCCACTGAACCTAGGTGGGTGTACCTTTTCTCTCTCAAGCACTAAAGAGGTTATTTAAAGTGGATTTAAGCCTTATGACTAGCAAATGCAAAAATGGCAAATGATTGTTCTGTAATTATGCTTTATTATGTGTTTTAAGTGAATGCTTTTTGAAAAGAAATGAAAATGATTACGATTGTATCTTAAGAATTAGAATGCTTTCAGGACTTAAAATAAATATGCAAAGATCAGTTCATATAGGGTTTGGGAAGAATGTTTCTCTATCAAGGACTTAAATGCATAACAAACCAGGACCTTAAAAGATAAATAACAGACTAGTGCCTCTATCCAGGGATATTTATGACACTTTGTGGACAAGAGATATTATCAACTCCAAAGACAATATTAATCATCAACTATGAAGGTTTCAGTATGTGTTACACAAAACATGAAAACCCAATCTCACATTTAATGTAACAACATGTGATGGCACATCATAGCAAATCAAATGACAGATTTATCAAGAGGACAAAGATAACTCATCAACACAAAAGTATGCATGATATTTAGAAAAAGAAACAATGAACCTTGTATATTAATCTTTAGGAAATGATTGCATACATAAGCTGCACCTGAAGATACTCCATTAAAGTTCGTATTGCACAAAAGATACTTCTTCTTCCTATATACTTCTCTAATACATATGACTTTTTTCCTTATTGGCAGTATTTTCCCCCCCTTTTTAACATATAAGAATGACTCCCTATAAGTATGTGAAAAAAACATATATGAAAGGACACACCCTTTCGTACACAGAAGGAAAAGTTACAGACAGTTCCATTCCAAAGGACACACCCTTTGGTTTAATAAATAATTTACAAATTAAAACCCTAAAAATACTAAATGATGCTTCAATAATGTGTCTTTTATTCCCCACCTTGATAAAATTCCTCAGCAAATATTCATCATCTTCTCATTATCTCCTGCACATAAGATAAACCAATCAAATTCCTTGATTTGAAAATTAAACATATTCCACCTTAGATTTTAGTTTGAAAAGTCAATAATCTTTATGTAAATGCTTGTTAAAAATAATTCAATAAAACCGAATTATTTACATTTTAAGAAAATAATTTTGCGAACATAACATCTATTGATATAAAATAACGCTTTACCCTAAAATATATATTCAAAGCACTTATTTAGGGTAAATATATATAAATTTTATCTTAATGTGTGTTCAAATAATGGCGTAAGGTAGTGTGATATGATAAGAATATACTTCCCTTTTATGATATTCGTGAATCAATATTCCTGCCATATGATAAGAATGCACTTTCACCCTATAGTTTGGACTATACATTTAACTTTAATTTTTCCCTTTGTTGTGCATCCATTCGTGCCACGTATCTTCTTCTGGTTCACTCGCGGATCACCCTGGGCACCACCTAACCTACCACCCGACTGCCACCTGACTAGAGCCTTCTTTGTCACTGGGTCACGATGGATAACCATTGAGCTACTTCCCATTGCGGTATAGCGATGACCGTTGGATTACAAATCAATCGCTCAATATTTAGGGCCCTTGCTTACTTTAACTATCGTCACTTCATCGTTTGTCTTTAATCGTCTGCCTTAACCACTTGCCGCTAGCGGTTAGTCGTTGAGTCACAATGGATAACTATTGTGCAGTTTCCTATCACGGTATAACGATAGCTATCGATCTTTCTCAGACCTGCCAAATTTTTATCTCAGCTTTTTGTTTCTACCCCCTGCCACGTGTTACTTTTGGATTGGTTTGCGAGTCCATCTGGGCACCACCTATCCTGCCATTAGACCTGGGCCCGCCTTGTTGCCAAGTTGCGATGGGTAATTGACGAGAAATTTCCCATCGTAGTATAGCAACAGTCGTTGATCTTCCTTGGATTTTCTCGCCCATTAATCACCCTTTTTCTGCACATGCTTTGTCGCTAATCCGCAATAGGTACCTGGTGATTTGTTTCTCATTACGCTATAGCGACCACCATTGGATTATCCGCTCAACCGTCAGATCTTCCCGACTTGCTCATTCTTTATCCCTCATCCTCTCCAGTCTATCGTAAAACTTTGGTTTCCTCGGGATGTTTCCATGCACGTGGGGTCCATTGGATCACCAAACCTTCTTCATGCCAAAAGCCATTTGTCTTTTGACAGTTATCATACATGTCACTTTGGATTTAAATGTTAAAAGAACCTATCCCACAAACAATTTGGGATAAAGGCTTCCACTTTCCTGGCACAACATACTTGAAAGTTTCTAAAGCCTTTTCTACCGCTCCATCTGCGTAGGCTTGGAGGACTTGGCAACGCCATTCATGAAACATTTGATCTTTTGGATAGCTCCATTTTCTTCAATTATGCTCCTGCATATAAGACACCACCAGTAAATGCTCGTATGATAGAAAAAAGGCATCCATATATAGCACAAAATATTTTCTAAAAATATGTGCTAACACATCTAAAAGTGACATTTATTTTCATTTTCTTATCAAATAGTTTCATTTGTGTTTTACCATTATTGAGTAGTATACATGCATCCTTTACCATTATCGAGTAGTTTTATTTGTGTCTTACCACTATCAATCTATACATGCAAATTCATAAATTAAAACTATTATGCTTGGACAAATCAATGCAAAACAAATAGGAACACACAAAAGTATTTTGTTGATAGCACCTAGAAACAAATTTGTGGGAGCTTTGTCAAATGTTTAAATGCAAAAATAATTGCTCTAAAATTTTTAGGAAATTTTTACCATAGAATGAATCTAAAAACTATGCTTTCAGATATTCATGTGGGAGGTTTGGTCTAGAGTCTATGAACAAATATCAAAGCCTATGTTCAAGATTATAAGAAACATAGATTTTTTGGGCTTGTGCTTTCTTTTTTAGTGTGGGGGAAGCAGTTTTGGTTGAGCAGATATGTTTTGGTTTTTGGAGGGAAAGTTTTCGTGTGGGAATTTTTTTTGTTTCGATGTCTTTGTGGTGTAATCTTTATTTTGTTGAATATGAAGGAATTATATGATTCAATTTGGAATGATATGACTCATTTTTTCGTCTCAGTTTTCCTTATACTTTTTTTCCCTCAACGGACCTGATTTTTCTTCTGTATTTTAGTTTAGCTTGTCTTTTGTTTTATGTATTGTTTTCATTTCCAGAGGTAGGGTTTATTCCCAGATTTTGTGAGTATGAGTTATGTTAAAGCCAGGGGCAGAGGAATCTTGAAGTTCTCTCCTACACCAAGTGGCTATCTACAAAATTGTAATAATGGAGGATTTACTTTACCACAACAAAATATTAGAAAATGATAGTTTGAAAAAATAGTTATAATAGAGAATTTGGAAAGGAAATGATGTATCCTTCTGACATTGGTGAAATATTGATGTGTTTGTTGATTTTGATACTATGATATTGCTATCAGGGTTCAACTGTGTAGTTTTTGAGTCAAACTCATTGACCCATGTTTCATGAGTAGTGGTTCACGAGAACACATCTCTCATGAAAATGAATGGTCCTACTTATCAATTGATGAGCTACAGGGGCTCTATAATGAATGGTTTCACCACAATGGGGGAAAGAATAAATATCCTCCCCAGTGCCAATAGAAAGGGGATTATTCAAGGCTGCTTGCAAGGATAGGAAATAAAAATAAACTCGGTGATAGGTACTATATGAAGGATTTCTGTTTTAATATTAGAATATAATAGTCAATATTCTATTTATTAAAATCTTATAACATTAAATATAAACTATGTATGATCTTAAATAAATTGGTGGCATTAAAATGATATAAAGTTCAAGAAGAAAATAATATAATTATTCAAACAATATTAAAATGATTACACATAACATTACTGTTAGAAATAATACGCACACATATCTGTTAATGAATCTAAGAATGAATAAGGCAATCAAATTCAGTTTGTATAAATTGTTATAATACTGTAAATTCATATAGTGCTAATAATATAAGAAACAATTTAGTGATTGTAATGGAATAATGACTAATAATTAATACCATTACAAAGTAGGACTAATAGTAAACATTGATGACAATCTAATATAATGTAATGGAATTGTAATAACTATGTCAAGTATAATTAATTATCGTAATGAGTTGAATTGAATTAAAAATATAATTTCATTAGAATATCGCAAATGGTTCATTGTATATGAGGGACCTTCTCTTAAGTATGCTACTTCCTAGTGGATGTCTAAACATTGGCGCATGAGGCCTAGAGGGGTGTAGCATCTGCTCTTGGGCTTAAGAGAGGTGGTAGTTATGATGAGGGGGAATGATGATAGGACACTTCACTAGGTACACCACTCCATGATGGATGCTTAACACCTGCCACATGGAGCCAAGAGGGATGTAGCATATGCTCTTGGGCCTAGGGTGGAGGGTCTCTTGGACACCCCATCTAGCTAGACTACCCTAATGCACTAAGAATTGGGTGATAAAGAATGGCAACTAACCTACAATCTAATTTTATCTAACAAATATAATACTAATGGTAATTAATACATAAGAAAAAGAATTGTATCACTCAATTTAATTCATTAGTATGTTTCAGTTTATAAGTATTACTTCATATGTGTTCTCTAATTTTGTGTTGTAGGAAAATAGTATACAAAGGTATGACCATAAAATTAATTACCTATTTTAGATTTTGGTCCAAATTTAGGTCAATTTAAAGTATAACTAATTAGGGGACATTAGAATGGTATTAGAGTATCATCCTCCCAGCCTAGGGGGACAACAATTGATGCAACCAATTCAACAAACCTTAAGGGCCCTTGAAAGAGAAACAAAGAGGATTATGGAGCAAGAATTAAGAACATTTATGGAGAAAAATGAACAAACAAACCAAGCCATTCTCCAAGCCTTGCAAAACATAAACAACACCATGCATAACTTAAGACCAAATCAATAAAACAATAGGGATGAAAATTCTATCCAATCAGTGAGTGACAATGGAACCCCCCCTCCAGGACAACCTTGCCTCTTTTCATAGTTGGGGAAAGATCCTTAAGAGAATATGAAGAGATTAATAACCCAAGTTTGGAAACACTTAGTGAAGAATATGCTAGGCTTGAATTAGAAATTAAAAGGAGCATCCCCTTCCCAACCTATTGTAAGGCTAAAATGAAGACTACCCAAAGGAAAAAGGACAACTGCCCAAACCAGGATATCCAAAACAAAATAGGGAAATTGAGCATTCCAAATTTTGATGGGATGGCGAAAACCACAACACATGCATGGATCCAGAAATTGAAAACCTATTTAACCCTTAGTCCCATAATAGAAAAGGATGCCATAACATTTTCCATATTGCACTTAGATGGGTTGCCCATGATTGGTGGCATCATGGGTTGATTACACAAGATCATAAAAACATTAAAACCTATGAGGCCTTCAAAAAGAAACTTATTGAAAGGTTTGATCAAACAAACCCCCAAAAATATTTCAGGGAGCTAACCAAAATAAGGCAAAGGGGGACTCTTGAAGAGTATATTTCTGAATTTCAAAAACTAGCAGTTATGGTTCTGAGAATATCCAATGAAAGACTTACCTACCTCTTTGTATAAGGTTTATATGATAGCACTCGAGGCCTAGTAAGTGCCTTAGATCCTTCAAAAATCCAAGAGGCAATCCTAAAAGCCACCCACCTAGATGTCGCCCAAGCACAGGGAAAATCCTACTCAAGTAAGACATCAACAAAGAACAAACACTTCCATGAGAAGGATAAACATTAAAAGTCATACCTTCCCATAAAAGATTGAGAGGAACCATGAAGAAAGGGCCTATCTTTTGACTGCAAGGAAAAGTGGGAACCAGGGCATTTGTGTAAGCGAAACGAAGGATGTTTAAGAGAGGGAAAGATGTTTTAAGTGCAAAGAATCATGGAGTCCGAGACATGTTTGTAACCAAAAGGATCTTAGGAAGATAAATTTATTATTTAGGTGCAAATAAAAATAGGAACCAACATAGGTGTGGGAAAAGAAGTCAAGGTCATAATATTGAGGCCATGCTCCAAGAAACAGGAGAAAAAGTGAATCCATGCAAAATGACAACAATGGGTGAAGATGATGAAGATGAAAGGAACCCTAGCTTGCATTTCAAAAGCATCCAAAAATTATCCTTTTAGGATTCAAGGAACAATTAAAGGACAAAAGGTAATAGCCCTAGTTGGCAGTGGGGTAACTCATAATTTTATTGATCAGAACTTAGCTGCAAAATTGGATCTTGAAACTGAAGACATAAAGGGATTTAATGTGTCATTGGCTGACAGATCCACCACTTCTAGCAAGGAGAAGATTTCCTGGCAACTCAATATCACTTTGGGAAGGCATTAAATTAAAGAAAAAATTTACATTGTAGATATGGGTGACACATATGTAATCTTAGGAACTCCATGGATATATTCCTTGGGGTGCTTTATTTTTTACCATCCAAAAATAGAAATATATTTTGTACATGAAGGAAAGAAGGTTACTTTACATGGAATATCTGATAGATCACTGAGAGTGATTTCATTAAAAAAAATAGAGAAGGCCTTTAGACATGACCAAGTTGAATGGGTGGCTCAGTGTCTGATTTTGGATATAACAATTCCCAAGGGGAAAGTAACCCACATAGACATACATCCAATATTAAGGAAGCATAAGGTATTCTTTGGTGGTATCCCTCTCGAACTTCCACCAAAAAGGGTCTTTGAGCATTCCATTAAACTAGAAGAGGGAACAAAGCCAGTTGGTACCACCGTATGCATGACACCTATCTCCTACGTGTCATCATAATCGATATCTACCTTTGTTAAGTCTTATATGTTGGTCAAGACAAGATCATTGACCAACCACACAACCGAGTTCATCTACCGGTTCATAAACCCTGCCAGTTATACCCTAACCGGTCTGGCTTCAACCTTGCACTTTGCTTCTCTTCTAGTGGAACACCTAAACTGATCAGCACACTTGCCAACCTACCTCATGCACATCTTCTATAGATGGGAGACTTTCACTTTTGCACCTTGTTAGCATTATCGGTGGACATACTTACCGGTAACCACCTTGATGACACCATGTCATCAACCTTCAACAATCTCCATCTTTCTGCAACTGCTCAGCGTTGCCTTCTTCATCATTTGACCAGTTCTCCTATCAACTGGTTTGTCAAAGTGACAAACATATCCTTCCTTCTCTATATCAACAACTCATTATGTCTTCCCTTGCATATCTGATGCATATCTTTGATGTTATGCACCTAAGGTGACTTAGTGTTTCACTAGTTGATCCGATGTGAGCCTTCAATCACTTGCCTTCTATTCTCATGTCTTATCTCGGATGACGATGATGTATTCTATGCATAATAGGAGATAACCTCCACTTCTGGTGGGAGTGGATCCTTGTCATTTGCATCTTGCATTTCACCAATATGGCTTCCTTGTTTGAGTAGGCATATCCTCAAACATGCACATATGATCTAGTTGGGCACACTCACTATCAGTCATGTCTTCATTCAGTGACTGTATCTTTATCCGGTGGGAGTCCTGTAGATTGACATCCAACAGCATACTGGTTGGCACTTCTGCACATACTTCCCCTCCAGTGTTGATGTGATTTTTGTAACATTTTGTCTCTTCATCACAATCAACATCCCATCATCTTTCTCTCTTGTTAGTTGGCAACAATGCACTTCCAACATGTCACTTATTGGTTTTATACCATATTAGTTTCTTGTCCATGTCTTTAACAGAAGCCAACACTAACTTGTGTACCGATGACTTGCTAAGCTAGGTGACATGAAATACATTGCTTCTAGTATGTATCAATGATAGTACTACACATACATCTCCCATATCGGTTGTCATCCTATACTGGTTGACACCAATGACAACACAATGCCAACAATCTCCCCCTTTGGCATTGATGTCAACACATGTAGTATCCTGCATGCTACAAATTCTCTTTCTCCCTCTTTGTGTGTTCCATGAATTCTCACACATGTAGTATGTGACATACTACATAATCTCTCTCCCCCTTTGACAGTAATATCAAAGGGCACTGACAGGGTTTGTTTCCTCCTTGTGTCTACCAGGCACTGACACTTTTCTAACCGCCTTTTTCTCTATCGGATGCTTCTCCTCCTTTAACCTTCATACATTTCATCCTCTCAATCCACAACACTTGAGATGGAGGGCTCAACCAACAACTGACACCAATTTCTCAGCAACCAAGTGTATATGCAAACCGGAAACACATGCATATACAAGGTTGAAACCAATTGAAGGCACATGTGTTAGTGAATACAACATACCTGTCAGTCAGACTGCATCATCACCCACTTGATATGTAGAATTTATCCTGACCCCAATTTTCTAATATCAAGTGTTGAAGATGACATTGATACCAATTGTATCTTCTTCGATACCAATTGTATGTTCTCCTATGCAGGTAACTTTCCTTCTTGCAGACAACTCTCTCGATGGTCTAGTTGTGATTTCAATTAAGTACAAGTTGGATAGACATTGAAATACCTCACAACCCTAGACCGATGAGAACATCCCAAGGTCTCATTCATACTAGTACAACCATAGACATTTGCACACCCTCTATATTCAACAAATTTGATACAAGTCAGAAAACATGGTTGTCAAACCACCCTAAGTCATACATCTCAGGTCTTCATTTGTCTATTAGGTTCTAAACCGAAGCCAACCTGCCCCTTATACCACTTGAGCTATGCATATGTGATCAATCTAATGATATATTAGCTCCACAATTTTTACCACAACATATGACATGATCCTAGGTGTGCACAATGCTATACAATATCACTATCATGCCACATATCAAACCGGTTAGCCCACAAAGGATGCATGCATACATGATCAACAACTGGGCCAACATGTTATTCAAGTCTTCTTCAGTACCACCTAAGACATAAACTCCCCAATCCATGCTACCAGAGCTAATGCAATGATCCTAGACCTCATTATCTTACATAACCTGCAAATATCAATTAGGATACATACCGGTAACATACTACACATACCGGTTATCTTCACTTGTCCATCATCTCTACCAGAGCACCCTTCCTCTAATGTTTGTCTTCTTGTGTCAATTTTCTTCTGATCCCAATTGCAAATTTGCCATTAATTGACACATGTAGTAGTGATTCATCTCTCATATTTAGGTGTGTAGCCACGACAGCCACTATGCATACATGTCATCTCATTTTCTTCTTTCTTACTGGCAACAACTTGTCTTCTCCTTTGTCCTTATCAAGGAAGGGGGTGAATGATCTGATCAATATGTTAGTCCCCCTAAGGTCCTACATCTCCTTTAAGCCTTAGGAAATATCACGTGTGCATTGAATGCACAGTGTCAATCCATGGTTGCATCTTCATGCTTCTTCCTCCATACCTTCTTGACTTCATTCTTCTTCCCATTTTCAGTCTTGGGAGCAGGTCTTACCTTTTTTTGTTGATTGGTCCTTGTTCTACTAGATTATGCATCATGACTAAAAGCATTGTTGTAGAAGCAAACTGTGTTCATGGCATATGCATAATTGGAGGACCTATTGTCAAACAAATTTGACCATCTTCCTCTGGTCCTTCTATTGTAACCGGCTACCAGAACCGGTGGACCTTTTGATCTTGCAGGGACATTTCTCCTTTGATTCCATGGAGGTCTTTGACTTCCATATGCTCTAAACCCATTTTCATACTGAGCATTGTTGCTATACCGGTTGCCATATGACTGTGTTAGGTCCCGGAGACAACTGAGAGGGGGGGGTGAATCAAGTGTCTAATAAATTCAAACCAAAATTAACTTAACCAAAACTTAATGCTTAATACCGGTAAACCAAAATTTATGTCGGTAGATAGATTTATCAGTTAATTGCAGTACCAGTAAAGATTAATGCATGAAATAGAAAGACAATAACATCCACAACACACAACACCAATATTTGTACGTGGAAACCCTGTAAGGGGAAAAACCCCGATGGGAAGCCTTGCCCACAATCAGATGATACTACTACAGATAGTGTGTACAAAATGGAGTCTGCACATGCAAAAAGGCCAACTGCCTAGAGCTCACTGCTCAATCACAAAATGGGAGTCACGTTGACTACAATTGGATGGTTAAATCCAATGATAATGTACTGCTCAAAATAGCATCTTCATATGCTGGATTCAGTACCGGTTTAGCTCTGATTTGCCTTCTTCAAACCTTCCTTCAATCTTGAATGATGTCTGTGTGTATAGCTCTTCTTATATTCGCATATACCTTATTACAATCTTTTTTCCAATCCTATATCAATCTCACAAATGAGATCTTACATTTATACCATAACCTAAGACCAATTGAGTAGGTCAGCTTACTAAAGATATTACAATAAAATCAATTACAAATGAATCAATATCTGATGCATTATGTTAGCTCAATGCATTTACAATAATAACAAATCATCTTCATGACGTGTCATGCTGATCTGGAATAGATATGTTTGTCGGTGCATAACCTGGACCTATTTATTGGTAACAACAAATATGCAAACCCGAATAGACCAATGAACAAATCACCATAACAAAGTGTCCAAACAATGTCTTTGACATAGCCAAGTATTATTCAAGTCATTCCAAGTGTCGGTGAACAATATAACCTGTTGGTGAACCAAATATCGGTGATTGTGCATAAGTCACTAACTTGTCGGTGAACATAATCAAGATCTCCAAGTGTTGATAGATGTTGACAAGTGTTGACAAGTGTTGACATCAATGACAAAACCATATCAAAATATCCAAAATACCAACAATCTCCCCCTTTGGCATTGATGGCAACACAAGATGGAAAAACCATCAAAGTGCCAAAACAAAAATGTCAAAAATCAAAAACCAACAATCTCCCAAAGAGATCAATAACCAGAAACCAAAATATAGATATAGAGAGTAATAATCTCTCCAACAATCTCTCCCCAAAGTAACAGTCTCTCCCCCAAGGGACAATGTGTTTTTCCATATATATCTCTCCCCCTTTGACATCGAATACCAAAGCAATAGAAAAACTAGATTCAAATACAAAATACCAACTACTCGCCCTGAGAAGTAGCTCTCCTCATCAAAGCCGGAATAAGATATTTCTCTGTTAATTCTATCAATTGATGACAAACATCAACTGTCTAAGTCTCTACCGGTGGGGGTAGAACCCCAATCTGCTCTTTGAGATATTGAAAAGTGGTGCAGGAGCACCCAAGACAAGATTGGCCACCATGAGGCCATAATGAAGATTTATGAGATAATTAAGTCTATGAGGTTAAAATGACCATTTGATATTTTAAACATGGATAATAATGCCATTTCGAGTCATCAAACTCATGTAATGAGTCATTTTGTAATAAGTTGTCAAAATTGTCATGTTGGGCAAATAATGTCAAAATGAGTAATGTAATGGGGTTCAATGGGTAGAATAGGTTTTTAATGAGAATTTTAAGTTTCATAAGGTCTTTTGTGACCATATTAATGTAATAAAATTGATTAGAAAGTTTCAAGATGCAAAAAAAAGTTAAAAACTTGTCAATTGACAACTAAAAGTGTCAATTTGACAATAAATTAAAGTTGTGAACACCCAAAAGTGGTTGTATGGGTGGTTAAGAGTTGGTTTTCAGTTTCCATGAAGGGAAGAGGTTTAAATATGTTTGTAATGATCCAAAATGAAGAGGAAGAGGGTCGGATTTGATGGGCATTGTAAGAGTTTTGGAGTTTGGCAATAAAATTACAAGGTTTTCCTTGCAATTTTGGTCTAAAATCTGCACTTTATTGGTCTAAAACTCTTCTTCTTTGTTTCATTTTTTATTGGATATTTGTTGTCCTAAAATCTGCTGTAGGTGATTGTTTTGGGAAGTTTTGAGAGTCACAATCCAAATGTGACCCATTCCACTTTATGTGGTTGTTGTTTCTTGTGTAATGGGTCAGGAATATTGTATTATATGTGTCTCTAATCTTACATGTGCAGGGAATAATGTGGAGATGAAGTGTTGATACCCTCAGCTAAGAGATTGAGTAAGGAAAAGCATGAAAATGGAGGCATGAGTATAGAAGCAGAAGATATACCTTAAGAAGGTAGTGTTTTTATGTGAAATAGTGTTATAATATGGTAAATACATGGTGAATAAAAAGTTTCAAGATCTGGAAGTGAGTTTTGGGGTTTGAACAAGGAGGTTCTAGTTTTCTAGGCCTAAAAAGGGGGGTTTAGTATGTAACCTATCAAATCAATGTTTATTTCCTTGAAACCTAGAAAATATATGGTTTTGGAACATTTTTCAAGACTTTTTTTGGGTTTGGAGTTGTGGTCATACCATTTGTTGGTACTTGCTTTGAAAAAAAGGGCTAATTGGGCCTAGTTGGTATGTAGCAGGGTGTTGGTCTGAGTATTTCGTCCAAAATACCAATAGTTCATTTTCATATATGTTGTGTAACTTCCAAAAGGGTATCCAGATATGTAATTTATGTTTCAAGTGTTTTGGGATTATTTTGAGTAAAGGTTAGATTACCCGCTGAACAGGGCTACTAGTGAATTGGCCTATTTAGGGACCCGGGTAAGGGTTTGTGAGAGAACCAGTTGATAGTGTGAGTGAAGCCTATTGGGTAAAGTGGAATAGGGTATTTATACACTCTAGGAATTGTTGGAACAAGTTGGTGAGGTTGATAGTTCTATTTGAGCATCTTGGTGAAGCCTAGTGAAGGAAGGTGAAACAAGAAGAGTTGAGTTTTTGAAGAAACAAGAATGAAAAGTTGAAATGTGATTGTGGGAGTGTCCATGATGCTCTGCATCATAGTGGTATCAGAGAAAGGCAGTAGGTCATTGCAGATTTTAGATTGAATACTGAGAGATAAGAGAGGAAACCATCATGGAAGAAGATGAAGAAATGTGGGCAAGGTGTGCTCAAGGGCACTCTATATTTCGGACACAATGCAAATGCAGGGGTAAGGTATGCAAAGTTGTTGTTAGTAGTGGTTCTTTTGAAAATATAGTCTCAGTAGAGATGGTTGAGAAGTTGAACTTGCCAAGGAAACCTCTTGAGTCACCTTACAGAGCATATGGGGTAAGCAATGATCAATGGGTTGATGTTAAAGAGAAAGCATATGTTTCTTTTAGCATTGGTTCATATTATGATACTATTATATGTGATATTATGCCTTTGAGTGATTGTCATATGATCTTGGGTAGAGAATGGCAATTTTCTGTTAAAGCCCTACATGATGGTAGAGAAAATTCATATGTTATTAACAAGGATGGGAAAAAGTTTGTGATGACATCATTGCAGAATGACAAGGTAGCATGAGGAACATAAGGATGAAGAAAAGACAGAGATAGAAGACACTTCTAGGCTTGAAGAAGACAAGGTAGAGTCTAAGTTGTAGGAAGAAGAGAGAAAAGAGCAGCAGGTAGCTTGTGAAGAGGAAGATGAACCTAATG
The DNA here is from genome assembly GCF_030272615.1 of Cryptomeria japonica. Taxonomy (NCBI): domain Eukaryota; kingdom Viridiplantae; phylum Streptophyta; class Pinopsida; order Cupressales; family Cupressaceae; genus Cryptomeria; species Cryptomeria japonica. The sequence continues at coordinate 224,031,696 of NC_081414.1, read as the reverse complement.
GCAAAGAGGTTCCAAGAGTTGAGATAGAGGTAGATGACAAAGATGTTGGTGATGACAACAAGGGTTCAAGTCTTGAAGGGCTTGAGTATGAAAAAGTGATTTTGATTGGGACAATGGAATGTCCTTTGGATGGAGTAAAGGGTATAGTGCAGCAAAGTACCCCTATGAGAGTGAATTGTATGGCTAATGATGTAGCCTTGAAGTTGGATAGAGAGTTGGTATGCCAAGAGGAATGGCATTAGATGAGGAATGAGTTGGTAAAGGAAGTTGAGTTGCTTGATAAGATGATGATGGGCCAAGAGAAGGCTAGTAAAAGTGTGAGTTCTCCTAGCATGGAGGTGAAATATGTTGATGATAAGATTATGAGTTGTCTTTGGGTGGTAAGTCTAATTGCTTTGCAAATGTATGCTGTTGTGACAGAGATTCCAAACATGGTGAAGATGATGGATTTTGGTAGAAGTCAGATGGTGGAAGGGGCATATTATTGCTTCTTGATTTTGTTGATATTTATAATGAATAGAAAACCAAGAGTGAAGATGAAAGGGAAGAGTTAGAGTATCAGATGTTTTGGCATGTGTAAAGATGCAAGTTAGATAGAGAGAAGATGGGAGAAGCCTAATCAAAGCAGAGAGGAGAAGATTCAAGTAGAAAAAGCAGCAATGAGGGGTACAAGAGACAAAGCATGGATGGGAAGTCAAGAGAATGACAAATACAAACCCAAGGTGAAGATGAGAACACTAAAATGGATAGATGGTGGAGGTTTTATGTTTGTTTATTTTGCAAGTACACCATTTCCAAGAGACTTGGAAATTTTTGAGGTGGGGAGTATGGTGCAGGAGCACCCAAGACAAGATTGGCCACCATGAGGCCATAATGAAGATTTATGAGATAATTAAGTCTATGAGGTTAAAATGACCATTTGATATTTTAAACATGGATAATAATTCCATTTGGAGTCATCAAACTCATGTAATGATTCATTTTGTAATAAGTTGTCAAAATTGCCATGTTGGGCAAATAATGTCAAAATGAGTAATGTAATGGGGTTCAATGGGTAGAATGGGTTTTTAATAAGAATTTTAAGTTTCATAAGGTCTTGTGTGACCATATTAATGTAATAAAATTGATTATAAAGTTTCAAGATGCAAAAAAAAGTTAAAAACTTGTCAATTGACAACTAAAAGTATCAATTTGACAATAAATTAAAGTTGTAAACACCCAAAAGTGGTTGTATGGGTGGTTAAGAGTGCGTTTTCAGTTTCCATGAAGGGAAGAGGTTTAAATACGTTTGTAATGATCCAAAATGAAGAGGAAGAGGGTCAGATTTGCTGGGCATTGTAAGAGTTTGGAGTTTGGCAATAAAAATACAAGGTTTTCCTTGCAATTTTGGTCTAAAATCTGCACTTTATTGATCTAAAACTCTTCTTCTTTGTTTCATTTTTTATTGGAAATGGATTTGGAAATGTATAGGAGTGTTTTTAATATCATTTGATACTATTATTGAAGGTGTTACATTCAAACCTGATACAATTCTATTTGTTGTCCTAAAATCTGTTGTAGGTGATTGTTTTGGGAAGTTTTGAGAGTCACAATCCAAATGTGACCCATTCCACTTTATGTGGTTGTTATTTCTTATGGAACGGGTCAGTAATATTTTATTATATGTGTCTCTAATCTTACATGTGCAGGGAATAATGTGGAGATGAAGTGTTGATACCCTCGGCTAAGAGATTGAGTAAGGAAAAGCATGAAAATGGAGGCATGAGTATAGCAGCAGAAGATCTACCTTAAGGAGGTAGTGTTTTTATGTGAAACAGTGTTAGAGGATGGTAAATACATGGTAAATAACAAGTTTCAAGATCTGGAAGTGAGTTTTGGGGTTTGAACAAGGAGGTTCTAGTTTTCTAGGCCTAAAAGGGGGGGGTTAGTATCTAACCTATCAAATCAATGTTTATTGCCTTGAAACCTAGAAAATATATGGTTTTGGAACATTTTTCGAGACTTTTTTTGGGTTTGGAGTTGTGGTCGTACCATTTGTTGGTACTTGCTTTGAAAAAGAGGGCTAATTGGGCCTAGTTGGTGTGTAGCAGGGTGTTGGTCTGAGTATTTCATCCAAAATAAAAATAGTTAATTTTCACATATGTTGTGTAACTTCCAAAAGGGTATCCAGATATGTAATTTATTTTTCAAGTGTTTTGGGATTATTTTGAGTAAAGATTAGATTACCCACTGAACAGGGCTACTAGCGAATTGGCCTATTTAGGGACCCGGGTAAGGGTTTGTGAGAGAACCAGTTGATAGGGTGAGTGAACGGAAGCCTATTGGGTAAATTGGAATAGGGTATGTATACACCCTAGGAATTGTTGGAACAAGTTGGTGAGGTTGATAGTTCTATTTGAGCATCTTGGCGAAGCCTAGTGAAGGAAGGTGAAACAAGAAGAGTTGAGTTTTTGAAGAAACAAGAATGAAAAGTTGCAATGTGATTGTGGGAGGGTCCATGATGCTCTACATCAAAAATTCTCCTTAGGCAAAGGCTTAGTAAAAATATCTGCAATCTGCTCTTTAGTATTCACATAAACCAATTTCACTTCTTTTGCTTCAACATTCTCTTTTAGAAAATTGAATTTGATAGAAACATGTTTAGTCTTTGAGTGGAATACCGGATTCTTAGATATATCAATTGCTTCCAAATTATCACAGTAAATAATTATAGGTTCCTTACATTTTACCTTTATGTCCTTCAACATTTATTTAATCCATAATAACTGTGTGCAATTAGTTGTTGCTGCAACATATTCTGATTATGTTGTTGATAAACATGTGCAACTTTGTGTCTTGCTCAACCAAGAAATTAGTCTACTACCAAGAAAAAATGCTCCACCGGTGGCACTTTTTCTATCATCTACATCTCCTGCCCAATTTTCATATGTGTATGCACATACATCAAAGTTTTCATCTCTAGGATACCATAAGCCAAGATTTGTAGTGCCTTGTAGGTACCAGAAAATCATTTTTATTGATGATTCATGATTTTCTTTAGGATCTCTGAAATCTTGAAACAATACATATTGCATTCATAATATCAAGTCTTGTTTATGTCAAATACAGTAAACCTCCTATTATAGACTTGTACCTAGTTGGATTAACAGGTGCTTATTCATCCTTCAATGATAGTTTATTAGTTGTAGTCATAGGTGTGCTTACCGGTTTAGAGTTCTCCATGCCAAATTTCTTTAGTAATTCTTTCAAGTACTTAGATTGACATAAGAATATACCTATATCAGTCTGTGAAATCTACAATCCTAAAAAAGAATTTTATCTCCCCAATCATAGACATTTCAAATTCTTGTTGCATTTTATTAGAAAAGTCTTTACATAATCCATCTTCTCCTCCAAAGATTATATCATCAACAAAAAATTCTATAACCAAGATGTCATCATTAGTTACTTTGTAATATAGATTGTTGCCTGCATTACCTTTAGTGTATCCAATATTCAAAAGATATTTGTCCAATCTAGCATACCAAGCTCTAGGAGCTTGCTTTAGTCCATACAAAGCTTTCCTTAACCTACAAACCATATCTTTGGCATCTGTCAATGAAAATCCATCAGGTTGTTCAATGTAAACTTCTTCTTCAAGATCTCCATTCAGAAATACACATTTAACATCCATTTGATATACTTTATAGTTCTTGTGGGCTGCAAAAGCCAAGAATAATCTAACTGCCTCACTTCTAGCTACTGGTGCAAACGTTTCATTATAGTCAACTCCTTCTTTCAGTGAATATCCCTTACACACTAATCTTGCTCTATTTTTGATTACCTTACCATCTTCATTAATTTTATTTATGAATGCCCATTTAGTTCCAATTACATTTTTGTCTTTAGGTCAGGGAACTAATGTCCATGTGTTATTCTTTTCAATTTGTTCCAATTCATCTTCCATAGTTTTAATCCAATTTTTATCCTCACATGCCTCATTAACTGATGTTGTTTCAATTTAAGAAATAAGACATACCTCTTCATTTGCCAATCTTCCTCTAGTCATAACACCTTGATACTTGTTTCTAATTATATGATCTTCAGAGTGGTTTAATCTTACATACTGGGGTGTTTTTACTTGTTGATGTTCCTCGGTCATTTTGGAATCCTCAGATGATGCCAGTGTGACTAGATCAACATTTTGTAATGGTGTACTCATTATAGGTTCATTTGTTATTATCTCTATTGCCGGTTTAGAGTCCATGTGCCTTGAATTTCCTCTAAACTGTTCATCAATCTTCACATTTGCACTCTCAACAATTTTCTGCAATCTCTTGTTAAAACATCTATATGTCTTGCTCTTAGATGAATAACCAAGAAATATTCCTTCATCACTTCTAGGATCAAATTTTCCAATATAATCATCTCTTCTAATATAGCATTTACTTTCAAATATTCTGAAATATTTAAGAGTGGGAGTAATACCAAACCATAGTTCATGAGGGGTCTTACCGGTTTCACCTTTGATGTGAAATATGTTGAATGTGTAGACTGATGTATTCACTGCTTTTCTCCAATATATATGAGGTAGGTTTGCTTCTAATATCATGCTTCTAGCTGCATCCAAAATAGTTTTGTTCTTTCTTTCTACAACTTCATTCTGCTGGGGTGTTTGGGGTGCTGATAACTATCTTTTGATTCCATTCACTTCACATAATGTATTAAACTCCTTAGATGTGAACTCAAACATTTGATTTTCTTACTGATTTCATTCTCTACCATCACCTTTTTATTTTTAATTTTCCAAAAGCTTTTGATTTCTCCCTGAGAAAAGTAACCCAACACATTCTAGAATAGTCATCAATGATTAACATAAAATACCTATCTCCTTGTAAACTTCTAGTTCTTGAAAGACCACATAAGTCAGTATGAATTAAGTCAAGAACATTATTGGATTTTTCTAGAGTACTCTTAAAAGATGCTCTAACTTGCTTTCCAAATTGACATTCCTTACATACTGGATTGTGAGGTTTAACAATCTTAGGTAAATCTCTTACTGCCTTAGTTGTACTGATTTTCACAATGCAATCAAAATTTGCATGACAAAGTCTCCTATGCCATAACCAACTTTCATCAATATGAGCAATCAAGCATGCCTTCTCATAGTTATTCAAATGAAAGATATTACCTCTAGTCTGATTACTAGTTGCAATTTCTAAGCCAGTTCTATTCATGATTGTGCATTTACGATTCTTGAATTGTAAATGAAATCTTTTTTCAACTAATTGACCAACACTCAAAAGATTATGCTTCAAACCTTCAACATAGTAAATATTATCAGTATTGTGCTTACCATCAAAAGATATAGTCCCTTTTCCTTTGATCATACAAGCTTTATCATCTCCAAATCTCACTAGACCTCCATTGTATTCCTGAAAGGTTAAGAATTTACTTCTATCACCAGTCATATGATGTGAACATCCTGAATCAATGATCCATTCATTCTTATCTTCATTTTAGCTGCCAAGGCCTACTCTACCAGTTGAATAGTAGGTGTCGGTTGATATTCTGTTATAGCAACAAAAGCCCATCCATTGTTTGTCGGATCTTCATCAGAATCATCAGTAACTCCTTCATCAGCATAGTAACAAGATTTGTCTTTATTTTTCTTAAATTTGTATCTCTGATATTCAGGGTTAGGCTTATATGTCCTTTTAGCTCCGTCTTCCAATCTTGCCTATCTATCGGGACACCTAGATGCCATGTGACCAACTTTATTGTAGTTAAAACATTTAAAGGGTGCTTTACCTTCATACTTACTTCCAACTGGACCTTTAGGCATTTTCCTTGCAAATAGTGCTTCAAGTTCTTCCAATTCTTCATTTTCTCTCCTGCTTTCATCAAGTTCTCTTGCATAAAAGGCTTTCCAATCAGATTTATCAAATGATGATGATGATGCAAATGATGTTGATGCTTTGAAAGCTAGATCTATCTTTATTGTAGCAACAAGACCAAATTCCTCAAGTTCAAAAGCTGAAAGTTTTCCAACCAAAGTGTCTCTAGATATTGATGTATTAGGCATTGTTCTCAATTCATTTATAGCAATAACTTTCATTTTATATGCCAGTGGAAATGCTCTTAAAACTTTAGAAACAATTTCATCTTCACTTAAGGTTCCTCCACAACATTGTATACCCAAAACAATTTCATTTACTTTTTCCATAAAAGCATAAATCCTTTCATCTTCTTCCATTTTTAGATTTTCATACCTGACCCGAAAGCATTCAAGTTTTTCAATTTTGATTGTGGAATCTTCTTCATTCAATGTCTCCAATTTGTTCCAAATAGCTTTAGTAGTAGATTTGTCTGATAATCCCATGATTTGCTGATCTGACAATGCGCTCAAAAGTGCTTCTCTTGCTTTGCAATCATTTTCCTCATCTTTAGCCAAGGTTGGTGGATTAGGTTGACCTTGAGTAGGAGCAGTATAACCATTCTTTGTAACATCCCATATATCCTTTCCAATGCAATTCAAATGTGTCTCCATCCTGATCTTCCATATGACATAGTTAGTTCCATCAAGTTTAGGACTATCCTTCCTGAAATAGTTAGAAGACATTGGATCTCCTCAAGTTGTTAAACTTCTGCAAAAAGAGGACTAGGCTCTAATACCAATTGTTAGGTCTCAGAGACAACTGAGAGGGGGTGGGGTGAATCAATTGTCTAATAAATTCAAACCAAAATTAACTTAACCAAAACTTAATGCTTAATACCGGTAAACCAAACTTTATGCTGGTAGACAAATTTATTAGTTAATTGCAGTACCGGTAAAGATTAATGCATGAAACAGAAAGACAATAACATCCACAACACATAACACCAATATTTGTACGTGGAAACCTTGTAAGGGCAAAAACCACGGTGGGAAGCCTTACCCACAATCAGATGATACTACTGCAAATAGTGTGTACAAAATGGAGTCTGCACATGTAGAAAGGCCAACTGCCTAGAGCTCACTATTCAATCACAAAATGGGAGTCACACTGACTACAATTTGATGGTTAAATCCAATGATAATTTACTGCTCAAAATAACATCTTCATATGTTGGATTCAGTAGCGATTTAACTCTGATTTGCCTTCTTCAAACCTTCCTTCAATCTTGAATGATGTATGTTTGTATAGTTCTGCTTATATTCGCATATACCTTATTACAATCCTTTTTCCAATCATATATCAATCTCACAAATGAGATCTTACATTTATACCATAACCTAAGACCAATTGAGTAGGTCAGCTAACTAAAGATATTACAATAAAATCAATTACAAATGAATCAATATCCAATGCATTATGTCGGCTCAATGCATTTACAATAATAACAAATCATCGTCATGACGTGTTGTGTTGATTTGGAATAGATATGCTTGTTGGTGCATAACTTGGACCTATTTGTTGGTAACAACAAATATGCAAACCCGAATAGACCAATGAACAAATCACCATAAAAAAGTGTCCAAACAATGTCTTCGACATAACCAAGTAGTCTCCAAGTCATTCCAAGTGCCGGTGAACAATATAACCTGTCGGTGAACCAAATACCGGTGACTGTGCATAATTCACTGACTTGTCGGTGAACATAATCAAGATCTCCAAGTGTTGATAGATGTTGACAAGTGTTGACATCAATGACAAAACCATATCAACATATCCAAAATACCAACAGACTGCACATAAATCCTTCTACAATCATGACTTTTATGGCCAAAGTTATTACACCTCCGACAGACAACAATATTGTTTCTAGGAAGAGCAACATGTCTATTCCTAAAATTAATTATGCATTCATCTTCCCTAAGGCCATATTCTTTGCATGTAAAACAATAACAAGAGAAAGAGGGCACGCAACTTAAAAATTTGTTTTGCCATGCATGAGGAGATCTTACCGGTTTAGTATCTCCAAATCTACTTCTCCGGGGATGGATTTTGGATTGTCCATGCTCTACAACTCTTCCATCTGATCTCATCTTTTCCCACACTTGCTTTATCTTGTGGGTGGTAACACTTCCTTTTCTTCCACTAGTAGGAGGCCTTCTATGTTGTCTTCTTTTGTTCTTGCTTCCAATGAAGTTGCCTTCTCCCATCTTCCCTTTTCCTTTGGGATCCGCATTGTTCCTCCTTGCAGCATCGATCTTCATTCTTAGTTTCATGTCTTCACCATTTGTGGTTAGATCAACCTTCTTCTGAGGACAATTCTGGACAGTGAAGGTTTGTCCCTTGTTATCTCCATTTGAGGAGACAAACAAAATGTCTTTGTGGGGGACACACTTGCTGGTGGAGCATTCTCCTGCACCACTTCCTAATCCTCTGATGTCCTTGGAGTGCTTTTGTTTCTTCAACATTTTATCTAAGGCATCACTATTGCCATCAAACCAGATTCTCACCTTGAGCTCATCCTGACATTTCTCAAGGTCATTTCGGAGATTCTCCATTTCTCCTTCTAGTTGTTGATACTATTTATTCTTGGCTTCTAGCTCAGATGCTAGATCATTACACGGACACCCCTTGGTGTCTTCTTGCTAAGTCTTTAACTCTGAGATATGTTTCTCAAATTCTTCAAGGAATTTGATTAACCGGTTTTGTTCCACAACTATATCATTCTTGAATAACTTGTCTTCATTCCTCACTCTACTAAGTTCTTCGAGTGCACTTACAAGTTCTCCTTCAATATCAACTTCTGCTTCATCTTCACAATCACTGCCAAACACATCTTGCTAGTAGGAATGATCTACATGATCACTCATAGATGTGTGCCTCTCATCATCTGAATCTTGAGCCATGAAGAGGTGGGTTCCTTCTTCATCATTGTTGTGACTTCTATTAGATCCGCCTTCATCATTTGTAGACACATGAGTTGCATTTATCATCTTGTCTTCACAAACCAGTTCTGTAGTAGTAGGCTCATTTCCATAGAGATTTTTCAATCTATCCCACAAGCTCTTTACCGATTTGCATATGTCCACCTGTGAGGAAACATTATCTGATAACCCATAGAGTATAGCCTTTATTGTTATATCATTACACCGGTTTCTTCTTTCTGCATCTGAATTAGTGGGAGGATTGACTTTACTAGGGCAACCATTAACAACCGACATCCACACATCAAACCCTAAAGAGGATAGGTAGAATTCCATCCTACAGCTCCAAACAAAAAAATTTGAACCATCAAATATAGGAGTAGGGATTGACACTAAACAAACCATTGTGTTCAAATACCATAATCTACCCAAGCTAGAGAAAGCTTATCAACCATGAACCTATGTTCTGATACCAATTGTTGAACACTAGATGTCACTGAGAGGGGGGGCGAATCAGTGGTTTCCAACTCTTTTTCCTTTTCTATCCTATGTGTATATATCAATTAACTGATCTAACATAAAATAGGCATACCGGTTAGATGAGAGGATAACACAAAAGCAATCACACATAAAAGGGACATCTCATAACACTAGATGTACGAGGAAAACCCAAGATGGGAAAAACCTCAGCGAGAAATGTTGTTGGAGGCTACTGCTCCAATCTAGCCTCACAATGAAAACCTCGGCTACAATATTTAGGGCACCAACACAAGGATTACCACTCTTGATTTAGGACACCAACACAAGGAGTACCACTCTTGCTTTAGGGCACCAACCCAAGGAGCACCAACCCCTGCACTAAGCTCCAACTCAGTGATTACAAGATCATATCATAAATACAAAAGTAATCTCCTTGTTACAAAAGAACTTTGTAACTCTTATCCAAGTCTCTCCATTGGTTCTCCTCTCTCCAATTCTTTGTCGGTACTCTGCTCACCCTCTCACTACTGCAACCTTATCTCCTGCTGCAACTCACTCTCTATTGCAACCTTACCAGTTCAAACACTTCTTCTTCTTTGTTGATACACTGCTCTCTATCGGTTCTCTTTTTTCTCTATCACACTGTTGTTGGCCACCACGGTCTTCTTCACTCAGTCAAATGTCTACTATCTGATTATTGTCGGTTCTCAGCTTACCGGTTCTTCAGTGCAATCTTCTCTGCAATCTTATGTGGCTCTTCTCTACTGGTTCAATCACCATCAGTGTACTCCTTTGTCAAACTTAATGGCAAGCCACCGGTTGTCTCACTCTCACTAGTTAAACTCTTCAGACTGGTTCTCTCTCACACACTCAGTCTCTTCTCTGATTGACATTGAGAACTTGACTGATTAGCTCTCTTCACTAGCATAACTCTCTCATGCAGCATCAACAAATCTGGTCTTTGATCTACGTATTTATACTATGTCATCCCACCAAAATGACATTCAAACTTCTAGCGTGCAAGGACTTCTTCATTGACCCCGAGGCATACCAAATCCAATCAGATCTCCATCAATCTTGTTGCATTCAGAACATGTTCGCCCTATTTGGCAAACATGACACCATCTTTAGTCTGCACTTGTCAAACACCTATGAAGTGATCATGCAAATAGCTTCACCTACCCTGATTAGCACCTGGACTCTTGGCCTTGATCATGAGGTCATCAAATAAGATCTTTATCCTCTGATCAGTCTCGAGTTGCACCCTTCTGCTCTCGACCCGTGAAACACACTATCAACATTAATATCGACCAGTCACCACCTACCTCACCGACAACTCTTCACCTACCACCGTATGCATGGCACCTATCTCCTACGTGTCATCATAGTTGACATCCACCTCTGCTAAGTCTTTTGTGTCGGTCTAGACAAGATCACCGACCAACCATGCAGTTGGGTTCATCTACCTGTTCACAAACCCTGTCGATTATACCCTAAATTGTATGTCTTCAACCTTGCACTTTGCTTCTCTTTCGGTGGAACACCTAAACTAGTTAGCACACTTGCCAACCTACCTCATGCACATCTTCTACAGATGGGAGCCTTTCACTTCTACACCTTGTCAGCATTACTGGTGGACATACTTACCAGTAACCACCTTGATGACACCATGTCATCAATCTTCACTATGTCATCAATCTTCAACAATCTCCATCTATCTACAATTGCTCAACCTTTCCTTGTTCATCATTTGATTGGTTCTCCTATCAATTGGTTTGTGAAAGTGACAAACATACCCTTCCTTCTCTGTATCGACAACTCATCATGTCTGTCGTTGTAGATCCGGTGCATATCTATGATCTTATGCACCTAAGGCAACTTAGTGTTTCACCGGTTGATCTGGTGTGAGCCTTCAATCACTTGCCTTCTATTCTTTTGTCTTATCTCGGATGACTATGATGCATTCTATGCATACTAGGAGATAACCTCCACTTACCGATGGGAGTGGATCCTTGTCATCTGTATCTTGCATTGCACCAATATGGCTTCCTTGTTTGAGTAGGTATATCCTCAAATAGGCACATATGATCTAGTTGGGCACACTCACTGTCAATCATCTCTTCATTTGGTGACTACATATTTATCCAGCGGGATTCCTATTGATTAACATCCAACAACATACCGGTTGGCACTTTTGCACATACTTCCCCTCCAGTGTTGATGTGATTTTTGTAACATTATGTCTCTTCATCACAATCAACATCCTAGCATCTTGCTCTCTTGTCAGTTGGCAACAATGCACTGCCAACATGTCACTTACTGGTTTTATACCATACCAATTTCTACTCCATGTCCTCAACACAGGACAACACTAACTTGTGTACCAATGACTTGCTAAGCTAGGTGACATCAAATACATCACTTCTGATATGTATCAATGATAGTAGTGCACATACATCTCCCATACCGGTTGCCATCTTATACCGGTTGACATGACAACATAATGCCAACAATCCTCATAAGTATAAGGAAGAAATTGAGAAAACCACAAAGAATTGTATGGGGCACATTCAACCCAACTCTAGCCCCTTTGCATAATCATTTGTACTCTCAAAAAAGAAAGATGGCACCATGAGGATGTGTATTGACTACATAGCATGAAACAAAAAAACAATGCAAAATAGATATCCCATTCCTCAAGAAGATGAACTCCACCGAACAGTCTACTTCTCAAAAATTGATCTAAGATCAAGTTATCACCAAATCAGGCTAAGGGAGGAGACATACCAAAAACAACTTTTTGGTGCCACTATGGACATTTTGAAATTTTCATCCTACTTTTCAAGTTAACTAATGCCCCAACTACATTCCAATCTTGTATGAACCACATTTTTAGAGGGCAATTGAGAAAATTATCGTTGGTTTTCTTCAATGATATATTGATCTACAACCAAACCTAGGAAGAACATTTGAAGCATATAGATGAGGTGCTAAGCATACTAGAGCAACATTCCTTATTTGCTAAGCAATCCAAGTGTGAATTTGGCATGGAGGAAATTTTGTACTTAGGCCACAAAATCAGTGCTCAAGGAGTAAAGGTTGATGAGGAATAGATTGAGGCTATCAAAAGTTGGCCAAAACCCAAAACCCTAACTCACCTCAGAGGATTCTTGGGACTATGCAATTATTATAGGAGGTTTGTGAAAGGATTCTCAAAACTAACCTCACCACTCATTGATCTAACTAAAAATGGATCTTTCTCTTGGAATGCAAAGTTGCAAACAACTTTTAAAAAATTAAAGGAAGTGATGAGTTCTTGCCCTGTATTGGCAATTCCTGATTTCAACTCCGATGACTTGCTAAGCTAGGTGACATCAAATACATCAATTCCGATATGCATCAATGATAGTAGTGCACATCCATCTCCCATGCCGGTTGCCATCCTATACCGGTTGACATGACAACATAATGCCAACAATCCTCATAAGTATAAGGAAGAAATTGAGAAACCACAAAGAATTGTATGGGGCACATTCAACCCAACTCTAGCCCCTTTGCATCATCATTTGTACTCTCAAAAAAGAAAGATGGCACCATGAGGATGTGTATTGACTACATAGCATGAAACAAAAAAACAATGCAAAATAGATATCCCATTCCTCAAGAAGATGAACTCCACCGAACAGTCTACTTCTCAAAAATTGATCTAAGATCAAGTTATCACCATATCAGGCTAAGGGAGGAGACATACCAAAAACAACTTTTTGGTGCCACTATGGACATTTTGAATTTTTCATCCTACTTTTCAAGTTAACTAATGCCCCAGCTACTTTCTAATCTTGTATGAGCCACATTTTTAGAGGGCAGTTGAGAAAATTATCGTTGGTTTTCTTCAATGATATATTGATCTACAACCGAACCTGGGAAGAACATTTGAAGCATATAGATGAGGTGCTAAGCATACTAGAGCAACATTCCTTATTTGCTAAGCAATCCAGGTTTGAATTTGGCATGGAGGAAATTTTGTACTTAGGCCACGAAATCAATGCTCAAGGAGTAAAGGTTGATGAGGAATAGATTGAGGCTATCAAAAGTTGGCCAAAACCCAAAACCCCAACTCACCTCAGAGGATTCTTGGGACTATGCAATTATTACAGGAGGTTTGTGAAAGGATTCTCAAAACTAACCTCACCACTCATTGATATAACTAAAAAGGGATCTTTCTCTTGAAATGCAAAGTTGCAAGCAACTTTTAAAAAATTAAAGGAAGTGATGAGTTCTTGCCTTGTATTGGCAATTCCTGATTTCAACTTGCCCTTTGAATTATATTGTGATGCTTCAAGATAAGGCATCAGAGTAGTATTGATGCAGAATAGGTATCCCATAGCTTTTGAAAGCAGGTTACTCAAGGATATAGGAAGGACATATTACATGTGTGGCAAGGAAATGTTAGCTATAATGCATGCCCTAGCAAAATTCAAGCAATACTTAATTTGCAAAAGGTTCATTGTGAAAATCAATCACAACAACCTTAGATTCTTCTTGAGTCAAAAGAATTTGAATGACAAGCAACAAAAGTGGGTGAGGAAATTGCAGGTGTATGATTTTGACATTGAGTACATGAAGGGTAAGAACAATGTAGTAGTTGATGCATTATCACAGAGACCACATCTTGGTTCCATGTCAGCAATATCCATATAATGGAAAACATCTTTGATTACTGAATATGTCAAGGACCAGTTCTCAACTGATCCGATCAAAGGGGAAACTTAGGATGACAAATACCAAATCATTGAGGGCCTGATCCTCTACAAGGGGAGAATTTACATCACCCTAGGGTCTCGACTAAAACAGAAAATTTTGAAAACCTACCAAGACAATCCATTATCTGGGCATCAAGGATATTTCAAAACCTAAAAGCAAATTAGGGAAAGATTCACCTGGAAAGGACTTAAGGGAGATGTGTTAAAATACACCAATGAGTGTCTTGTGTGCCAGAGGAATAAGGAAGAGCACACTTTCCCAACGGGTCTACTCCAACCTTTGCCCATACCAGATCAGAAATGGGAGAGCATCTCTATGGACTTCATAGTGGGACTACCAAAGGTACAAGGCAAGGATTGCATTTATATGGTGGTTGATTGCCTCACCAAGTACGCACACTTCATGGCCATCTCAATAGATTTTAGACCTTCACAGGTAGCTGAGATATTCTTTAAGGAAGTCTTCAGGGTACATGGTCTCCCCCATAATATTGTTAGTGGTCGGGACAACTGTTTCCTTAGCATTTTTTGGCATTAATTATTCAAATTAGCAAGGACAAAATTAACCCCGAGCACTGGTTATCATCCTCAAACGGATGGGCAGACCAAGATTGTAAACAAATGGTTGGAGGGGTATTTGAGGAATTATGTCATAGGGCAGCAAAATGGGTTGGTTAAGTGGCTACACTTGGGGGAGTATTGTTACAACACTACCCACCATATGTCTATAAGAATGAGTCCTTTCCGAGCACTATACAGATATGAGGCCACATCCTTTGGAGATTTGATTTGGACAGAGAGTCGTGCACTAGAAGCCAAGGACTTCATACAGTAGAATGTGGACATCATGAATTCACTCAAGGACAACTTACATCAAGCCCAATATCAATAGAAGATATATGCTTATAGGAAAAGGATTGAACACACATTTGAGATTGGGGATATGGTCTTTTTGAGATTACAACCATATAAGCAATCATCCATCAAGGTTAGTGGAACTGGAAAACTTAAGCCAGGGTTTTATGGGCCATACAAGGCATTGAGGAAGATAGGAGAGGTGGCTTAAAAATTAGAATTTCCTCCCAATAGCAAGATCCACAATGCATTTCATGTATAATATGGATAATAATAGAGTTGCTTAAGTATGACGCTCTTCCACTATCATTTGAATGTAACGGTTTCATATAGTTGGAGACAAGTGGCGAGGGTTCTATTTTATTTGGAGTAATAAAATAACACCTCCACAAAAACCAAAGATGACATATTTCATGCATACCCATCATTTGGATGTCAAATTGTTTCAAAATTGAATTTTTTGTTTATGGACATTTTGATGTCATTGATGACATATTTCATGCATTTACCTGTCATTTGTATGTCAAATTGTTTCAAATTTGAATTTTTGTTTACAGACATTTTGATGTCATTGTAGATGCCTCTCGGCGGCATAATTACCAGTTATTTGCATATCAAATTATTTCAAAATTGAATTTTTGTTTACGTACATTTTGATGTCATTGTAGATGCCTCTCGACATAATTATAATATTTTTCAAATAAACACTATAATCCTTACTTACTTCTTACTTCTGACAGATGATCAAAGAAATAGTTAAGTTCAAACAAGATGTTTCTCAGTGTGTTCATCTACCATTAATCTGTTATTTATTTATTTTTTAGGTATGCTACTTGTTTGACAGAAAGCATCGAAGAAATTTGTTCTCATTGACTGCAATGATCAGAGAATATGCACAAAATGCATTTGTTGGAAAGGCATTCGGAGACTTGCAAGGAAATGCAATTGGCAGGGTAAAGCCAAATTCCACAACTTTCGCCATCATACACCCTACCTATATCAAAGTGGGAGTTTTGGAACACGGTATAGACATCAACCAAAGTATAATGGAGGGGTTTTTTTGGTCAAATATCATAATTGAAAATGTTTTGCAGACGTGTATGCAAAATGTGGAAGCATCGACAAGACATGCGAACTGTTTAACAAAATGCCTGAAAGAAATGTGGTATCCTAGAATGCCCTGTTTGCACGATATGTACATAATGGAGTTTTTAAAAAGGTTTTAGAAACTTTCAAGAAAATGCAATTGGTTGGCGTAAAGCCAAAATTCTACAAACTTTGCCAAAATTTTCCCTGCCTGTGCCAAAACGGAAGCTTTGAAAACAGGGTATGGACATCAATCAAAGCGTAAGCATGGCAGTATTCCCAGAGAAAAATGTGGTCTCGTGCTTGCAATGATTGTAGGATATGCACAAGAAGGATGTTGAAAAAACTCGAGAAACTATCAAGCAAATGCAATTGGCAGATGTAAAGCCAAATTCAACAGCCTTTGGCAGCACCCTCCCTACCTGTGATAAAATGGGAGCTCTGGAACAGCGTATGGACATCCATCAAAGAATGATTAAGGTGCGTGAACTGTTTGACAGAATGCCTCAAAGAGATGTTGTCTTATGGAATGCAATGAAATGTAGTTATCACAAGATTTAGGGAGATTTTTGCCAGATATTATAGTTGGGAATGTTCACAATCTTGTTCTACAATGATCAGGTCACTGCCTCAACCCATTGCAGCATGGATAGCTACAACTTTCTCATCTTTCTCTGCTTCTGCAATCAATCCTTCTGCAAAGTATTGAGTCTATTAGCTACTTTTTCTGGAGGTGGATAGCCCATTCCCTTTTATGTGACAACATGAATCAACACAGGGAGTAGAGCAGGCATTGCCTTAACATTCTCAAGAATGAATACCAAATCTTGGATATTGTGCCCATCTACAGGGCCAATATAGTAGAGTTCAGATTCTTCAAAGAGTGTAGAACGATTAGCACTAATCATTTTTCTGGCAAACTGATCCACTTTTGCTGCAATTTCATGTGTTGCACCTCCAATCTGATGTGTAGTATCCTGCGCATAAAGTACATTTTAGAAATTTTGCAAGATTGACATTAGAAATACAAAGAAAACAACAAAATAAACCTAGTGAAAACCTGAGCTTTAGGGGGATTAGGCCTGAACCTTGGTTGCTTCTCTCAATTGTGGGAACATTTTGTTGGCCTGAATCTTAGAAAGAGACTAGGCCTGAAATATTGTTGGTCTATATTTCATTTATTTATATAATATTATAATTATAATTATAATAACAATAACAATATTATTACAAATATATTTATATTGTTTGATTTATAAGGAGAATCTCAACTATTGATTTATGTTTATTATGACATAGTATAAATTATTATTGTTATTAAATTCAATTTTTTTGTCAATCCTTTTCAATATATTGTGATTCATTTGACACATGGAAATGAAGTTTTATCACCAACACTCCTCACAAGTATGCCTAACATAATTTTTTGCATCCCTGAAGTGAGAATAAGAAAGATAGGATTTGGAGATGAAGTTGCAAACTAGGTATCTAGATGATTCTCTTATTCCCTCACAAAACTTTTATTATTTTAAAATGATTTACTTTACTTTATGTCAAAAAATAATTAAAAGGGAAAAAAGACTCTCCCAAATGAATTTGGATTCTTCCAAAGAAAGCCAAAAACTGCCTTTGTTTGAAACAACTCAATGCCATGACAAATATATTATTTTGGTACATATCCTTAAAGTCAATAATACAAAATTTTATGTGTTTTTTGAATCCCAACAATTATATTAAAAATGTCACAACAACTAACAAAGAATGTACTCTATTAATCTATTCACTCATATTATAAATAATTTTTTTTTTTTATAATAAAAGTGGATTATTCCACTAAACTTTTTTATTAATATTTTTTATTTTTTACACAGGATTCAAAGAGCATACCAGAGGAAATAACCCTGGGAAGAAAACCTCTGGTCACAGCTCACAGCTCATAAAATAAACCTATAGTATCTGACAGATCAGTTTATGCACCCCACCCAAAACCACATACAAAATGCGGTCACAACACATATAATATCAGTTTTGCATAGAGCCCATATGACAATTTGCCAAAAAAACCCATCAGATAATTTTCAAATGTAGACTCCACAGTTGCTACCAATGGAAGAAGACAAAATTTTCCAAAGCCTTGTGCCAAATCCCATGAGCCAAAAACCTTCCTACCAAAAAAGAAAGTATCAAAAAACCTTTGGGAAAACACTATTGTATCAAATACCGTGAGCTCGAACTCTCCTCTAGACAACGAACATGAATACTTGAAATGAAAGGGGAAAGTGGGAATAATTATCATCATAAAATTTTACATCAACATTACTCAAGAAAATCATATAACTATTGCTGCAAACCTTCCCATACCCTAGAAGGAATTTCCTCAAAACCCACCTCTCGCTGATTAGCATTGCTATCAATGGCTAAATTTGCCAAATAATCCGCAATCTTATTAACTTCTCTGTAACAATGGGATACCAACAATTTGATTTCTTTTTCATAACACATTGAATAATCACCATAGAATCTCCTTCAATTATTAAGTCCTTAATTCCCAAAGAGATTGCCATATCCAATCCAAAAGACAAAGCATGAAATTCGACATAATTGTTAGTTTTAAAACCAATAGCATGACACTTAGCTCGAATAAAATTTGCATTGTGATCATAAATTACCATGCCTACCCCAGCGGACCTAGGGTTACCACGAGAGGCCCCATCAAAATTCAGTTTAAAGTGCTCCTGCGAAGGAGGTTTCCATCTAGCAGAGCATCTCTTACCTATTGCATCATTCTTTTTTAAAATTGAACCATGAGAGGGTAAAACTGATAGCAGCTTCCAAACTCTAGTAACTCTACTATCCCAGTGCGAAAAAGAAGTAAGATTTTCCAAATTCTTATAAATAAATGAAAAAGCAACCTCAGAGATTGAAGACTCAATTTTTAATAGAACCTCAGACACAGGAGACCTTGTTTTTTTAAATATCCTATTGTTTCTCTCTAGCCAAACATTCCAAATCACAATAGATGGAGATGTGATCCAAAGGCATGCATAAAAAGATGAGGCAAACATAAAGGGCCAAGATCTGAAATGGGAAATGAGATCTTTGTAGGATTTGAAAAATACAAATCCACAGAACCCAAAAGAAACCTGCATGCAAGAAACCTGTCACAGAGAAAGAGAGAGAACGAATACAAGGGTTTTGGCTCTGACAAAGAGAAAAGATGTATTATCAGAGAAAATATGAATCAAGAAAAAATAATACAAGAGATCAATCCTTATAAAGGAGATCAACACCAAAAGGAAAACCTAACCCTAAGGTGTGAGCATTTAATAATTAAATATTAATTATTAAATGACTAATGTATGCATAAAGAGAAATCTTAAGAGGAGAGCAAAGTTAATTAATTACTTTACTCTAACACCCCCCCTTAAGATGAGCTACAATGCAGCTACAAACAATGCAGAAGAAAGCAAAGGAACTACAATGCAAAAGAGGGTCCCGGCAACGAGGCCTGATGAGGTACCCAAATACAAGAAAATCTCTATAAAGCGGAGTAAAGGAGAAAACCCAGTGGGAAAAAACTCCTCTCCAAAAAGAGATAAAGAATCATGCTGAAAAGAAAACATGAAGGAAGGAAGGCCTCACTGAGACCCCCCAAGGACAACTTCTATCATATAAGTACATATACAATGGTCTCCATAGGAGAAAAAGAAAGAGACTAGAAGCCCCCCCCACAATGAAGAAACTCCTGTCGCACATATGGATGCCTGAGGTAGAATCCAAAAAGAGATCCTGAAGCGGCATATAATATTCCTCCCCTTGGGAAGAAATGGATCCAAAGGACGAAGATGAAGAAACCCTGTGAAGAGAGAAGAATCAATCTGTCTCAAGATGTGTGCCATAATAGGATGCTGAAGAATCCCTCTGTCTGAACTGAAACAAAAGATGTCAAATCCAAACTGAACTGAAGACTCAAAAACTGCAACCTCTGAATGCACAGATGATGGTGGGCTAACAACTGGAATATGGCTGTCAACAAAGAGGAGCTGAAAATCCTCAAAGTAATCCTCCAAGTCTGCAATATAGGACTCTACAAACAAAGACGAAATGCCTGCAAGATAAGAATCCCAAGTAGCCATGTCTGAAAGATGTATGATGTCCTGCTTAGCTGAATCAATAGGAGCCAAAGAAGAGGCAATATCAAACTGATCAGGAACAAAAGGAGATGATGTTGATACATATATAATCTCAGTCTGAAGAGTAGGAACTGTGAGACAATCCTCTGATTCATCGGAATATGTAAGGGTGTCTAAATATTGAAGTTCCTTCAAAGTAGCATGATCAAAAGGTGTGTTATCTCTCCAACCAATGGGTACAAGACAAGCTGAAGCAGGATCCTTTGGGAATGGAGAAAGACTGGGGTCTCCATAGATCTCCCAAAGACGTGTCCAAAGTGAGTGAGGACAATCAATGCCCGATATAGCCCACACAGTGTCAGAATCAACACTAGACAAAATAACTCCTACTATGTGATTTCTAATGATATCCCAAGCTAGTTTTCCCTCTAAAGTTGCTGGTTCAGGTATGAGATCATACAAATAAGGCAAAATATTAAGCCACCTACAGTGTGTAAGTATGCCCTTTGCCCATGACTCATAATTACCCTGTTCTAGAAATACAACTGAAGGGTGAGTAGAAAAACCCATGATAACTCTTCAAATTAACAAATCTGAGACTAAATGACTTTAATACTGATAAAGCGGATCAAATGAAGCCATCCCATGCAAACAAATTATTTCCAAGTCTGAAACGTCCAAGTAAGTGACAGATGTGTGAAAACACAAAGTACTGAATAAAATGTACCTGGTGCAGATTCTAGAAAAATACATGATAGATCTGGAAAGAGCACAGAACCACCTTTCCGACGCCTATTCGCTTTCGAAAAACGGAGTCCGTATGCAAAAGATATGGCTCCTGGAGTGCAAAAAACTTGTTCTGACTTCGACTGGCAAAAAACACTACAAAACGGAAAAATCAGAAAAAAAGATCTCCATCTTTTAGATCGGGCTCGGAACCAGCTTTCCAACGCCTATTTTCATTCGAAAATCCGAGCTAAAATGCCCGAGTTATACCCGATTTAGTAAAACTGCTCCAAAAAAGCCCAAATAGACCTTTTAAGCCCTCAAGGGCTTAAAAAAAAATAAGCCCCTGGTCCTCTGGGTGACCAGGGGCAGGCGCAGGAGGTGGCGGCGCGGGGGCGGCGCTGGGGCGGCGCAGCTGGCGGCGGGCGGCGCGCTGGCTGGGCGCGGGCTGAGAGCGGGCCGGCTGGCTGCGCGCAGGCGGCAGGCGGCGCGTGGGCGAGATACCGCCGGCGGCGGTGGACGCCGGGTGGCCGCCGGGCTGCTTACACTGGCTGCGCCCGGTTTTTTTGAAAAAACCGTGGTTTTTGTTTTTTTTTTTAATTTTTCCGCCTCGGTTTTCGTGCCCTAGGGCCGTACGGCCTTGGGGCCAAAAAAAATTTGCCTCCTGGTGCAACTGTGTCCAAATCGGACGAATTTTATATGGAAATAGGGGTTTTTGGGCGCTACGAGCTCAACGGTGAGGTCCGTTTGGGCTCAAAGTGCACCGAAAAAAAATAACCCCTATTCCAAAATAAAAAAACAGAAGACACACAGATCTGATGCAACCAAAACCGGAAAATCAGATCTAACCCTCGTAGCTCCAAATTCTTCAGAAGACGAACAGGAAGCAGCAGGTCTGGAGCTCTGATACCATGTAGGATTTGAAAAATACAAATCCACAGAACCCAAAAGAAACCTGCATGCAAGAAACCTGTCACAGAGAAAGAGAGAGAACGAATACAAGGGTTTTGGCTCTGACAAAGAGAAAAGATGTATTATCAGAGAAAATATGAATCAAGAAAAAATAATACAAGAGATCAATCCTTATAAAGGAGATCAACACCAAAAGGAAAACCTAACCCTAAGGTGTGAGCATTTAATAATTAAATATTAATTATTAAATGACTAATGTATGCATAAAGAGAAATCTTAAGAGGAGAGCAAAGTTAATTAATTACTTTACTCTAACAATCTTTACCAATAACAAAGGATGTATTTAACTTCTCAAACAACCACTGCCAACATTCATAAGCATAATCACAATTTAGGAACAGGTGTGAAAGAAGATTCTAAATTTTTGTTACAAAGGACATAAGGGAAAACAACAGTAATACCAAGCCTGTCTAGTCTCATGCCTGTAAGGACTCTGTCTTGAACTGCCAACCAAGCAAAGGCTCCAGCTTTAGGAAGACAAGCCGAATGCCAAAACAACTTATAAGGCCAAGATGATAAATCTTTAGCAACCATAAGAGAGTTGTAACCATCTTTAACAGTGTACTTACCAGAAATATTCTTTGTCCAAATAAGTTCATCCTCAGAATCAGAAAGAAATACAATTCTATCCCCAAAAATCTTCTCAAAATCTAATTTCATGCTTTAATCAACATCTAAGAAATCAATCGACTTCCATCTAGCTAGCTTAAGGGGTCCACTAGTCACAATTTCATAATAATTTGCTACAAAAACACCCCAAAGGGAGGAAAGAATAGTGATCAGAGGAGACCAATCCCTAATATTCACCAAAGGTGTGTGTCCATTCCATACTTCATCCCAGAATCTGACCTTTCTACCATTATTAACAATCCATGAGAGATGAGGCAAACTAACTGATCTACATTTACAAAGGAAATTCCAAATAGCAGAACCTGAAGGCAAATTTGAGACTTTAAAAATGTACTCTCTCAATCCAATTTAAATATTTGGCAAACATAATCTGTGCCCATAAGGAGCTAGGCTTGTCATATAATTTCCAAACCAACTTAGCACCTAAGGCTAAATTTTGATTTTCCAAACTCTGAATTCCTGTTCCCCCAAGTTCCTTAGGAAAACATACCTTATCCCATGCAACTAAAGGGAGTTTCTTCTTGCCATCTTTATTATTGTTCCAAAGAAAATCTCTAAGAGTATCTCGTAAACTAACAATAGCTGCTTTTGGAGACTTCAAAATAGACATGAGATATATGGGAACAACATTCAAAACAGACTTGATGAGAACAATTTTACTCGCCAAAGTTAACCATCTATGATTCCATGAGAGAATTCTTTTAGAAATGACCGAAATAATCTTATCCCAAAAACCAATCTTAGCCCAAGGTAAGTATATGGAAGATTTCCAGTCTCAAATCCCCAAAAAGATTGCAACCTATGCTGAACCAGTTGTGATGTATTAAGGAAAAAAATCTTTGATTTATCACCATTCACTTTCTGACCAGAAAATGATGCATAATTTTGTATTATTCCTTTAATCACTTTTGCCTCTACTAACGAAGCATGTCCAAATAATAGAATATCATCTCCAAAGAGACAATGAGAAATACTTTGGGGAATATTCTGACTCCTTATACCTTTCCAAAGCCCCCCCACTTTAGCAGCCCTAATAGCCCAACTAAAGGTTTCAGCTAGGAGAATAAACAAAAAGGGAGAAAGGGGATCTCCCTGTCTCAAACCCCTAGAGGAAGTGAAAAAAACCACAAGGACAACCATTAATTAAAACCGAGAATCTTGCAGAAGAAATACATGCACGAATCCATTTGACCCAGGCCTTGGAAAAACCTAACTTCTCAAGAACAACACATAAAGCCCCCCACTCTACTCTATCATAAGCCTTCATCATGTCTAGTTTAAGTATCATGGCCGGGGTCTTTGGGTGGAAATAGAATGCAACACCTCATGTGCTATAATTGCACCCTCTGTCGTCTCCCTTCCGGGAACAAAACCACCTTGCTCCAATGAAATGATCCTAGGTAGAATTTTTGCCAACCTAAGGGAAATTGCCTTCGTAAATATCTTATACAAAGTGTTACATAAAGCAATGGGGTGGAAGTCAGCAAAAGTCTTAGTATCCTCTTTTTTAGGAATAATTGCAATCATTGAAGTATTAAGTTCTTTTAAATAGACCTATTTCTCCTAGCTTCCTCAAGAGCCAATAAAACATCATTTCCCACAAAATCCCAACATTTCTGAAAAAATAAAGGAGTAAAACCATTTGGTCCGGAGCTTTATCCGGATTCATGGCAAAGACAACACTCTTAACTTCTTCTAAGGAAAAGGGAGACATCAACATCTTATTGTCTTCCAAAGATACTAAAGGAGGAATATTAGACATAATATCATTGCTGAGATTTCCATTTTCCGAAGATAATAATGACTTAAAAAACCTAACTGCCTCTAAAGCAATGTCCTCTGGCTCTGTCAATAAATTCTCATTCTGACACTGAATACAAGATATTCTATTCTTACATCTTTTAATCTTAGTTGAAGAATGAAATAATTTTGTGTTCCTGTCACCATCTGAAAGCCATAACTCTCTAGATTTCTGTCTCCAATAGATTTCCTCTCTAGCTAACACCTCCTCAAGCTGTAATTTTAGTGACTTCAATTCATCAAAAACTTGTGGCACCATACCATGTTGAAGCACATGAGTATTAAGACACTCAATCATATCTTGAATCCTTTGTTTCTCCTGAAAAATGTTCTTAAAATGCGAGATATTCCATTCCCTAATATTCAATTTCAAATAACTTAACTTCTTAGCAATCTGAAACATACGGGACCTAGAACAAAAAGGAGCAGAATTCCACCATTTCATAAGCAGAGGCAAAAAGGAAGAATCCCTAAACCACATGGGCTCAAATTTAAATGGAGACTTAAAAGAAGTCTTATCCTCAATAACTGAAAGGGAAATTGGAAAATGATTAGAACCCAAGACTGGTAGAATAGAGGAAAAGAATTCAAAATTTGAATCAATCCAATTCTCAGATAACAAAAACCGATCTAATCTCTCAACAATCTGAGAAAAATCCCTTCTCATGTTTGTCCATGTGAAAACTCCATTCTGAGACTTATAAGAAAAAAGGCTCATATCAGAAATGAAATCTCCAAAGTCATCCATAATCCTTTTATTAGGGAAAACACCTCCTCTTTTCTCATCTAAATCAGTGATAGCATTAAAATCACCCCCGAAGATAATAAAGGAACCATGTTTTAAGGGAGAAGAAATCCTCTTTAATTCACCCCATAACTTACTCTTCCCTTGAATACTTGACGGAGCATAAATGTTAAAAAGCCATAATTTAACCTTCGAAATCTTGCTTATAACTAAAGCCAACATCCAATTTGTAGCAGATGCCACTAAATGTACCTCAATATTATAATTATTCCAAAGCAGTGCCAAACCTCCTGAAGCACCACAAGCTGGAGAAGAAAGAAAATTCCACCTTCTCCAAGATAAAAAAACCAAATTAGCAGACTCCTTTGACAACTTTGTTTCTTGCAACATAAAAATATCACACTTAATTAAGTCCATTTGGGACTTAATTAAGCGTCTCTTGTTAGGGGCATTTAAGCCCCTAACATTCCAAGAAATAATTCTCGTTGCCCTCGAGGGGAGGCCGAAGCTCCCCTCTTCCCATCAATTGGAGAATTTTTGCTTTCCCAAAAGCAACCTTGCACATTACGTTTCATAGCCCCTGATCTTGTCACAGGAGGACTAGTCACAAATCTTTTACTCCTCTTTCTTTTTACACTTACTAGAGTTAGGCATGTTTTCTTAGGCCTACCAAGAGAGACCGAATGCCTCCCTTGCCCACCAGCAGGAGAAAGGGACAAAGTCTTTTGAATTCCAGCATCAATTTCCATTTGAGTCTTAAGCTTATTTGGAGGCCTACCTCTCCTAGGAGAAACTACCGATGGTGAAAAAACTAGAGTTGTTTGGACAATTGGTAAACTCTTGCATGACTTTGGAGAAGCCAGGATAAATGGATTATCTTCAAAACCCAACTCTGTTGTAGCCAAAACCACAAAAGGATTAGCAGATGTAGAAATTAGAAGGGTCGAGTTTATACCCCCCAAATCATTCTCAATCGAACAAACAACTCTATCAGTAATACCCTCATCCATTTGATGTGCATGATTGTTAAAAATATCATTTACTTGCTGAACCAGATTCTCATCTGGCATTATAACAGGGACAACCTCTGATGGATTACTATTCCCTAAGGAAGATTCATTAGCCATATTAATTTCAACATTCAGAGGGGAATTATTAGACACCAAATTCTTAATTTCCTGAACTAAAGAAGCATGATTAGGAAAACCTATGGTAGGTACCTGTTTAATAGTTTCCCTATCAACCACTGCATTTTTATCTAAATTCACATTCTTTAAAGAATCGAGAACCTCCTTTTGAGTGCATGAAAACAAATTGTCGCCCTTACCCTTTGTGTGATTATTTGGCATCTTAGGGCAATCTATCATCAAAGGATGAACTACTCCATTCATCAGGGGATTACCATCCACTATACCCCCGTTATTAGAAAATGTCTTCAGTAAAGACAAAAGTGAGACCGAACCCGAAGTGTGAACATTGGGTTTCCCGGAACTACGACACAATGAATTATTTTCAAGATTAAAGTGACCTATTTCTACCAATTTATGCGAAGAGACATTTCCACATCCTTCAACCGAAGGTCTCGCCGACAAACTATCTTTATTAAGGGATTTAAGGACAGAGACAACAACCTGCTGGTTTTTCTTAAAATCCATAAGTAATGGAGCATCCAAAAGTAAAGGAGACTTAAGAAGCTCCGTATCTAATTTCTCAATTGACTGGTGCCAAATACCATCATGAGACTTGATATTACAAGTACGGGGGCAAACATTGTTAGGGTTAATAAGAACACAAATTTTTACCAGAACCTCCCCATCCACAAAGTCCATTTTAGATGTTAAAAAAGTTCCAATAGTATTTCCAATTTTCTCAAGAACATCTGGATCAATAAATTCAAAAGGAATTTTAGGTAAACCAAACCAGAAAGGAATAAGTTTCGAACTAGACCAAGAAGGAACAAAAAAAGGTTTCCAAGCTGCAATTGAAATTAAATGTTTTCCAAACCAATGATGCGAAGTTCTTAATACCTCATCTCTGAAAGAAGGAGAACCAAAGACAATAATAAAAGCATTCGCAGATAATAATTGAAAATAATGCATATCCCTCCATCTTTTCTGCAATTTATGATAAAGTTTTAACAAACTAATTTGATCACCCCAAATTTCCCCAGAAATAGCATTTGTATGCAAACAATTCGCTTTCTTATCGACATAGGAACCCAAAGATCAATACAAGGGATAGGAGCCCAAACCTGTGATGAAGAAACCCCTGGTAGAATAGGATCAGAAGGTATCTTACTTACCTTTTCGAGACTAGCTTCCTTGAGGTTCACATTTACCTAATTTCCTACCTGCTGTGAAGAAACATAAACCCTAGCCGCAGTCTCCTTATTTGCCAAGCCAACAACCCTAGCAAAAGTTCGCTGATTGCCCAGATCCAAAGACCATTTCCTTGAAAAGCCTTTGAATTGCTTCTCAGAATTCCCTTGATTCGCACCATTATTAAAACGCCCTTGAGTGAATCTCCTTCCATTGTTATTTAGCCTCCATGCCACACTTCGTCTGTTCCCAAAGAAGCCTTGAAAGTATTTTGAAGCTGGCCGAAAAACCTTGTTATTTCCGCTCCAGTTTACCTGTATCGCCATGTCCTTCCATCTGCCGTTCGTGTAGACCCACTGCGGAACATGAGGCAGGTCTTCCTAGCCCACATCCGCCCATGATCCCAAATGTCCTCTATCAGCCATATCCGATCACTGTATTAACAACAATAAACTCTTGATCTTATAGACTGCAACCTCTATTTTCAATGACTGAAACTATGGTCTTCAAACCCTCTGGACTGCTATGAACAAATAGTGAATTACGATCCTCCTGATGCCATTAAACATAATCTGTACCCTCAATACTTTGCTTCCATATTGCAGACCTTCAGGTGGTGTTGACTACCTCCAGGTTGGGGTGGGTTCCAGGTGTCTAGATTTGGATCTACACTCAGAATAAGATTGCAACTTAGATCTACAATGGATGGAGTATTTGCTATCCTAATCTGTTTGTTCACAGTGTCAAGATGACTGTATCTCTAAAAGATGGTGCTAGACTGTTGGGATCTACTGACTCAGCTAGATTCGTAGAAGTATTGTAATCGATCTGAATGCCAAGGTTGCCCTTCCGATTCCCACACTCTGTTTATGCAAAAAATTAACTCAGATATGTGAACCTTAGCGAACAATCAAAGCACGCTCCAGTGATAAAATTTTGGATCCTCTTAGCCTGGTACATATGCATGTAAATCTCCTTCTGCAATAAGATAACATCACAACATTCTATCCTGCTTCAATCTTTAGCCTGACACCGAATTAGAGCCAGTATTGTAAGCATAATCACTCGCTCCAATTTCCCCACCCAGTATAGGGTTTCAACAGAAAATTATATTAGCCGTCTGTTGGCATTATTGCATGTTTACTCCACGAACTGTGTATACCATTGAAATTGAGTCCCCAAAGATTGCCCCTGATCAAATCTGATATTCCTCTGTTTATGAAAGTGATGATCTATGGCACTTGATCCTTTTTTGGCTGGGAAAGGAAACCTAATTTCTAAGCGGAAGGGTTTTCATAGTTCTCTTGAAGCAAACGTTTAATCTTGTTGTTTAGCCTCTGCTGATGCTGTCAGGAAAGTCTTCTTCAATCTGCTAGGGCTCTGGAAGTTATCATTCAGCGACTGTCCCATTACTCCCGTTTGCTGCAGATCTAGACTGCACTTCCTTGTATGAGTGAAATCTAGGGTTGTAATAATGGATGCTCTGTAACAGATTACAAGACTTTATGCTGCCAGTTCAGATCTGTGTTCACTTCTTGACTGTATCCTTATATCCGCCCCAGAATTCTCGCAGCGGAAAATATAGACATTATTAAGGGAAATATAAAACGATCTATAATGGGTGCTCCTCAACTTCGCTAGAATAATTTATATTATAGATAATTACTCCTAACAAAAATAATTTATATTTATTATGATTTTCTTCTACCTTCAATACATTTTTAAAAATATATCAAACTATTAACCATTACACCTTCCTATAGACTTAAAATAAACTCTCCCCCAAAAAATTGAATTATACTTAATCTTCTCCTTCAAATATTGAAACATATCATTAATTATAGATTAGGGCAACACTATGTTTATTTCAGATTCCAACCCTCTCGTTGCAGCAACTCCAGGAACACCATGAACACCATGTTATGCCGCAAACTGTTTGTTTTACCACTCCATTTTCGCAATGCCTATTCAACCCATTCTCATTCTCAGAACCTCTTTTCGCACTTTGCCTCCACCAGATTTAACATGTCTGCGGCCCACATCACTCAGATGTTTAAACGGGCCCCCTACTTGCAGAGGCTTCAAACCCTCGACAAGGTCGAGCAGTTTGTTGATATGTTGAACAGATGCGGCTGCTCTGAAGTCCAAATTGCCAAGATAATGTTGAAACGGCCGCAAATAATCAGCATAAGTGCAGAAAGAATATTGGAACCCAAAATCAAACTGCTGGAAGATTTCGGCTTTCAAGGTGAAACTTTGGCGAAGCTTTTGGCGAGCTATCCATACATCTTGAGCGTCAGCCTTGAGAACGACCTTCTTCCCAAGATGGAGTTTCTTAAGAATCTATTTCGGTCCCAGGAGTTCCTCGTCCAATTCCTGCTTAGGACCCCATCCATTTTCGGTTATACCCTGGAGAAGACCCTGAAGCCCTCGGTTGTTTTCTGGGAGAGATGGGGTTTTCAGGGAACGGAGCTCTTCCAACTCTTACGTTATAGACCGGTCATTCTGCAACGCTCTTCTCTAACGCCTGCCCAAGCTGATCTCATTCGGGAGATTGGCGTCGACAAAGGAAGCAAGATGTTCAAATATATTGTAGGTGCGGTAGCTACTAGCCGAATGGAAACGCTAATGGCCAAGATAGAGAATCTCAAACTCCGCGGGCTCTCGGCTGAAGAAATCTGGCAATTATGTCGGGTTGTACCTCAAGTCCTTCGTTACTCCAAGGTAAGAGTTAGTGAAACGATGGACTTTGTAGTTAAAGACGTGGAGCACCCTGCAAATTATATAGTTAAGCACTCCTGGTTGTTGAAAATAAATTTGGAAAAGGTTATAAGGCCAAGGTTTCTAGTTCGGCAGAAAATCAAATCCATGAATGGCCCGAGCCTTTCTCTTTCGTCAGTATTGACGATGACAGAGGCAAGGTTTGTTAGAAATATTATTAGAGGACATCCTGAATCTACAACGCTGTGGACAATTTATGAAAATGCCATCTCTAATGCCTCCAACCACACACAGAGCTCAATCCAATGTTAATTTGTATTTTTGGAAATGAGCAGTGAGAGTGAGGACTCAAAAACCACAAGAAACATATTAATCAAGGTACGATATTCAACAACAGAAGCTACGTTCATATTCCTCTGCCATGCATTCTGTGTCTAATTGTTCTTTAAGCAAGGTATGCATAGTTGTTACTGTCTTTTAAAGTGAGCTAATTGCTTTCACTGCAGTCATTCAGTACGATGTAATTGGTGACTATTTAATAGCTAGAAATTTTGTTGCATCTGAAAGGCATTTCATTAAATCGCATCATTATGTTTGGAATGAGAGTTATGCTAGAGGAAGGAGTGAACAGTTAAACATAATTTTCAGCAAACAAGTTTTCCAGCCTTAAAATATTTTCGGAAGCTGTAATCTTGGATTTGATGTAGTATCATTTAGAACACCTGAATCATTTTTTCTTAACATTGTTATGTATGTCCTTCAAAGAAATTGTTAAAATCAGTACACTAGAACAGTAGGTTCTTCCATTTACAGTGGAAGTTCTTTAGCAGTTGGACAGCATCACAAAACATTATTAGATGGAAGTCATAGTTAATAAAAATAAGCATATATTTGGGGCTCCAGGTCATTTCAGGCTCTAACTAGGCAAACTTGCATTTCAAAATAAATTGGATTTTTATGGATTCCAATTTAGGATAACATCGAGAATATATGAATCAAATCCGTAAATTCTTTTAAAATGATGGAGCAAGCGGCAAACTCCTAAATTTTAATAAACTACTCGCTGTCTTACATCTAGGAGATATTAAGTTGGAGAAATTGCTCACGAGTCAATGAATTTGTGGTCATTGATAGACCAAACAAATTGCTCAGGGTTTAGAGTTAATGAATATGTGGTCATTGATAGATCAATTAAATTGCCCAGGATTTAAAGAAGTTGATACTAGAAAAAGTGAATGCCGTAAACGAAGATTGGGGTTCTAGCCTTAAACCTGAAGGTTTTTAATAATGTTTTAACAAAGTGTTCTCAAGAGTGATCGAGTCTCAGACAAATTTTACCGAGTAACATGGAAATGTAGAAGCCATTGCAGATTTCTATTAAAATCATTCAAGTTGACCTAGTCAAGGCAGCGACACTCACTGCTGCTGGCTTGGCTCAGACTTTCAGAGTCTCAAATTATGGTTTTAAGCATGCTACAATTTTCATTGCGAAATTTTGTAACACCATACCAATCATGTAATCGGTTGATGGTTTTTTAATTAATTTACCTATGTTCTATATAGAGCCATCTAAAGCAGCGTCACATGCATCTAACACTGACAGCTATTTTCATTTTCCGTTATCAAATAGCTTGTCACATATTGGCAAACATGGCCAAATTACAGGTTACTTTCTGTGGCTTTTTATTTGTGTTTTACCATCATCAAGTAGTATACTATAGATACATTTAATTTGCACATGCAAATTCATAAATAAAAACTAGTATGCTTGGACAGATCAATGCAAAACAAATAGGAACACACAAAAGTATTTTGTTAACAGCACCTAGAAAGAAATTCGTAGGAATTCACTTTAAATGTTGATCAGAAGAGCTTTGTCAAATATCTTACTGCAAAAATAATTGTAGAATCAAAAAGGAAATATCTACCATAGAATGAATCTAGAAACCATGCTTGATTGGTCTAGAATTTATGAGAAAAAGCTGCAGACGGTGCCTACGAATTTATTCTCCTTTGTTCCATTAGATTGTCTTGGCAGGTCATGGGTAGCGACACAACCAATTTTGGTTTGTTTTGGCAGGTGTATTGATTAAGTTGAAAATTTTCCAGAAAAGAAATAGCTTAAAGTTGAGTGGTATTGAATGTATATGCCTCTGCTCTGCTCTTCAGCACTTCAAACTACCCTCGCTGTATCGAAATGTGCAAGTACGAATGTGGAGGCATAGACAAAGCATGTGTAGTGTTTGACAAAATGCTTCAAAGAAGTGTGATCTCATGGAATGCCATGATTGCAGGATATACTCAAACTGGATGTTGAAAAGCCTTTAGAAACTTTCAAGAAAATGCAATTGGAAGGTGTAAAGCCAAATTCTACAGCCTTTGCCAGTATCCTCCCTGCCTGTGTCAAATGGGAGCTTTGAAACAGGGTATGGACATCCATCAAAGCGTAGAGGATAGATGAATTTTGTAGTTGCCACTGCCCTGGTTGACATGTATGCAAAATGTGAAGCATAAACAAGTCATCTGAATTGTTTCAGAGAATTCCTCAAAGAAATGTGGTTTTATGGACTGCAATGATTGCAGGATACGTACAGAATGGATTTATTGAAAAGGCTTTAGAAACTTACAAGAAAATGCAATTGGCAGGTGTAAAACCAAATTCCACAACCTTTGCCAGCATTCTTCACACTTGTGCCAAAATGGGAGCATTGACATAGGGTGTGGATATCCATCAAAGCATAATGGTTGGGTGATTTTATTCAAGCATTAGAGTTGGAAATGCTCTGGTAGACATGTATTCAAAATTTGGAAACATAGAAAAGGCATGCAAACTGTTTGACAGAATGCCTCGAAGAGATGCCATCTCATGGTAGGCAATGATTGCAAGATATGCTCAAATGGATAATTGAAGGATGCTTTCAAAATCTTTGAATTAACGAAGCATTCTGGAACATATCTTGACATATAGCATGTGCATATAATGCACATAAAAAAGAGAAATTCAAAATACCATTCATCAATTTTGAAATATGATTTAAATGAGGCAATTGCAATAATAATTGCAACACAACGTTGAATCAGAGACATTTTTCTTGTCTATATAGGTGAGGGATTTTTAATTTTTTTTTTGTCATTATTTTTCATATAAGTTTTCTAAATGATCATGAAATGCAAAAACACTTGGAACATATATTCAATAGGACCATGTTCAATTAGAGAAACAGATATTTGGGAGGCAAAAGTATCATGAAATATAGATTTGTGTGATGTTGAGGTATGATATCACAATTATTGTTTTGATTTATCTAAATAGAATAATAAAGATAAAACCAATAACCAAAAATAATCGCACCTCCTTGACCAAGCAAATATTGCAACTTATGTTCTTTGAACATCTATACAAAAATGGGTAGATGGGATGAGGTCCAAATGATAAGAAGATTGATGAAAGATAGAGGAATTAAAAAGATCCCTTGGATGTAGTTGGATCGAAAGCCATAAAATAGTATATGCTTTTTTTAAGGAGACATGTCATATCCATAGAAACAACAGATTTGCAAAGTTGGAAACACTGCTTTGAGAAATGAAGTGGATGAAAGTTTTCTAGATTTTATAAGTTTACTTACTGATGTCGAAGAGGAGTAAAAGGAATTATCTTTTTGTAATCTATTTCATAAATTAATTGTTTCATTGTATATTTTACTATCAGAGTAACTATTGCACCTGCTTTTGGTACAAGTGCTAGTTGTATAAGAATGTGATCGTGTCAATTGCATATGTATATCTTACATGTTAGCAGTGACAACAGTTACATTGAAACCAAGTAGGAGTTTCATACAAGTGAATTCCAATATAAAATCATTCTTCCTTTTTTCTTTTTCTTTGGCTTTTGAATCATGTCATGTCCCCTTTTTAAGTAAAGGTTCTTCATCCAAAAATAATACATTCCAAAAT
The DNA here is from genome assembly GCF_030272615.1 of Cryptomeria japonica. Lineage (NCBI taxonomy): Eukaryota > Viridiplantae > Streptophyta > Pinopsida > Cupressales > Cupressaceae > Cryptomeria > Cryptomeria japonica. The sequence goes on along the minus strand of NC_081414.1, from coordinate 223,997,674 downwards.
AAATAAATTAATATATTGTTTTCAAAACTCTAACAAAAAATATTGTTGGGATTGAGTCCAAAGGAAATGTTAATTAAAATAACTTTAATGAAGAGGGCTATAAATTTGATATTATCGAATTTAATTTTTTTGAGATTAATTAAATAGCAAGTTGAATTGGTGAATTAACCCATTTTTAATTTTCCATGGTTTATTATAAATTTTGAAGGGAAAATAATAATTTTAATATTCATAACTGTCTTGAATTTTTTAATTTCATAAGATAATTAAATATTAAATTTATTGTCTCCAATTGAAAGAGGCATTGGGAATCTCTCAAATTTAATTGACATTCTCTAGAGCATCTTTATGATATTATCTTTTTATGATATTTGGTTGACAGTTACAAAGCGAGACCAAATTCTAAATTCAAATTGTTTTTTCTCTCAAATCTTTGTGTGGGATTTTGGGTGACCAATTCGAGCAACCAACATATAAAGGAAGAATTTTTTTCATTTGGATTATTCAATATCATATAAAAATCTTCTCTAGAGCACTTGTGTTCTACACATCTTCCATGGACCAAAACTCATTAAACACTACAATGAGTAGATGAAAACCCATTGATAGTCAAGATTAGGGGATGGAAACCCTTTGGTTTTTATAAAAATTTTCAATAAAAAATTGTATTGGAGTAGAAAGAATTGCATTGTTTGATTCATAGTTAGTGTTGGAGTGGAGAGTTTTTTGTATTATAGATAGTTTAACATTATATACATCTAACGAGTTTTGCAGGATTGTATAAGACCATGGGGAGTCAGATATGCATGTTGCAAATATATAGGATTGTCACATTCAAGTTACAAGTATACAAAATTGAGTACAATATACTCAAGATTGTCTACTTTTACACAATAGATATATTACTAAACAAAATATTTATCACTAAAACAATTGTTGCATAGTTTATTAACAATTGTTGCTATTGATGTAGTCATCCATCCCAGCAGTCATGCAACAATTGCAAAGTCATCACCCTATTTAATATGAAATTGAGCCTTCCTTAGCAAACTCAAGTCCTTATTTAGTGTTTTTTTGGCCACTTTGTCATTATATTTCATTTGGAATTTCAGGTAGCTTTATAGAAATGGGGTGTTCTTAGTTTTGTAGAATGGCCACATTTGACCATGTTTGATTTTTTATTCTTCCCCTCCATGGTATTCTTTTTGAGCAGCTTCAAAAAATTTCTTGTGGAAACCTCCATCGTTAAGGTTACTTGCACAAAAACATTGAAGAATATGAGTCTTTTTGCAAACTTAGTGTCCTTTTAAACCCTTTAAACTTTTCATTATTCCTTGCTTTCCATATATTCCACAATATCTCAATTGAAAAACACGATGACAACAAATTATATTTACTCAAATTATTCACAGTATTAGTAAGAATTTCATTCTAATTAATGTCTTTTATATCCCCCCAATTATTTAAACCATCTCAAAACATTTTCCAAATTTTTTAGCTTAAAAGCATTAAGAAAAATATATTTTATTGATTCAAGTTTCCTGTATATGTTACACATTTCAACTTTAGAAGAATTTATTTTGTATGATAATATTTGCACTATGAATAACCACTTAAAGCAAGCCTTTTTGGAATCAAGGATTTTAGACTGTAAAACTTTAAAGATTTTTTGTCGTTGTTATCCTCTAAGTTTAAATTCGATCTATTAACAAATTCAATAATGGAATTAGTACTAGATATAGATTTAAAACCATCTTAGTTTTCAAATTATAAAGAGGTGTGCTATCAATCCACTTGATTTTTTTTTTTAATTTTCAACATTTTGCATACAAATAGTGGGAGTATGCAACAACTTACAGGCTTCCCTAATAATCGAGAAGGTCCTCTGATTTGATGGAGGTAAAGCATATTCACAACTTACTTCGAACCCCTTACTCTCAATTTGACAACAATGAGGCTTGGGAAATAAATTGATGCACAAATTCTTATTATCCTCTTCTTCAAAGGTGTTTGAAACTAACCTACAATTGGTACTTTGCAGGCTACTAATAATTTGATGTTTTTCATTTCAAATTCAGAGACAATACTTTTTACCACAAAAGGTGCACTATTCTTGATTTGTTGGTTTCAGTTAACATTATTGTTTAGATCTTTATCTAAAGGAATTATTTCAATCTCCTTAGCTCCACTATATTCCCCTTATTGGTTTTAATTGGATTGTTACTATTTAGGGTAATACTCTAACTAATTTCATTTATGACTAGTTATTGTGCATTTTTTTAAACAATGTTTCATTGGTTTCCACATCCAAGGTGGAGAATGGTTACCTCTGAGGGTTTTGGGGTAACTAAGAGGGATTGATAGTTTTAATTCCTAAGCAACTAGAGGTGATAGGATTGACTTTAGTCTTCTCCAAATCACCAATTAGGGGGCTAAAAGCATTTGTTAGAATAAGGTTCAAAGGCAATCTTGGTACCTGATTAGTCAAATTCATCACTTTCATTGGTGCAACAATATAATGACTATCCCTATGTTGCTCACACTGCTTAAGGCACATATCTAGGTTTGATCTATAAGAGGTAGCCGCCTTGCTAGATACACTAGGAGAACAAGGTTTAATAAGCTCCCGTCAAAATGGGGCCTCCTAAACTGCCATTGATAATTGGTTCATTGCCAATGACCTAAGAAGCATTACCAAGACCACCATTGTTTATACTCATTTTAGGTTTAGGTGTAGGAATGAATAGTTGCTAATTGTTTCTCTTTTAGTATTGCATGAGCTATGGTTGCTACTATTGGAGTGTGTTTGCTATTGTAGAAGTTTGTTTCTTGTTGAAGTTACCGTTTTTGGGTGGATATTTCATATTGGTAATTTCTAAATTTATTGTTGTTTATGTTGTTTATGTTGGGGTCTGTTGCTGCTATAACAACTTATTTACATGCAATAAGTTATATTTCACCTATAAAAGAATTTCTAAAGTTTGTGAGTTGAATGTTGAAGATTCGTTGTGTTCTTGCACTGTTAGTGGTGAAAGTTTGCAAGTGGGTTTCTAGATATTGTCTTTGTTATTGCTATTTTAGTTTTATATTGTTATTGTTGCAAGTTGTTATTGTTGTAGCATCTTTGTATTGGAAAAATTATTATATGATAATGTAAGAAGAGTGAAATATATTATTTGAAGCTTGAGCAAATTAGGTGTTTGTAGATTGCAAAAAAAGGGGTAAAGTTGTAATGACATATGTTAAGGTGGCCATCTTAATGAAAACTCTTACCTTTTAGCTAAATTTTACAACTAGTTACATGTCAAAATATTTATATTAATTATAAATATAATATTTTCATAATACACACTATATAAAAACAAATTATGTCATCATAGTTGTGATTGTAATGGTTTTTTATTTAAATAAAAAAAGATATGCCCTCATCAAAATTATAAGTTTTAGACATATTCATAAATATTAAATAAAAATAAATATATTTTAAAAAATCTACCATTTCATTATTTTTTAATATTGTTTTAGACTTGTAAACTCTTTTGTTTGAAGCTACAGACCAATGGAGCCATAATGGGGAACCCCACCCCCAAGAATAGGTTGAGGCACTAACACCTCCCCAGGTGACGATTGTGGGTATCTTCCTTTCTACCTCTTTGCCCTTCTTCTTCCTCCCTCTCAACATCTTTCCTCTTCTTCTTCTTCTTGCTTCTCCTCTTTCCTCTCTATCCTCCCTCCCTATCCTTCTTCGTCTTCCTCTCCTCATTCTCCTCTTCTCACTTCTTCCTTCTTATCCATTTTCCTCTCTCATGGCATGCTTTGTTTATCACAAAACTAATCAATCACACACATGAACTTACAAATAATTGACAAGGCAATAATGATAGGAAGTTCAAGAACTAATCAGTGAGCCAAAACAACAACAATTTGTGCCAGTTATGACAAGAAATAGAGTTCGTTTATATAACATCAAACTAAGGTATCAACATAACTCCTCTAAACTTTATTCATGTTTAATTCATCAGTCCTTACATAGCTTTTTGATCCCACAAACATTACAGTCACAAAACTTATACATGTTGATATGACCTATTCCGTTATTGGTCTAATCATCCATTCACACCAATGACATACAATTAGTCCATTCTCATTGCATTACCCCACTCTTTGACCAATTCTTCTCTAACCTGACCAACCCACTCGGTTGGTTAACGATTGCCAACATGGCCTTGGTAATCGACTGCCAACATGTGCAATTGTTAGTCATTGTTTGGGTCATTGACTTCAGTAGTGAACACATCTTGTCACAGTTAAGAGAAGAACATGAACATGGTCCAACTCAAATAAACCTACAATAGGAACATGAAGAAACTGTGATAGGAACATAACATAAATAAACTCAACCAAAACAAAAAAATAAAAGAAAACTAAACACCAAAAACCATGAAAGAAAAGGGGATGCCCTTGCATCAGACTTCCTAGGCAAAGAAAGAATCGTGAGCTCTTGCTCATGAGATCTGTTACAGTATGACCCAACATAGTGATTTTCGGTTCAGTGAGCCAAGAAGAATCCTCTACTGATTGATGCTACCACTTAACCAGAAATTTGAAATATTTTTTGCCACAAGTCTTCTTCCTTCAACAATTGTGTATCAAGAATGCATTTTATTACTGATAGAGTGGAAATAGTTCCTTGATGTTTCAAATTGACTGGTATCTTTGTCTCAACTACATCTTCTTATCCACTGCCCTTGTATGGATAAAGATCCACCACATTGAAGATAGGAGAGATGCCCAAATATGAAGGCAAGGCTATTTCATATGCATTGGTAGAGAATTTTCTAAGAAATTTACAAGGACCCACTTTCTTCATCTGAAGTTTATCGTAAACAGTAGTAGGAAACCTCTCCTTTCTAAGATGAGCCAAGACAAGGTCTCCTACCTAAACATGAAGTTCCCTCCACTTCTTATTAGCATGTTGTTTATAATACTGATTGATAGATTTAATGTTCATCTTGACCTCTTCATGGTGATCATGTATGAGTTTAGCAAAATCTTCACGTGTTGCACTATGCCTTTATGAATTATCAAGATCTCTCAATTCAAACACCCCCCTTGGATGCATACCATATACAACATAGAATGAACTAAATCCAATACTTCGATTGGGAGAATCATTAAATGCAAACTCAGCTTGAGGAAAAGCTAGATCCCAAGTACCTAGTGTTTTGCCAACAATACATCTCAACATGTTACCAAGACTTGAATTAACAACCTTTATTTGACCATCCGTTTGGGGGTGGTAAGTAGAACTAAAACACATATTTGTCCCTAATTTCTTCCATAAGGTCCTCCAAAAATGGCCCCAAAACTTAGTATCCCTATCAAAAATGATACTTTTGGGAATGCCATGCAATCTCACTACTTCTTCAAAGAAGAAATTTGCAATAGTAGTAGCTTGACTAGTTTTCTTGCAGGGTATGAAATGCACCATTTTAGAAAATCTATCTACCACAACAAGAATAGAGTCATTGCCTCTTTGGGTGCAAGACAAACCCAACACAAAGTGCACACTCATTGAGTCCTAAGGCTGAGTTGGAATTGGAAGTGGCTGATATAGCTCAATATTTTGGTTTCTCCCTTTGGCATGTTGACAAATGTTACACCTCTCCACCTATCTTCTCACATCTGCTTGTATCTTGGGCCAATAATAATGAGTGCTCAACTACAAATAAGTGTTATCGTATCCAAAGTGACCAACAAGACTACCACAATGTTTCTCCTTCAACAAATTGTCTCGCATGGATCCTTTAGGAATGCACGACTTATTTGCCTTGTACACCAAACCCTCTTAAATCATATACTCCACCCATGGTTCTCTATTCCTGCAAATAAGATCACTAAAAACTTCAAAGGCTTCCTTAAAATTTGCATCCTCTGCATACAACTCTTTCAAACTTTCAAAACCCACACCGTTAGTTTGTATTTCACACAATGAAAAATTCTTTCTACTTAAAGCATTAGCAACTTTATTCATTTGCCCATTTTTATGTATCAAAACAAAGTTAAAACTTTGAAAACACTCAACCCACTTGTCATGTCTTTGATTCAACTTGTGTTGGCTATTTATAAATTGTAGAGCATGATTATCTATATACACAATAAATTATTTTGGAAGCAAATAATGTCTCCATTTCTTTATGGATTGAACCATCGCATAAAATTTCAAATCATAAGAAGAATATTTCCTTTTAGCCTCATTTAATTTCTCACTAAAGTATGCTAATATTTTACCTTTTTGACTTAGCACTACCCCAATAGCCAATCCAATTGCATCCCACTCCACTTGAAACAATTTGTCAAAATTAGGCAAATCAAGAATAGGCTGCTCACTTACCCTTTGTTTAAGAAATTTAAAACTGTCTTCAACCTTCCTAGTCCATTCAAAATGTCTCTTATTTCCTTGCCCTTAATAGTCTCAAGGATAGGAGCAACAACATGACTGAAATACCTTATAACTTTTTGCAAAAACTTGCTAACCCATGAATACTCCTTACCTCCATTACACTTATTGGCATGGTCCAATCAAGTGTGGCTTGAACTTTTCCGTGTCCATCTTTAGCTCAGTCTTGGACACCACAAAGCCCAAGTAAATCAATTCGGTCTGCAACAAGACACACTTCTTGAGATTGATCTGCAACTTCTCTTCATGTAGCCTCCTCATTACGTAGCTCATATGCTCTATATGCTCCTCTTTAGACTTGCTAAACACCAAAATGTCATCCAAGCATACAATCACAAATTGACCAAGGAATGGTTTCAAAACTTCATTTGTTAGTCTCATAAAAGTGTTGGGTGCATTAGACAATCCAAAAGGCATAACCAACCATTCATACAAACCATTACTAGTATTAAAAGTTGTCTTCCATTCATCACTTGGTTTGATTCTTATTTGGTGGTGACCACTTTTCAAGTCTATCTTAGAAAAATACATAGAACCACTTAAGCAGTAAATCTTCTATTATTTGATATTAGCACTGCGGGAACATCGTAAGGACTTAGGCTCTCGATTATCAAACCCTTGTGTAAAGGTCCTCCACTTGCTTCCTTATCTCTTTATTTTCCATAAGTGTCAACCTATAGGAAGCCTTATTTGCAAGGCTAGCTCTTGGAATCAAATCCATAGGGTGGCTAATGCTTCTCACAAGTGGCAACTCACTAGGAAAATCAGATGCAACAATCCAAATGTTCATCCGAAATACATTATACTTTAAGAGGAAAATCATCAAGTCTTATGGTGGTAAACACATGCCTAGGTTTAAGAACCAAAGCAAATCCTAATTCATTCTTCATTTCATAGATGAATTCTTTACCACTTACCAACATTACCTTACATTTGCTACAACCATTGTTGTCTACTTCTTGCTCTTGGAGAGGCATAAAGGTATGCTTGACTCCATCCTTTTCTATAGTATACGTGTTCTCCCTTCCATTATGCACCGCTTTCTTGTCAAATTGCCATGGTCTTCCAAGCAATACATGGCACCTATCCATAGGCACGATATCACACAATACATTATCTTTGTAACTACCAATCTAAAAATCAACACAAGCTTGTTCACTTACTAGCAATTGATGACCTTTATGCAACCATGATACCTTATACAATGATGGATGATTGATTCTTTTAAGGTCTAACTTATCTACCATCTCAACTGCAACAATATTATACATACTACTACTGTCAATAATCAGTCTACAACATTTACGTTTGGACTTACATCTGGTTTTGAATAAGGCTCTCCTTAGAACAAGTTCTTGGTTTTCTTTTTGGGCTTCAACATTACCCTCTTCAACAATAATGAATTTCCCAATTCTAGTTCCTCCTTGTGATGAATAGGTGACCCCACACTTTCTTGATCAGAATGAATAATTTGATTACTCCTTTCAAACTTCATATGCCCTCCTTAAGAAGACTTGGAGCATTCCCAACTCTTGTGCCCAATTTGGTTGTAGTTGAAACATAACAAATAAAAAACATTCTACTATATTTAATTAGCCAATGGGCTCCTTGTGTTGGCTTTTGCTTGTCAAAGTGTCAACCTTTCGATGATGATCAGTTTTCCAAAAAAATTCTGACTAAGCTTTGTTTCCTGGTAGACGACAAGATAGGTTGAACCACATCCTCTATTGATGTGTTTGAGTGTCACGTGGCAGTGACGTGATACACCACCCAGCATGCCCTCTATAGATGTCTCTAACAATGATGCGAAGATCTTGCATTTAATGAGGTTGAAGATTTGGCTACTCTAAAGCGTGTTTCATGTCCTTGGCCAGTGTGTCTGTCACTTCAACCATCAACAACTGGAGCTCATAATTAATTTTGGGTTTTCATTCTCCTCATTTTTATTATTGTGGTTGCTAGTGAAGTTCACAATTAGTTTTGAGTTTTCATTATATCTACCCTTCTTGTGGGTTTCTTCATTGCGTCGATTGAAGCAGTGGTTTTGCATATGTGCTTGTTGTCGCCTTCTTCACTACATTTGGTTGAAGTATTGGATTGTTGAGAAGCGAGGTAAATGTATCTCTTGTCTTTCAATTGAACACTTCAAGTACATCTAAATATGCATTTTGATCTCCATTACTCTAGCAATAAAATTATGTTTGAAGTTTTCTACATCTTTAGTTGATTGATTTAGGGTTTTATTCTGTGCAGTTTTTCATTCTTTGTCTCCATTACTGTGCATTCTCTATGTTGGTCTGTTGATTGCTAAGCTAAATTTAGAGTTTAATATATGTATTTGCATGTGTTTGCGTTTTAAGAATCTATCATCCAACTCAAATGTCTGTGTTTTGGTTGCATCTCTCCATTGGTTTGGTAGTTAATAAAAGTGTGTTTAAAGTTTTGTGCATTTTTAGGGTTTCATTGTCATTATTTTGCATTTTTTTCGGTTATCTGTTGATCTAGTTAGGGTTCCATTTTGTGCATTTTTCATTACATGCCTTAGTTCGCTTGTGGCTTATTTTTCCTTGGTTGCCGTGGCGCTTAATATATTTTGGGTTTTTAAAAATTGAGATAATTTGTTCTTCATGTTTTACATATCTATGTTTGTGCTTTAAGAATATATTATTGGGTATGATTGTTTGTGTTTTTATTGTGTCTCTCCATTGCTCTAGCAGTTAATGAAATTTAATTTTAGGTTCTCAAGTTTTTTAGGGTTTAATCATTGTTGTTTTACATGTGTTTTTTGGTTATTTGTTTGTCAATTCAGGATTCCATTGTATGCATTTTCATTATGTGTCTCTATTAGCCTGTGGGTTATTTATCCTCGATTATTATGGCACTTGGCAAATTTTGGTGTTTGATAAATTGATAAAAAAATTCCTATGTGTTTTACGTGTATATTGGTTTCACCATGCAAATGTTGTTCACGTTAGACAACACTGACACCGAGAGTAAATTGAGAGGGGGGGGGGGGTGAATCAGTTTACTCACAATAACAACAATCAATTCAATTATAAACCTTAGACCAGAGCACAACTCAATGAAGAATATAACATGTAAGCACAACACACATAGCACCAATATTTTGACGTGGAAAACCCAAAAAAGGAAAAACCACGGTGGGAAACCCTACCCACAATCAGATGAATACTCTGCAGTAGTATTGTGAATGATTACAATGGGGTTTGCACATGCCAAAAGGCCAACAACCTATAGTGCACTACTCATCACAAAGGGAAGTCTAACTGACTTACAAAATCATCAAACTACAATCCGAAATACAATGAACTATGAAAGTAGCATCTACAAATGCCAGATACAGTTCAGGTTAAGCATTGATGTCTTCCCTACAATAAACACTTCCTTAAACATTCTTCTGAATGATATGACTTGTTCGCTCATGAACCAACTCTGATAATTCAGACTTAACCAACCATAACCATCGCATATCCAATCCTATACCATTCCATGAATAAGTCACCTATAAATATAGATCATCAACCTTATTAACAAGATCAGCTAAACCCTAAACCCATAATTACAAAAATTACATCACACAATATCACCAGACCAATATTATGATTTACATTGCATAGCATGTACCTAAATCAAATAACCAAATAACTAAATCCATCAAGAATTCCACCATGACCAAAATCCAACACACTTCACTTGCTAGTAGAAACCCTCAGTGAAAGATTAACCGAATCCAAATAGGACCACCTTAATAACATGTTATCCAATGCAAAGCCATCAAACACTCGAGATATGATCAAGAAGAACCAACAACATGATAGAAACCAATTCCAGAAGTCAAACCCAAAATCCATAGATGAAGTCACCAAGTAATGCATACTAGTAAAACTAGTTGGGAACGCCAGAAACTGATAAAGCCAAAATCAAGCCGAAAACAAACCGGTTATTGGTAGATACCAAAAGCGATGACCAAATCATGAAACCACCAGAATATAGAAAGCATATAACCAATAGAATAAGCATCCAAAACTGATTCCAGGGATCTAATCATACTGGATCAAAAACACAACCAAAGCCAAGATGATCACTAAGACTAACCAGGATAGTCTCCAACCAGGATACAATGTTGACATCAATGACAACACTTAACCATATCAAGCATATTGCCAATAATATACCCCTTTGGCATTGATGGAAACACTGAATGTGAAAAACATCCAAGTGCTAAGGAATGCCAACAATCTCCAAAATGTAGAACATGAATACCTCTCCCTAAAATATCTGATAGTTTTTCACATGGATACCTCTCCCCCTTTGAAATCAATGACAAAGGATGGACACCAAACCAAGAATACTAAACCAAACAGCTGACTACCCCCCCTGAGTAGTAGCACCAAATTCATCAACCTGGATCAAAAAAGTGTGTCTAATAAGCTCACAAGATTAATGCATCCCTGCATCTCTAAGTCTCTTTTGGATGGCTGGTAACCCCCAACTAATCTATGAGATATTCAAAAGTGTCTTTAGGTAATGGTTTAGTTATAATATCTACAATCTATTCCTTAGTAGACACAAACCAATTTGACTTCCTTTGCTTCAATCTTCAAGAAATTATACCTTATAGAAATATGTTTTCATTTGGAATGAAATACCAGATTCTTTGACATATCAATAGCAACAATATTATCATAGTGAATAATAATAGGCTCATCATAACTCACCTTTATATCCTTTAACATCTATTTCATCAATAAAATCTGAGTACAATTGGTACCAGCTGCAACATATTCCGCTTCAGCAGTAGACAATGAAGTGCATGATTGTTTCTTACTAAGCCATGAAACAAACTTCTTCCCAAGAAAGAATGCACCACCAGTAGCGCTCTTCCGGTCATCCACATCTCCTGCCCAATCAAAATTTGTATATTCACATAATGTGAAGTCGTCATCCTTATGATACCATAGCCCAAAGTCTGTTGTACTAGCCAAATATCTGAATATCCTCTTGACAACAATATCATGAGTTTCTCTAGGATCTGACTGAAATATAGAAGCAATACAAACAACATTCATTATATTAGGTCTAGACTAAGTTAGGTACAACAAACCTCCAATCATTGATTTATATCTACTCGGATTCACTTTAGGCGATTCACTGTCCTTTGACAATTTGCAAAAGGTTATCATAGGAGTATCGACAGGTTTAGAATTATCCAGTCCAAATTTCTTAAGTAACTCCTTCACATACTTAGTTTGACAAATGAAAATACCTTTATTAGTCTGAGTAATCTGTAAGCCTAAGAAAAATTTCATCTCACCAATCATAGACATTTCAAATTCATTCTTCATATCATCAACAAATTTCATGCATAAACCTTCTTCTACTCCAAAAATGATATCATCCACAAAGACTTCAATAATTAATATGTCATCATGCTCAATTTTATAATAAAAGTTACTGTCAGCATTACCCTTATTGAAGCCAATTTTTGAAAGGTACTTATCCAGTCTAGCATACCATGCTCTAGGGGCCTGTTTCACTCCATATAAAGCTTTCTTTAGCCTGCAAACCATGTCCTTGTCTTCTGATAAAGAAAATCCATCAGGTTGCTCAATGTAAACTTCTTCTTTAAGATCTCCATTTAGAAAGGCACATTTAACATCCATCTGATATACTTTGTAGTTCTTGTGTGTAGCATAAGCAAGAAAAAGTCTTATTGCTTCAATTCTAGCAACTGGATCATAAGTCTCTCCATAATCAACACCTTCTTCCTAAGAATAGACTTTGAAAACCAATCTAGCCTTGTTCCTTACCACTTTACCTTCCTCATTCAATTTATTCCTAAAAACCCATTTAGTTCCAATAATGTTCTTGTCTTTAGGTCTAGGTACAAGTTCTCATGTCTTATTGTTTTCAATCTGATCTAATTCTCCTTCCATTTCTTTTATCTAATTTTCATCCTTACTTGCCTCAATAAAAGATTCTGGTTCAATTTGATAAATTAAACATACCTCTTATGTAGCTAGCCTTCTCCTAGTCATCACACCTTTCCTTTTATCTCCAATGATCTGATCTTCACAATGATTTAGCTTTACATACCTGGGAGTCTTTGAATTTTCTTGTTTTTCTAACTCATTTTGTTGTTCCTCTGTCACTGTTGAATTTTATGATGTTATCGGAATCACAGTTTCACTGTTCTGAACTAGTTCTTGCATTACTGGTTCAGGTCTAATAAATTCATCTTTCGGTTCATAATCATAAGCTCTGATCTGATTACTGCCATGCTCATCCACATTGATATTTATGCTTTCCATTATACTATTCAATATTTTGTTATAAGATCTATATACTTTTCTATTAGTAGAATAACCCAAAAATATTCCTTCATCACTTCTAGGATCAAACTTTCCTAATGCATCATCTCTTCTAATGTAACATTTACTTTCAAAGATTTTGAAATATCTGATAGTATGAGTATGACCAAACCATAATTCATAAGGAGTCTTACTGGTATCGCTTTTGATGTGTACTCTGTTGAAAGCGTATGCAGTTGTATTGACAGCTTCTCTCCAATAGATATCAAGTAATTTAGCTTCAGTCATCATAGTCCTTGAAACATCCAAGATTGTTTTGTTCTTCCTTTCCACCAATCTGTTATGTTGTGGAGTCATGGGTGCAGAAAAATATCTTCTAACACCATTCCTTTCACAAAAGTTGAACTAACCAGATGTAAAGTCGTCGTCATGGTCTGATCTTAAGCATTTTATCTTCAATCATATGTCATGCCCAACTTTTGGGCACGAACGAAATTTTTTTTTTTTAAAATACTTAACTAATTATTGACTAACTAAATTAAAATAATGCAACTTAGTGCGATTAACTTAACTAAATAATGCATCTTTGGTTCGGCCTCAACTACGTTAGTATCATTCTGGTAGTTAAGTCCAATTTAGTAATAAGGATGACTAGGTTATTCCATGCGCTAGATTTTCTCCAAAAAGGAAATTCACTAAGCTTCATTGATAAATAATTTAAAGTTCAAGTGTAACGATTAATTTCAAATTTAAGCTTCTCAAATTTTATCTTACTTTCTTATCCTCTAGAATTTTTTTTATTTAATATTCATCGTGTCTTAAAACACCTTATTTAAATTCGGACCTCCATGAGTTAAAATTACGTTGCATTCATGTACTAAATTTGGCCCTATTTGGCCCTACTAAATCTTAATAATTACACCCCTAATATATTTTTTTAACACTAACTCACCTAGGTACTTAAATCATTTTATAATGTTCCTTCTTCTTATTATCACAAGTGTTCAAAATTTATCTTCACATCTATCAACTTTAATACCAATTAATTACCAATTTTAATCCTACTAATTTCATATATACCTAAATATATAAATATATATATATACGTATATATATATATATATATATATATATATATTTGAATATATATATATATATATACATATATATATATTTGAATATATATATATATATATACATATATATATATATCTACGTAATTACCCATACATGCACTTATTTCTTTATACTAATACTTATCCCTTTAAACGCCATTTTCCCCCCCCTCTCATATTTTAAACTTTATGAGTGTTGCCCTAACCCGAAATTAGGGTTAGGGCGAAACACGTCATACCCACATATGTTTGTTTTACTTAAAATTTAACTCTAAATTTCTTTTCGCACTTCCTACTTCCCTAACCCTAACTTGCTGAGCTTTGTTATTTTCTTCTTTTTTCATTGGTGTGTGTTTTGCGGGCTTGTGCAGGGGGGAACGGTGCGAAGGGAACCGGGAGAGGAGGAGGCGATCCGAGGGCACGCAGCGGCCGAAGCAAGGAAGCGGGAGAGGTTTCTGGGCGGCGCCACCAGTGGGTCTCTCCACTGCGTGGGCTGCGGCCCGCACAGTGGGCACAACCCGCTGTGCAGGTCGCGGCCCGCACAGTGGTGCGGCCCACTGTGTGGGTCGCGGCCTGCGCAGCGCCGCTACCCCCGTGAGGGCCACGGCCGGCACACTTGGCGCTGCCGTGGTGACCTCTACAACCCTCCGCAATGAAGTTGTTTTCCCTTTTTAAAAAAAAAAAAAAAAGAACGGATTAATCATTGTTTAGTATTATCTTTTTTTTTTTCTTTAATATTTATAACGATATATATATATATATATATATATATATATATGTGTGTGTTCTGTTTAAATTTGTGGAACAGTGGTTTTATATGGCCTGGCAGTTACAATGTATATACCTGATTTTATTTGGATATATATATATATATATATCATGAGTATATCATTGAATCTCTATCTGTAACAGGTTTATGAGCAATGAGTTTTCTCTTTTTTTATCAGACATGGATTCAGTTTTCATCTTATATATATATATATGTATATATGTTTATATCTACATATATATATATATATATATATATATATATATATATATATATATATATATATATCTTTATATATATTTAAAATGTGGAAATGGGTTTAATAAAACCCCCCCTTTTTTTTTTGTTTCTTTGCTGGAATATAACTGAATATCAGACTGTAATCCATGAGGGTAAAATATATTCAAATGTATATATATAGATATATTATCTCTCTCTTTTTTTTTTGCTATTCCTTTAAAAATAAGAAAATATAACTAACTTTATTTTCTAACCACATTTACAAAATGAAAAGGCAAGCAGATTTTAGTGTTATTACAGCTGCAACCAATGTTGCCTAATATGCATTTAAACAATAACAATTGATGATGTATTACCAAAAAAAAACACTACATTTTTTTCATTTCTTTTCAAAAACTTATTAGTACACAAAAATAACTTTCTGTCATAATACAGTCCAGCAAGTAAACATTAACTTAAACTTAATACCTATAAGAAAATATTTATATTCCTTCATTACTAGGTAACACTAACTAGAGTGTGGGCATTATACCTTTTTTTTGAAACTTATTATTAGTAAAGATGAACACAAAGATTTGGGAAAAATACACATTTACTTTTTTTTCCTTTCCAATACATTGCTTTTCTATTTGGAAAATAAATACATCATGGCCTATCTTTTCTTTTACAAGCAATCATGGAGTACAAAATCCTCTTTCCTTATGAATAACAAAATCTAGCTCCTTTCCTTTCTTTCTATTTACAACTCCCAAAAGAGAATAAAATGTCTTCTTAACTAATTTCTGCAACATAAACAGCAACATGGTCTTTCAACACTTCTTTTCCCATTCCCATGCAACCTGCAAAAAACAACACACCTTGACCATGGGAAGCTCACCTCCCAGCCTAGGCTTACTAGAAGCCACCCCCGAGCTTGGAGAACCAAGCACTAGACGGGTTACAAACATGCAAACCCCACAACAAGCATAAAATAAACACATTTACAATCAAATATCCCTTCCCAAGCTACACATTCACCACTTTCATGGTGACTCTTCCATGGGTGGAAGTGGACCAAGTACCTATGGGGAGAATGCATGCCAAAAAAAAACAATACTACATTAGCCACCTCATGGCAACACAAATGCAACCCAAATACTTTCACAACCTTATGCCCCCCAAAAAGGCTCAAGGCCATATATGCTCCCCTTATGACCCCCAAATGCATACACATGGCTATGCATCAAGGGTCACCAAGGACTCCCTTGAGAACACTCTCCATAAGGAGAGCCTCTCACCCATGGCTGTCAAACTCCTTCCACCCCAAGATCTTCCTACCCTCCCAAGGATAGGAGATCTTGGACACTCCCAAAAAAAAACCACAAGAAACACAAACAAATACATAGAAAGGAAAGCTACACATAATAACTTCAACCAAAAACTTCATAAGCACAATCTTACAAACAACTCTTTCATTTGACAAAACAACACAAATTATCATTTACAACATAATAAGAGGAAGAAGGGAGTAACCAACCTTATTCTGCCAAAAGGTTTGCTAACTTTAGTTGGGGATGAGCTACCCAATTTCCACTATCTTTTCTCCCAAAATTCCACTAAAAATGCCAACTCCTACTAACTTTTTCCAAAACAAGCAAAATCTCCAAGAGAGGAGAGTGGGTGATTACTCACTAAGTTTGCAAATTCTTGCCTAAGAAGGCCTCTCACACACTTCCCAACCCCTTGGGTGAGGTGTGAGTTCCCATTGGTTGCCCTTCCCAAACTCTTGCACTTTACTAAAATTGGAAAGGAAAAAGGTGGAAGAGGATGGGGAAGAGAGTTTAACTCCTAAAGGGAAGGTTCTCTATCCTAGGGAGGACTTTCTAAGTTCAATTTTCGTGCATCTTGGTATTATCACTTTTTGAAGTGACTTCATAGTCACATGGGAGAAGCCACATGTTGCAAAACACCCCTAACCCATAGGTATACCCTTAGGACCTTTGGAAAAGCCTAAAAACTTACCCTAGGAGTCCATTAAACCCTTTGGAAACTCCACTGAAGTTTACCTACGGGTCAAGCATGAGTTGACCACTCCCATGACTCTCTACCCAAGACAAATTTGGGACCACACTCATGTTTTTTGAATGGCTTTGGTAGAAACAAAACTCCCTCCAAGAGATAAGTCAACATCAATGACACTTAATCAGCACATGTGTCAAGTGACACAACAAGATTACAATATAAAAATCACACATGGAAAATGGGTCTCTTGAAGGATTACACAATTACATATAAATCAAATTTTACACTCAAGCATTATTTACACATCACAAATAAAATACATTACAAGGGGAGGGGTGTTGTCTCTCCAAATAGACAACTCCTGGCTTAACAAACGCACATCGGTCTAGGCTTGGTTCTCCATAAATTCCATGGTCACATGGATAAATTTCCTGCGCATCTCAATTAACACATTAGTAACTCCAAATAATCACAATTATTCATAATCAAATACATGGATTCCATTGCAATTCAAACACTCATACATTAGGCAACAATAATTCAATATCTCATTTGTTTTCACATTCAATTTCACATAAACAATCAACATAATTTCCCAAAATTGAACCATTCATAAATAAGCATCATTTTCTTTCATCAAAATAAAATCCTGCAAATTTCCAATAATGACATTCACCATCATAATATAATTCTATTCTAGAAATCATATCTAAAGTTTCATAATTATCATGCATGAAATAAAACATCAACAAGTGTCAGTGTGATCCAAATCATGAGATCATATAAGTTCTAAGTCCATAATGCATAAAGTAAAACAACCATAATAGTCTCAATAGGCAAATAACTGAAAATGTCAAACTGAATCGGGGTAGGGCCTCACATCATATCTTAGTCTCAACCTTAGCCTTAAGGATTTTGAATTTCTCAAAAGCTTCATATTTTTATTTCAAAATGCTACCCACACCATTGTAGAATAGTCATCAATAAGTAACATAAAATATCTATCTCCTTGAAAACTTTTAGTCCTTGCCACTCCACACAAATCAGTATGAATAAGATCAAGAACTTCATTAGATTTATCATGTATACTTCTGAAAGAAGTTCTAACTTGCTTACCCATTTGACATTCTCTACATACCGAATTATGAGTTTTAACAATTTTAGGCAAATCTCTGACAACCGGTATTGAATTGATCTTCACTATGCAATCAAAATTTGCATGACACATCTTCTTATGCCATAACCAACTTTCATCAATCTGAGCAATCAAGCAAGCCTTCTCACTCGAGTTCAAGTGAAAGATATTACCTTTAGTCCGAGTTCTGGAAGCAATCTCCAATCCAGATTTATTAATGATCTTGCATTTACCATCTTTGAATTGTAAATGAAATCCTTTATCTGCAATCTGGCCTACACTCAAAATATTATGCTTTAAGCCTTCAACATAGTAAACATTACTAGTATTTGTCTTACCATCCAATGATATTGTTCCTTTGCCTTTGATTCAACATGCCTTGTTATCTCCAAATTTGACCAATCCCCCATCAAAGTCTTGCAATGATAGAAACTTTATCTTGTCACCAGTCATGTGATGTGGGCATCCACTGTCTATAACCCATTCATCTTTTTCTTCAATCTTAGTAGCAAAATCCTTTTCCTCAATATGTGTAGCTTCAATGACAAATTCTAGAGAATCATTCTTGATAGAAATAAAGACCCAATCTTTGTTGGAGGAAGATCCATTATTGGATCCACTCACAGGTTCACCATCATCATCATCAAAAATACCAAAATCGTCATTACCAACATAATAACATGATTTATCTTTATTCCTTCTGAATCTAGGTCTACTTTGATATTTAGGGTTAGGCTTATAATTCCTCACAAATATTTCATGATTCCTAGAAGCTCTTTCCGGACATGTAGAAGCAAAATGACCAATCTTATTTCATGAAAAACATTTAAAGGGGAATTTTCCTTCATACTTACTTCCAGCTGGTCCTTTAGGGATTCTTCTAGAAATCAAGGCTTCCATCTCTTCAATCTCTCTTTCTTATCTCTCAATTTCCTACATATCCTTACCATACATATGTTTCCATCTATCTTCTATTTATTGGATGCAGATTCTTTAAATGTAGTCTCAGTTTTAGCAGCATTGTGATCTCCAAGTTCTTCAAGTTCAAAAGTAGTCAATTTCCCAAGTAATGTATCTCTAGTCACAAGGGTACTTGACATTGTCTGGAGTTCATTAATAGCATTAGCCTTCATCTGGTAAGCTGAAGGAAGAAATCTTAGAACTTTTGACACTATCTCATCTTCGTTGACTGATCCGCCACAACATTTGATACCCATGACAATCTCGTTGACTCTATCCATGAAAGAACTTATCTTCTCATCCTCTTCCATCTTCAAAGTTTCATATCTTACATGGAAACCTTCAAGTTTAGCAATCTTTACTGCCTGATCACCTTCATAAAGAGTTTCTAGTTTCAACCAGATCTACTTAACATTCTCCAATTCTATGACATTCAATAGTTTTTCATCAAATAGGATGCTCAACAAAGCTTCTTTTTCTCTTACATCTTTTTCAGCTCTCTCATGTTCATCAGTAGGTGCCGGTGCGCCAAAATTAGGATCATGAGGTATATACCATTTCTCCACTATCTCCCAAACTTATGTTCCAAGAAATCTAAGATGAATCTTCATCTGTTCCTTCCGTATGTTGTAATTTGTACCATCAAATTTGGGACTCTCCTTCCAGTAAGGATTAAATGTAGAACTAGATGTCAATGCCATTAGATCTCCTCAAGCAATTAAGCTTCCGCAGAGAGGACCAAGCTTTGATACCAATTGTTAGACAACACTGATACCGAGAGTAAACCAAGGGGGGGTGAATCAATTTACTCACAATAAAAGCAATCAATTCAATCATAAACATTAAACCAAAGCACAACTCAATGAAGAATATAACATGTAATCACAACACAAATAACACAAATATTTTGACGTGGAAAACCTAGAAAGGGAAAAACCATGGTGGGAAACCCTACCCACAATCAAATTAATACTCGACAATAGTATTGTGAATTATTACAATGGGGTCTGCACGTGCAAGAAGTCCAACAACCTAGAGCACACTTCTCATCACAAAGGGAAGTCTCACTGACTTAGAAAATCATTGAACTACAATCCACAATACAATGAACTATGAAAGTAGAATTTACAAATGCTAGATACAATTCTGGTTAAGTACTAATGTCTGCCCTACAATAAGACCTTCCTTAAAGCTTCTTCTAAATGATATGACTTGTTCGCTCATGAACCAACCTTTGATAATGCAGACTTAACCAAACACAACCATCACATATTCAATCCTATACCATTCCATGAATAAGTCACCTATAAATATAGATCATCATCCTTATTAACAAGGTCGGCTAAACCATAAACCCATAAACTCATAATTACAAAAATTACATCACACGATATCACCAGACCAATATTATGATTTGCATTGCATAGCATGGACCTAAATCAAATAACCAAACAATTAAATCCATCGGGAATTCCGCCAAGACCAAAATCCAACATGCTTCACTTGCTAGTAGAAACCCTCAGTGAAAGATTAATCAGATCCAAATAGGACCACCTTAACAACACACCATCCAATGCAAAGTCATCAAATAGTCAGGATATGATCAAGAAGTACCAACAACATGATAGAAACTGATTCCATAAGTCAGACCCAAAATCCATAGATGAAGTCACCAAATAATGCATACTGGTAAAGCTAATCGAGAACACTAAAAGCTGGTAAAGCCAAAAGCAAGCCGGGAATAAGCCGGTACCGGTAGATACCAAAAGCGATGATGAAATCATGAAAACACCAAAATATAGCAAGCATATAACCAACCGAAGAAGCATCCAAAACTGATTCTATAGATCTGATCATATCGGATTAAAAACACAGCCAAAGCCAAGATGATGACCAAGACTAACCAAGATACAGTGTTGACATCAATGACAACACTTAATCATATCAAGTATATTGCCAGAAGTTCAGTCGTTGCATGTGTGTGTGTGTGCGTGCATGTGCATGTGCATGTGCATGTGCATGTGTGTGTGTGTGTGTGTGTGTGTGTGTGTGTGCGTGCGTGCGCGCGCGCACACATTTATATATGTGCCTATGTCTGCAATGTGCATAAATATATTTGGAGATGTGTTTTTCAACATACATTTATTAGTGTGGTTTTATATCCTATATACATATATGTGTGCATGTGTTCATGTTTATATATTCTATCCATGCATGTGTTGAACATATTGTTTTGTATCAATGTAAAAGTGCAGAACCTTTGAAGAAAGAAGCAAAGAGGATGCACACACACACACACACACACACACACACACACACACACACACACACACACACACACACATGCTTTTACATTTGCATGCATGCATACATGTGCTTGTATACTTGCTTATGTGTGCAATGTGCATAGATATATTCGTATGAGAATTTTTGCACATACACACACATATATGTATAGACATTTGGAAGTATATACATATATGTGTAGTTGTATGTGTGTGTATACATTTGCAGGTATACATATATGTGTTTCTACATTTGCCTATGTGTGCAATGTTCATATAGATATACAGATGGTCATTTATGTTTGTGAATATAGCAAACAAAATAAAAAAAATGCTTCCCCCTGTTTGCAATGAAACCCACTACTATTTGATTTTCCAAAAATAAACATGTAAATGTAAGAGAGAATCATGCATGTGTTAACTTGGAAAAAAACAACACAAGTTTTTATATGTGAGACATATGCACATCCATGTGGATAGCGTCATGTATGTTCTTGGGTGTAGAAAAAAAAAGTTGCTATGCTCTGTCTTTGTCAGATGTATAACATGTCCATTTGCATAGACATTCACACATATGTACATATAGCTATGTTGATATACAAATTCAAAAAAAAACTACCATATGTATATATAGTAATGCACAACACATATATATACTTGCAGAACTTTGTAGATTTTTATATGGGAATAAAATGTTTCGCCCTTTCTACTACCCATGTAGGATGTACATATGCAACCATAATTGACTACACATGTTTCATCCTCAGTACTTCAACTTCTTTCATTCACAAAATTTCATGATGAACAAGATGAGGATGAGCATTACAGAGTTGTTCTCTCTGATGGTATGTATATGCAATTGGGTATAATACCACCCAACTATAAAAAATTGTTCAATTCAGATACACTCAAAGTAGGTTCAATAGTATCACTAAGGCTTTGTTTGTAGAGTTGTGCAGGGATCAAGGTAGCTTAGTCTACATCCTCTTTGCTTCTTTCTTTGATGGTTATGCAAATTTACACTCATACAAAACAATATTTTTAACATTCTTTTCCCCCTAATGGTAGGGGACTATAATCATTTCCAGCCTTGATAATAGACTTTTGCAATGTCAATTACTTGGAAGCCCTAAGTAACTTTTCAGAGAGCAGGAAGATCAAATGATGGGATCTAGCATGCCTCCATCTAAATGATTCCTCAAATTTGGAATACACTTGCCTCCCCGACAATATGTAAAATATAAAACAATTAGCACTATAAAGGGGCTTAACCTTACTAGAATAAGTGAACTATTAAAGGACGTGTCACAAAAAAAAAAAAAATACGTCAATTCAATACACAAAGCAGTAATGGGAAATTTTTTAGATTTGATATGATTGACAGTGGAAGAACTAATATCATAATTACTCTCTTTATTGATGTTACAGAGTTGCATCACAATAGAGTTGAGGTCGGGGCATCCTACCGTGTCTCTAAAGGCTTGGTAAAAGAGGCCAACACAAATTTTAATAAAGTAAACAATCTCTTGGAAATAATGTTGGACCAATCTTTAGCAATAAAACGTTGTGATGACACCAACACGCCTCATGAAAATGCTTCAACCTTTGTGCCAATAAATGAAATCACAAATTATAATAACTATACTTTAGTTAGCGTAATTGGCATTTTAGTTGATGTTGGAAATACTTCAATAGTGCAAAGGAAAGATAGTTCACAAGTTATGCGCAAAACTTTAAATATTAATGACATCTCAAACTTTTCTATTCATGTAAATTAATTGGGTGATCCATGACAAACTATAGGTGAAGAGTTGGAAAGAAGACATTCTTCAAGATATCTGGTTGTGGTTTCTATCATAAATGGTCGTGTGGATTACTTTAATGGGAAGGTTGTTAATTAATAGCACTGGTGCAATGATATTGAATATCAATCCTTCCATTCCTAAAATAGAGGTGCTTATGACCAGAGGAGGAGTAGCACCTGATGGAATGCCATTTCCCTTAACCCCTGGACAACTTAATCCACCACATAGTAGAATGACACTAGCTTCTGTTTTGGACCGGTTCAATGTTATGACAAAAAATGTGGAAACGACGGTTAGAGCGACTATTAAGTTTGTCAAACCTGATGTGTTTTGCTACCCTGCATGTCCTTTGAAAGTGAATGGCAAATAATGTAAGAAAAAAAATGTTCAAGAAAATGGCAACGAGTGGTTATTCCCTAGGTGTAAAGTACAAATACCAAAGTGCACTTATTGCTACTTGTTGCAAGTGAAGATTTGGGATCATTCTAGTAGAATGTGGGTTGTTGCTTTCGATGAAGTCAGAACAAAAATGTTGGGAAACCCTAAGAAAGAACTTTACATGCTTTAGTATGACACTAACACTACAACAACTGCCCTATCTATAATCAATGTTGTTCATTTGCATTGTTATATCTTCACCCTTATCGTCAAAACTGAAACATACAACACAGAAAATGGGTTGAAAATGACAATTAGTAGAGCTTTGAAGGTTGATTTCAAGGCTAAGTCAGAGTTGTTTCTTATGAAGATTTCTCAAATGACATGATCTACATGGTGCTTCTCTAGCTTTCATAGTTTTCATCATTTCCTTGAGATTTAAGACATTGACACAAATGACTTGGTGCTTTTATTTGTTTAGATTGTTTAACTATTGTTTATTGCCAACTCCATAGTTATTTTTTTCTTTTCCTATGGATTTATATGGATTGAAATATTGGTTGAAAAAATCTAAATTTGACAAAATGTGGTTCCCATCATGCTTATTAGGTTTTGTGTCCTCTCTGATTTTGAATATGATGTAAATCATTGTTTTGTATTTTCAACAGCTAACACAATTTAAAATTCCTCTCCTCTTCTCGTCTCTATTTAGCATTGTGCCTATCTTTTTCTTTCAACTTTTGTATTTGTCATGAAACTTATACATATCAATGTTTGTTTGAATTCTATTGTTTGCACGACCGTGCTTGCCTACAAGTTTAGCAACAAATTCTTATTTGCCTTTCATATGAATATCTCCTAAATAATTTACTATTCATTTGTATTCTTCTATTGGACCATTTGTTTGTATACATGCTCTTTATTGACGTAATATCTGCACCTATTGATAGATATGTATGCACATGTTTATATATATATAACTCTATAGATTGCAAACATCATACAGCCAAAAAATTAAAATGTACAATATGTTTACATATACATAGGCTTATATATATGTGTGTGTGTTTGTGTGTGTATTAAATTGAAATGCACACAATGGAAAATGTAAATTGATTGTGAACTATGGAAACACTACGAAAGAAAATCAAACTTTAATATCTTAATGTTGTTCAAATATAAAAAAAATAATATGGTTAGAAATATCAAAAGATGTGTGAAATTATTGTGGTAATTTTACAAATACCTAGTTGATGAGGTGTAAACCTGATGATGATGAAGCTGCCAAACCAAATTGATAAAATAAAACATGTAAAGAAAGAGTGAAATGGAGGGAAATCAAACTCCCAAGCCTCAACCTTGTCATCCAAGGCTATGAACAAGCCTAAATGCAATAAAACATAAACAGGTTTTTGAAAATAAAAGTGCAAATAAGTTTTTTAAATATAAAAGCTCGATCACGTTCTCTAGCCCAAAAAACACATATGGGTTATGTTAACATAAAAACATATCAATATATAGAAATAAATATGTATTTATATAATGTGTATACATATGTATATAACATGTCTACATGTATATGTCTATAATATGTGTATGTATATGTATATAATGTGTGTGTGTATATATGTACATATATGTAAGTAATATATATATGGTCTCTCAATATCTTTGCAGATTGTATTCCCTCCCTCCCTCCCTCTCTCTATCTCTCTCACTATCTCTCTCCCTTAGGACCATATGATGTCGTAAGGGGTCATATGGTGTTCTAACACACGTGTGGCCCCATTAGGACCCCAGATGACCCCTAAAGACACCATATGACCCCATAGCACACCATATGACCCCTTAGGATCATATGATGTCCTAAGAGGTTATATGGTGTTCTAACACGTGTGCCCCCTTAGGACTCCACATGATCCCTAATGACACCATATGACCCCTTATGACCATATGATGTCCTTAGGGGTCATATGGTGTTCTAAGAAATGTGTGGCCCCATCAAGACTCCACATGACCCCTAATGACACCATATGACCCCTTAGCACACCATATGATTCCAAATTGATTCCAACTTCATTAAAAACTTCAATACTAAGTTTTTCAACCCTTGGGTCATGTTGAAGAGGCCCATTTATGACCATACAAGTGTTTCCATCATCCAACCTATTGGAACCCTAAATTTTGGCAAAATTTCAAGGCCCCCTAAGAAAGAAAACCTAGCGAATGCCCCCAAAATGCACTCATAAATCATAATCTTGGTGTTGGGACTCCAAAAATTAGTTTTTTTGTGCCCTACCTATGTGTGGAATCCTAGGGTTTAGGGTTTAGTAAGGGTTTTTGTCTTGATGTAGTTCTCTCTTTTGTTCTCTCGGCCCATGTTATATTTTACAGTTGACCTATGTCTTCCATTTCATCACCTTAAGTCATAATTGGAAGGGTTCTTTGTCATAGGTTTACTAGACCCACTTGCTTGGTCTTCTTATCGAGCCAGTTACTTTTGGTCTTTATCGCCTCAAAGATTTTATTTATTCCTTGATGGCTAGGTCTAGGTCATAAATCCCTTAGGAGGCCCCCTCGCATGATCACTTTACCCATAAAGGTCCCCACATGCTCTAAATAATTCACTTAAGTGTCGGCCTTGATATCACAGTTACACGGGATAAGAAGGTCTAAAGAAAATGTGTGAGCAAAGCATATCCCGTGAATGTATTCACAACAAGTCCTAGTCATGCGGGATAAGACGAGAGCACTGCACAAAGGGAAAGCTTATCCCATGACACATCTGAAGCATGAGAATAGAACCGTAGGATAAGAAGGGATCGAAAATACAAAGAAAACCTTATCCTGCAACATCTTTGTGGTGACAAAAGGGAAGTGCGGGATAAGGAAAAATAAGGAACATTGAAGAGAAACTTATCCCACAATGATTCAAGGATGCAGATCCAAGGTCGCATGATAAGAATTAACTCAGTAAAGTAGAGAAATTATTATCCCTTGAGGTCTCCAAGATGCCAAAGAAATAGTGCGGGATAAGAAGAAATAAAAGCTAATGAAAGCCAGATATAAAGGGCTTATCCTGCGATGGTGAAAGAGGTGCACCTAGGTGGTGTGGAATAAGGAAACAAAGCAAAATCAAAAAAATCTTATCCCACGTAGTGTTCAAGAGCACTATGAAAATCCCATGAGATGAAAGATGATTGAGGATCGCGAAGGAAAATCTTATCCCACTGGTCCAAAAGGTGACTAGAAAATTTGTGTGGTATAAGTAAAGACAAAGGAAAAGATCGAACCTTCTATTCCACAGAGATGAATTTTAAGGTCATTGTGACCACTAGAGATGTTCAAGTCGACATCTCAACAACCTGATAGATACAAAAAGACAAGTGGCAGTCAACAAAGTTTGACCTGATGATGAATAAGAAGACTTTTGATGTTGCAAATGTATGCAGATAGAATCAATGATCCACGTGGATGATGACTGGATAATGTCTAGGCGTTAACCATAATTGACCAATTGACCAGACGATGAATAAGAAGATGTTTGCATGTCGATAGGCAAAATGATTTGTGTGGTGATTAACTGAGCTTAACCAGATGTTTTGGATGTCGAACATGAGGACTTGACTACCTATCAGGATAATTAATAAAGGCGGAACAACAATTATTTGTAATCCTGATGGAATAGACTGTCTCGATATCACAACTTCGGTGTAACTATATCAAATAGGGCATATGGACATCTATTGGAGTAGTCACCAAAGTCAAAGAAGCAGTGTTTTACAAAGCCAACAGTTAAGACAATTCCGATGAACCAAAAGCGATATGAACATATCGAAGAGACACCTCTGTTGTGTCTTCTTTGTATATATAGGGTTCAAAATGTAAATTCAAAGGGGCATGAAGTAGAGCAAGTTTTTTTTTTTAATTTTAAGTTTCGAATAGTTTAATATTTCAAGAACAAGATTTTATTTCAAAGAAATACAAAAGAAATCAGTTTCCTTATTTGCAAATTGTGTTGTGGAGTCTTTCATTTTCAAATCGGTTCTCTATTATAATTATATGTGGTTGATAATCACTACTCTAAGTCACCATGTAGAGAAGTTGTATGTTGTTACATATTTGGAACATCATGATACATCTAAGAATTATTTCAACTGTTGTGTCTTGTTTAATTGGTCTTTCATAAGGAAAGTTAAATTCAATTAAACTAACTGTGAAGAACATCATACAATTATATAACATTGGAGGTTGGTTAGTTGATGGATCCATCCAAAGGAAGGTTTAAAAATTGTCTTTCATAGTTATACATAGGGTTTGCAGGTGGATGACTCTATTGCCTAAAGAAATAAGGCACTGATCTATTTTCAATTCAATATTAATCAAATAATTTATTTATACCTTTTTAGTTCCATTTCCATGTTAGTAGGAGATGAGAACAAAGACTAGGAGCACAAAGTAAAGATAGTAGGAGTTTGATTAAAGCAAAGTTAATCAGTTAGAAAAGATAATCAAGAAGTAGGATAAGTTAAAATAATTAGAATAGTGACATAATTTATCCTAAAGACATATGCCACTTTGAGACAAACAACATAGGGAGAAGGTATAATATACATATCTGCTATAAAAAACACCAAGTAAGAAAAGCAATTGGTGAGTAGGTACACCTGCCTAGGTTTTGTAGAGCTTGAAGTGAGGGAGCCAACAATCTTGAAAGGTTCACTCTATTAGTTGGCCAAATCAACTGGAGGATTTGATCGTTGAGTAAGCCATACTCATAGAATGTGGTAGAAGTAATGATATGGAACTCATAGAATTTTTGAATCTATTGATTTGAGAACCAATAGATTGGCGAATTTGGTGGGGACAACAAACAAAGAAGGAACTTTATTGTGGGAAAGAACTCAAGAGAAAATAATAACAAAATATTCCTCTTGAAGAGAGGTGGCGACTCTAATATAAAAAATATATATTTGAATGTACGGTAGGAGGTCTATGAGACAATGACATCTTGTCATACAATTGGAGTTTAATCAAAAAAAGAAATAAAACCGATCAGAAGAAAGACAACTCACAAGACAGTCCAATGGGGCCTAAAAATCTATTCCTTGATGAATGATACAATTGGTATAATGCTGAGAAGGAATGTATTCAAAATCCATCTTTCAATGCACAAAAAGATCTATTTTCAACGGGAAGGGGAGGTGAAGACATGGATTTGACCATTGTAGATAGACCATGAAAACAGAAGCATAAAGTTCATTCACAAGGAAGATTTAGTACTCCTCTTGGTTTCTCTTCTGGACCCTCTAGCTCATCCTCAAGAGATTCTAGAATGAATTCTACAAGTTCTAAAAACCCGAATAGATTACCAGGGCAATTTGAAGGACTGATTAAACATGTTATGGACACAACTCTTGAAATTAGAAATTAGGGAATGACACAAGAAGCCTTAAATTCTTGTGCTAGGCTAGGCATAAAACTCGATGAAGATGACTTGCTCCATGATTTATGAAGACATAACATGGAGGGTGTAAGAGAAATTCAATCCCAAAGGTCCCCTCAAGGAATAAATTTTGTACCGGGGACACATAGTGGAGGTCAGAACTTCAGAGCACATGAGAACCCTTTATATCAAAGACCCTACCAAAATCACAAGCTATGTAATTTGGCCCACAATCAAAACCCTCCTCAAATTTGTATAACTATCCCTGCCCTGAACAATAATATATTCCATATAATTAATTGTCTCAGCATCCCCATTTTCAACCACAATATAATCAAGCACCCCCTTTTACCCATCCCCATAATAATATGAACCACGACCAGTATTATGGAGGTCAATATTAGCCAAACTTGGGATATAATTATTTGGGTGGATTTGTGAACACTAATCAGTACAAGTAGTTTGATTTCTCAGGAATCATAGGTTACCCACACCCTATCTCAAATTATTTAAGAACTGCTATTCCAAAATTCACAAGGAGTGGTGCTATAACAGGACAAGAGCATTGCAATGAATTTGATATCGTGATAGAATACTTTGGATTTCCACCTGGGGATATCAAGATGATATTTTTCATGTAGTCACTAATTGAGGATGGAAGGGATTGGTTTATATCATTACCGGATGCTTCAATCAATAGCCTGACATAATTCAAAAAAGTTTTATTGGAGTAGTATGGAGATCAAAATAGCCCTGAATTTACTCTACATGAAATTATGACCATATAGAAGGGGCATGATGAATCAGTAATTGAATTCAACAAAAGGTTCAATAAGGTGTTGAACAAAATTCCATGACACATGAAGCCACTAAATGAAGTAAGTATTCTCCATTATATAAATGTATTTGATAGCAAGATTAATTATGAGATTAGATCAAAGAACCCATCTACCTTAAAGAGGCACTCAAGATTGCAATCACCATAGAAAATAACAGAAAAGATGCTGGAAGAATTGGAAAGAGAGATGACACAAGGTTGTATAACCCAAAAGCTCCTAAACAGAACAAGGAGGAAGACAAGTTTGATAAAGTATTAAGTGCCTTGAAAGATCTATATATGAAAGGAGGTAAACCTAATAGACCACAATTTATAGACATGATAGACCAAAACTCCATGATATGCCTTACAATACAAATTGAAAGGATGGGAAACCAGAGGTTCCAAAAAAAAACTCTAATAAGGATTTACCTGACCCACTCAGTAAAGGAAATCACATGATAGAGGACAATCCTTGTTGTAACGCATGTAATCTACCACATTCTCCACTACAATGTGTGGTGGCTCAAAATTTGCAAAATGAAGAAACAAAATATGATCAATATGACACTGGTCAATCAATAAATACAGTATCACTTTAGTCTTTTAATAGAGTAAATGATTATGACTCATCTGAAGAGGATTATGAATATGATGTAAATGATCGAAGGTATAATAATCAGTGTTTCATGCAACAAGTGTTCTATCATTATGAAGAGGAGGTCCCAAGGTTAAGAAAGCCTACATAGAAAGAACGAAAGACACTGACCATTGCAGTTGTAGCTCAAGCAAGGAGGAATAACAATCTAAGAAATAAAATTGTGAATCCAAATTAGGGGAAACTTGCAGGGTTATTTATAAAAGAAAGCAACATGAAAAAAAAATCATCAACCACAACAACAACCAAACTACAAGATGGAAATATGGGAAGAACAAAAGAAATCAGCACTAAATTAGTCAAACTATTTAAGAATGAGCACATCGAGAAGACTGAGCCAAACACTTCATCTTTTGACATCACCAATGCATTATCACAGATGAAAGTTTCAGTTAATTTGTTGGAGATGATGAAATTCCTTGAATACAGAGAAAAAACCATGAAGATGATATCTGTTGTCCCCACATATTTGTATAAAGATCAAAACTACCAAGGTCAAACAAAGGAGCAAGAAGAGAAAGTTACACCAGTGGTATACTTGGGAACCACAATGATAAAATATCATTCACAAGTCGAGCTCTAGCTCTATCCCGAGTAGAGCCTCCACCTCTACCTTGGAAGTCTCTCATATCAAAATAGTCTTGCCTCTAATGGAGGATAAACTCGCAATGTAGTTTCCTCAAAAAATATAATGGAACCTCAAAATTATTACAAGGTGGTTGGTCAAAGACCATCCACCACCTATTCCGAAAAGCATTTTTAATCTCCTAATGGTTACACCAGTGTATAGGAAACCTCTTTGAATTAAGAGGTAAGGTCTCATTGGTTTTGGGTTCATTAAAAAGAGCACAAATTTGTGCTTTACTTATATTTTTTTTCACTTCGTCATAGGACAACCCACTAGCATAAAAAGAACAACATCGATCCCTATAGCTTCTCCATTTTGTAACTTTTTTGGAAACTTCATTGGCACTATTAGCCATTGGTTCTGGGGTTGTGGCAAGGGATGCATGATGCACATGCTTAGATGTCTTCAATCTATTCACGAATATAGTTATTTTGGTAGTGTTTTGTGTTAATTGATTTATCAAATCCTCCTATGTTGTTTGTGAATGATCTATTGGGTCCAAGGGGTTGAGCTTAGTTGGTTAAAGCATTGAGTTCTCAATGTGGAGACCCAAGTTCAACTCCCATGAGGGACACGTTTGTGGAATTCTAAGTTGTGACTCTTGGTCTTCCATTGGTTGTATTTGTCACGTTGTTTAAAGTGGATTTCTAAGTTGTGACCCTTGGTCTTCCAATTGTTGTTTCTAGTCTGGTGCTCGAAAGGAGCTAGTATATTTTGTAATAAGTTTGCTCGAAAGGAGTTGGTATTTGTAATAAGTTTGTAATGTGGATACTCAAATGAGCAAAAAATGAACTTTGTGATTCTATGATACTTAATACAAAAAATGATCTATTGGAGGAGATGGAGGGTTTGCATCTTGAGGATCTGGTTGTGGGTTCTCCTATGGGTTTTGCTCTGAGTTCTCAAGAAGTAT